>NC_135307.1:72118201-72434547 GCF_048772815.1 Callospermophilus lateralis | reverse complement strand
GGATTAATTCACTGAGTGGGTTAAGGCTCTCAAAACCCAATCATTTCTTATCTGAACCTTCTTGCATTGTCTCACACATGAGCTTTTGGGGGACACCTCATATCCAAACCATAACACAGAGGAATGGTTACATAAAACTATGGCTACATTCCCTCCTGCCCTAAGCTAAAATGGATATCACCACCTACACTTCACCTGCCAATTCTACCTTGATTATATCTTTAGTTCCTCTCATGTTCTTGATCTTCAGAAATTAAAGCCATGATCAGGGCAAGGCAAGAAGGAGCTGCATGGGAGCCGCACTGGTCCGTGGCTGGTGTTTTTATCACAGTTGCGTGTGGCCACTGAGAACAACATGGACCCTGCACCAGTTAGTGATCTTCCAAAGAACTGCTCATATCCCCACATGCCAAGAATTAGAGCACCTCACTTCTGCTTCTATGTTCACCCTCATCTAATGCTTTCTGTTTGGTCTCAACCTATAAGACCATGTGCTATTTCTGAGATGCAGCCACTGCGGCAAAAAAAATGTCCTTGGTAGCACATCTGCCACACTGGAACAAAGACACCCTTCAACAGGGATTTTTATCTCCTCTAACAGCTTCCTGTAATTATTCTACATGTTCAAACAACAAAATATAAAATTCATCTAGCGGCATAGGGGAAGAACCTTAGAGGCTAAAATGTAAAAAGTAGTCAACAGCCTTCTCCATGGCATGAAGAAGTAATATCAGAAAAGTGAAAAACGTTAATCAATTATTTGTGTCATCTCAAAGTCAGACAATTAGCATAAATCTCCTCACATGAACTAGGCACACTGGGGAAAAAAGAAGAAAATGCAAAGATTTTTAAATAGAGCTTATTTAAAAATCTTATTATTGTCAGATGTTTAAATAGAGCTTATGACAGAGTCACATCCCAAGAAACCCACCAAAAACAGAAAATATCATGTGTTGAAAATCCACTGAATCCACCTAACCGACAAAACAACCTAGCACAATGACACAGCACACTGCAGAGTTCCCCTCGTGATCCTGAGGCTGACTAGTAGCTGCGGCCACTGCCACTGGCCAGCATCAGAAGGGAGTAAGGTACCTCCTATCAGTAGCCCTGAAAAAGATCAAACTTCAGAATTCCAAGTATGTTGCTACTGAATGAGCATTGTCCTCACACCACTGGAAAGTCAAAAAATCTTAAGCAGTCAGAAATCAGGAAACGTGTGTAGTTTGGCCATTACCTTCCCAAGAACATGCTAAGTTTTCAATTTTACTTTTAGAATTAGATTCTTTTTTCTTAAGTACAGTCTCCCTGGGAACTCCCACTATATAGAATCTGCTTGAGGAAGTAAAGGGTAAAGGAATGGAGACACAGCAGCTTGCCCTGCTCCTATCCAACAATGGCTCTTTGCCCCTCTCTGCCTGGTAAAATCTACCTAACCTTTAAGGTCTTGGGTGGGCTACTGCTTCACTCTGTACTCTCTCTCTTGTACATTACACTTGTAACAGCTGTAACATTACAGGAGTAGATAGGGTCCTGCAGGATGCGCAATAACTGCCCTTTTTCAAGTTAAGGAAACTGAGGCTCAGAGAATTTAAAAACTGACTAAGGGTCAATGGCAGCAAAGCAAAGGTTTGAGTTCAGGACTTTCTGGCTCCAGATTCTGGGCTCTCAGGTGCCATCCTTCATGTTGTTTCTGATGCTTTATGTAGTTTTCCTCAGTTGAAATTACCAATTCACCCTTGGGTACTCTCAGAACCTTGTTTTTTCAAGGCATATATCACATCCTGCTTCATATTATAGATTTTTTTCCCCATGACTCATAAGCTCCTGGAGAGTAGGCTCTGTGCTCTGTTCATCACTCGTGACCTAACAATAATTTATAAATAGCTGAGTTTTTCCCAGTTTCCTGGGGTTGGTCTTCCTTGAGGAAGCACACCTGGGTGCAGACCCCAGAAAATGCTAAGGGCTCACAAGTCTTCAGGTAAGCCATATTTACCACCTCACCACCTGCCTCCACCACCTGCCTTTCCACAGTCCAGGTGGGATAAAGTGACTAATTCTCACTCACAGAATTTAAGGAGAAGAAAAATGAATCCACTCCAAGCTGAAGGCGTCTGGGCAGCCTTCCCCAAGTCCTCTCTGTCTCCTATCTCCTGGCTGAATGCAGAGGAAGTAGCCAGGTTGCAGAGACCCAAAAAGATGGTAGAGATACTTGGTGGAAGGATAAGTCAGGGACAGTAGATTGCAAAGAGGGCAAGAAATAAATCTATTAAACCACAAAGACTTAGGAATTATTTGTTATAGCAACTAGCCTGCCCTGATAGATACATTCTGACTTATTCAAAGTATATTACTCAACTTTTTAGTTAGTAAGTTATTCTTTCACAATATAAATGCTTCCAAACAAACTCAGGCCATAATATATTCTTACTTTAGCATGTAAGAAAAAATTGAACTTTGGAATAAAGAAAAGAGATTACTGAGTATCCTTTCAATAGAGTGCTGGAGAATTATCTAATTCCATTAGGACTCTGCAACTGTCATTGTTTTTGAACTATGTGACAGCTCTTCAAGTTGCAGATAACTGATAGCAGAACACTAATTCTCTGGACAAGCAAATTCAATATCCAGTGGAAGGACTGCCCTTGCCCTTTGGGGAAAAAGTTAGCCTTGCCTCCATCTATAAATTCATTTCAACCATTCTTGACTCCACATAAATTTATGTCTCTTTGATGTCTCCTCTGAACCAGCTGGGGTCAACTGGTTCCTTCATTAATTAATGAGTTGGAAAAAATCTTTAACACATGTTCATGTTACATTGGTACGAGAGTCATGATTGTATCTTCTTTTAAAATTCATCTTTTAACAGTATGAATTATTGATGGTCCCTCAAAAAGTCATTAAATCAAGGTCTTAAAGAATGAGCATTCTGATACAGTGAGAGAGATTAAGAGTGAATGCTCTTCAGATCCCAGGCAGTCCTTGGGTAAGTATGACGAAGGTTCTGAAGAATGAAGCCAGTGGCACATATCTGTAATTCCAGCAACTCAGGAGACTGAGATAGAAGGATGAAGCCAACCTCAGCAACTCAGTGAGACCCTGTCTCAAAATAAAAAGGCTGGGGATGTAGCTCAGTGGTAAGTTCCCCTGAGTTCAATCCCCAGTACAAAATAAAATAAAGAATGCAAAGGGACAAGGATAATAGAGGAAAAGAACAAAGGAAAGATGGCATGGTTCCACTGAAAACAGACTTTCCAGAATCAGAATTTTTCCTGTGGTTTTCCCCTTCTCCTTTTTATTAGTGGATAACCTCCTCTGTGGTTTCCGTGGCTCAGCCCTGAGCAGTCAGACTCTGCACCTAACTCTGTGCATGGCCCATCTGCTGCCCATGTGGCAGGGCTCAGAATCCCAAGGCTTGGTCCTGTGGGATGCACAATACTTTATCAGGCTGGGGGTAAACAAACACAGGTGGTAGTTCACCCAGTGCCCAGGGCTGATTTCTCATCAAACCTTCTGCAATTGTAAGTTGCTGACATTACTTTTGTGTTTACCCCCAAGGATTCATCAAATCCATCCTGTTCCAAATAGTTGCTAACCCTCTTTCAAGAAAAGCAGCTTGAAAATTCAAATCCCATTACTTCAGAAAGATTTCTGCCCTGTGGGAAAACTTAAGAGATGGAAGGTATAAATCAAAATTTCCTTGGTTGTAAGCACTCTTGCATTTTAAGTTTCTTCCCTTGGTCTTGATAATCTGTGCATTTGTAAGCTATTTTTAAAGATTTTTCACATGAACCAAAATGGTACCCTTTGTTGATCACAGATCTATATTTCGTGCTAACAACAATAACAACAAAAAAAGCAGATGGGCTCTGAGTTGGAAAAGCTGAATCCCGTGGTTATTAATTTTCAAATGCTGAAATGAAATGAACAAGTTCATTGTCTGACTTCAACCTACCAGATCACTGAGCTTGGCTCTAAGGCTTTACCATCCTTTCTTGTGGTGTTAATTGGAAATAGAGGAAATTACTTAGTTCCTCTAAGATCTGAATTGCATAAGTGAAGTGCATTCTTTCTCTGATCCAGGCTAAGTAAACCAAATATTATTTGGGAAACTAAAGATTCTTAATACAGTGGACCCACAACATTTCATTAATCACCTTAATTAGCATCATGTAATCTCAAATGACAGGTAAGGACACTGTTTCAACTACTTTCTCAATTTTGTCTTTTAACACAATAGAAAGCTTTTTAACATCTTTGTTTGTTTACTTTGTATTTTCAAAGAGAATAATTTGTACTTATTTTTTTTCCTTTTTCTGAAAATTGTCCCACTTCTCCTAATATTTCTTCTTGTTTAATTGCCAGAAGAGCCTACTAGATGTTTTCACATTTCAATAATTCCCCAACTGATCTTACAAGTGCATCCTGATGACAAAGAAATTAGTTCACAGCACTCTCCGTAGGTGTAATGTACCATATTAATGTTTTTATTAACTGTAGCTGATGAAGAGATTATTTTCTGGCTTAATTCCAAGACTCCTGTTGTAGCTCTCCAAAGAAAAAGCAACTGCTGATTTTCACATTTAAAAAATGCATTTTTCCAGTTCTCTAGTTCAATATAATTCAATTATGAAAATATAGATAAGGGCTTCAGCTTCTAGAAAACATCAAATATGTTATTTCATATAGACCATTAAAAGAAATAAAATCAAGATGCATGTTTTGGAGAAGAGATATTTGGATTTAAATTTCCAGAGAGATTTTCCTGATAAACAAGTCCAAATTTATTTTTAGGAAAACTCTGATACAAAAAACAATAACTAAAACTAAAAACTAAAAAAAAAAGAACCAATATCTAGAGACTGGGGCTGTAGCTCAGTGGCAGAGCATTTGCCTAGCATGTGTGAGGCACTGGGTTTGATCCTTAGCACCACATAAAAATAAACAAATAAAATAGAGGTATGCTGTCCATCTATAACAACAAAACATTTTTTTAAGAACCAATGACTAGAAACTCCTACAAGATATGAAGATACAAAAAAAGAAAATTTCTCAAACCAGGACCCTAAAGCATTTCTGCTGTGGCTGGAAGTGAGATCCAAAAAGCCAACATGGTTCTCTGAATTAGAGAAGCAATGAGCCAGTGCTAGAGAAAACCAGCTTTAATAAATGCCTCCCTTCTGTTGAGGTGATGCTATGGCTGTTTCCATTCTTTGATAGGAGAGATCAAAGGCCTTGTCTCTATAAAGTCACCTAATTAACCATCTGGGATTTTTTTAACCAATCTGTCCCTCTGAGAATGAAATCTCCTGATTTTTCATCTTGGATTCAGGCTAAGATAATGAAAGTAGCTGGCTCTACTTCCCAAAATCTGATCATTTCTATAGTATAGAATCTCTCAAAGTTCAGTCTAAAAAAAAAAATCTAAAATGTTAGATTATATTCTAGAAAAATCTAGCCTCAAAATGCTCTCCAAGTTGTGCTCCATTTATGCACATGTCAAAATGCATTCTGCTGTCATGTATAACTAATTACAACAAATAAAAAAAATGCTATCCAAGGTTTGTGACTTGAAACATGTTATAATTAGTGGTTGTAGATGTTAAAAGCATTGTTAGTTGAGTGCTGTAGAGAAAACCAGAGAAAGTTAAAAGCAGGTAAGGTTCTGCTGACACAGGACACTTAGGCTCTGTGTCAGTTATAAGATCGTGAAAAATCCTGAATATCTGATCATTTACCATTTTTTCACAAATCAAACTGGTGTCATCTATGACATCATATCACCCCCCAGGTAGCCATTCAGGAAAGATGCAGTGAAGCATCTCTCCAACCCCCCCCCCAACTATTAAGAAAATGAACCCAAAGTCATTGGATTTTAGATGTTTCAGGCCCAGAGTAGCCACCAGTTGGAAGAGAACCCCTTTTTTAACCAATCATCAGCACTCAGTGCTGGATACTAGGTGCTGTGATGTTCCCAAAAATACAAGGAGCAAAACGAAATAGTGCAGTGAATGGAAGTTAAATAATACTGACAATCACTTCTGGAGGACTCAGTGTGATTTAGGAGTTCCAGGGAAGGCCTCAGCCCCAGATCCGGATGTAGATAGATGAAAAAGGAAAAAGGCCATTCCAAGAAAGAAGAGTTCATGAGAGGGGAAAATGTGGAGCTGGGAATGTCCAGCACAGGTTCTGTTGATAATGACCATGGCCCAATAAAGGCAGAGGTCTGACAACAACTGAGAGAAACAAGGCAGGAAAATATGGAGGTCTTGGCATATATCAGTAGTATACAAAAGAGAGAAAGATGTTTTAAGAAATACTCTGATCTTTGAACTGCTAAATCCCCAAGTTACCTGATCTATATCTCTGATTCCTGGCTTGAACATTGAATCTCTCCTTTGCTTTCGATGTAGTGATTTACTTTGTACCCTCAACCCTTTGAATTTCAAGAAGAGCTCTGGCATGCTTGAGCCAGCTGACCATTGTTTCAGGGGCTCATAAAGAACCTGCTGCTATAGTACTGTTATTGTGAACCATCAGAGTCAGGAGTCCCACTGGTCCAAAGGGCATTATTTTAATAACCAAGCCCCATTTCCTTCAGGATCCACACCTGAGGAAGCTGGTTGAATGCTCTAGATACACCACATCGTGCAGGCCGGTCATTGTGGCCACTACCACACCAAGTAGCACTCAACTATTTTGTGGATTGTCCCCATTCGCATTTGAGACTTCGAATTAACTTTGGGTTCATTTTCTCAAAAGAAAACTTAAGGGGGAGAAGAAGGAACTTAAGGGGAGAAGAGGGAACAGAAGAGCTGACTTGGGCAAAGGGAAGAGCGTCTGTGTTAATGATCTGAGTTCTGCTTCTGATTTTAGGAATCAATGAATTCCAAGTTCTGTCTGCCTGAGATTCTTAGTGAGAAAGTCCTACCAAAGAGTTATGAAAAATCAAGTGTCAGAGGCTGGGGTTGTGGCTCAGCAGTAGAGCGCTTGCCTAGCATGTGTAAGGTGCTGGGTTCAGTCCTCAGCACCACATAAAAATAAATAAATAAAATAAAGGTATTATGTCCAACTATAACTAAAAAAAAAAAAAAAAAAACAAGTGTCAGGGATCTGGGGTTGTAGCTCAGTGGTAGAGCACTTGTCTTGCACATGTGAGGCACTGGGTTCAATCCTCAGCACCATATAATAGAAGAAATAAATAAAGTTATTAATTCCAACTACAACTAAAAATATTTAAAAAATAAATCAAGTATCAGCCTTCAAAAAGAAAAATTCAGCACAACTCACAAAATTACCCATACCATCAATTCTTTCCTCTTTCCAAACACCTTAACATGTTCTGTGTTGAAGGAAAACTGTAGTTTGATTGTAACCAATATTCTGAAGGGGTCATCAGAAGTCTTGTGAACACTAAAATGCAAGAAAGGGGCTGGGGATGTGGCTCAAGTGGTAGCGCGCTCACCTGGCATGCGTGCGGCCTGGGTTCGATCCTCAGCACCACATACAAACAAAGATGTTGTGTCCACCGATAACTAAAAAATAAAATATTAAAATTCTCTCTCTCCCCTCTCTATCTTTAAAAAAAAAATGCAAGACAGGAGTAGAGGGCATTAAGTCTGTGTATATTTGCCTTCGTTTTCTTTGGGCTTGGCCTGCTCCCCTCACACACACTTGCACGTACACTTCCCCTCCCCCTTTCTCTCCGCCTCTCTCTCTGTCTCTTTCTCTCTGACTTTCAGTTCTAACAAACCTCTCTGTTTGTAGTTCTCAGTACACATCTGTGAGCACAGTTGGGAATAAGCAGCAGGAAGGCCATTCATTTTGTGCATCTACCCTATTTATAACCTACCTCATGCCAAAGAGAAGACTTAGAGCTTTGAACAAAAATAGCTACAACACAACAGGATAAAAATAAAGAAATGGAAAACTTGTAAAATAAGTGTTTAAACCCTGAGTTTGTTGAATCTTTTACCACAGGCATATTGATGGATTTTCTCTCCTAGAAATCCCCAACTACTACTAATCTACAAGTAACCCACAGTTTAGTTGGAAAGATTTATGAAGAAACATTATCTTGGATTTAAAAGGCACCCTTCTCTACAGACCTGGTTTCCCTTGTGTGTTCATCCTCATGAAGCCATGAGAGGCAATGATATTTATGTCTACTTTCAACTCTGGCACCAGTGTATCTTGCCTAATGTGAAAAAAAGACTTCTGCACCCGAGTCTTCTGCATCTCCCATAAAAAAAATAATAATAATAATGATTCAATTCTTTCCAAAGAAAGAGTAAAAGGTGGTTGGGGATGTGGCTCAAGTGGTAGCGTGCTCGCCTGGCATGCGTGAGGCACTGGGTTTGATCCTCAGCACCACATAAAAGTAAAGATATTGTGTCCATCTAAAAAAACTAAAAAATAAATATTTTTTTAAAAAAAGAAAGAAAGAGCACCATCTAGATGAGCACCATCTCCAGGTCAGGAAGGACAACCAGACATCTGGCAGATGCCTCCCAAGGAAACTAATATTCTCATCCCACACACAAGTGCTTGGGTACAAACCTCCACAGTTCACAATGAGGGGTCTATAATGTGATCTGAGAAAATTAAAACCTGAATATTGACTTAAGTTTGATATTTATGTGACTGGAATTTTTTAAGACATGCTCATCATATGATCATTAAAAGCAATATAAGTCTTTAGTATTAGGGATTCCATTCTTAGTATACACAAACACTTCTAAATTTTCTTTCCCTATCCCCTACATGAACAGAAGCTACCTCTCCCACCAAGCGAATAATCAGTATATTTCCTCTAAAACAATTATCCTGCAGGGGTAGAAACCAGCTATCAGTATCTTTCACAGCTCTTCAGGTGAGTCCAACATGCAGCCAAGACTGACAACCACTGGTTTGGAAGCTTTGGCCAGTGAGCCACTTCTCCTTGTGCCAGTAAAACTAGACTAAGGTTCCTTTCCTCCCTCTATTCCACATACATATTTAATTAAGTTAGTCCTGGCAGCCTCTTGAACAACCTTTAAAGTCCCAGTTCAACACATCTAAAATTATGGGCTTGATCTGGAATACCCCCAAAGCCTCATATGTTTGGGGTCGGGGGGGGGGGCGCCTTTGGGAAGTGATTAGGTCATGAGGGATCTGATCTCATCCGTGGATTACTCCACTGATGGCTGAATGGACTACTGGGAGGCGAAGCCTCATAAGAGGAAATAGGGATTTATCTTCTCCCCAGGCCCTCAGTGCCCTCTCTTCAGTTGCTCAGCTGCCATGGCCTTCCACCACGATGGTCTGTCTCTCCTCAGACCCAAAGCAGTGGAGCTGGCTGACCACGGACTAAATCCTCCGATATTGTGAGCCAAAATAAATTTTTTTCTCCTCTAGGTTGTTCTTGTTAGGTATTTTGGTAACAGCAACAAGACGCTGACTAACACAATATCATACATCAAAATACACTGGTATGTGCTACAGTGAGGAGTTGTTTCAAACCTCACACTTCCCACTCTCTTTTGGAAAGCCTCTTTTCCTTGCTGCTGCAGCTTATGTTGCACTATGTTAAAGTATTCAGTCTTAGCTACATGTTCAATGTTTTGAACTAATAAGATGGAGAAGAATGAGAAGGAGAATGCTGGCATATTCTAGGGTAAGACTCTGATTTCTACAGTCATGTCCACATTTTGGGTGCAGTTCATTCCACCTTGCTAATAATTCAAAACACATTTGCCTTATGTTCTTCTCCCTTTCTGCTTGCTAAATTCTCAGGTAACAAAGCTGATGAATTAATTGCTTGTAGAGTATAACAAATGATAATACCTTAATGAGTTTTCCTACCCAGAAAGCAGTTCTGTATTTCTCTAAGACTATATTATTGCAATCCAAAGACATATTATTGCAATCCAAACTAAGGCTCTAATATTGGAACATAAGTACCATGTTAGCACAAGAAGGGTGATATAAATTAGGGGATCAGGCAATGCATCCCTAAAGTCACACTTCACAGATGGCTTTCCCACTGCAAACCCAGCTTCTAAGGGATGACTGACCTCCTTGCTGTGAAATTGCTCAGCCACTAACTTTACATCTATGGAACTACTCCCTGCTCCATGGAAATTGATGACATATGGTAGTATGTCACCCTTTCACTATTTCCCTAACATACAGCACTTTGTAGGTACTTGTATTAATCAGCTTTGCATTGCTGTGAGCAAAATACCTGATATAAACAACTTAGAAGAGGAAAGGTTTATTTTGGCTCACAGTTTTAGAGATTCAGTTGATGATCAGCTGGCTCCAATGCAAAAACATCACAGCAGAAGGGCATGGTAGAGGAAAGCTACTCAGCTCATGGCATCTGGGAAGCAAAAAAAAAAGAGAGAGAGAGAGAGAGAGAGAGAGAGAGAAAGGATCTGGGGAAAAGACAAACCCTTCCAGGGCTTGTCCCAATGATCTATTTCTTCCAACTAGGTCCCACCCACCCTCAGTAGTCCATGTTGCTGCCAACGGACTAATCCATCAAAATAAGAACCTTCATGATCCAATCACTACCCAAAAGCTCCACCTCTGTACACATGAGACTTGGGGAAAATTCCAGATCAAAAACCAAAACAGTGCATAAGGAAAGTCTGGTAAAAAATAAATAAATTTAAAAGGTACACAAATACTCTTCACCCTTCTGTTTGTCCATAAATATCCCTAGATAATCAACTGAATATTTATCATTTATCATATAAGACTTCCAGAAAAAAAAAATCCATTTCCTTAATCAAGTACCCATTCCAATGTGACAAGTAGGCTTTCTAAAAAAAAGTGAAGACAGCTATAAATCTGCACTTAGCTGATGGCTTTTGGAAGTCTTATCTCTCTAGAACATCAACAAACTCTAAAGTAACCTAAAATTGTCTCTTTTTGAGAAAACAATGAAATAATGTCACCGTCAAGCTCCCATTCAGAACTAAACTCAAAACCTATTTAAAACACAGGTAATAGTTTAAATAAAGATTGTTTACATGATAGAGGAGACATGGACAAGTATCTACTACAAGAGAAGAAAACACACAGAACTCACTGATGGAGGTGGTGATTGACACCCACCCCCATCCATTCCATCAATGGTGGTTGGGAAATGGACATGTGTCCTGATCCCCATCAGTTAGGGGAAAGACAAATTCTACTGGAAAATCCTTAGAAAGACTTTCTCTCCTTTAAGCAAGAAACACAGTGAAAAGGCAGTTGTCTTCTATGTGGGGACAATGTCTTGTTGGTGTAAAACTGAGCTCTCTGCCTCCAAAGCAAGTGTATGTCACAGTGTGGAAAACAGACGTTCAGAGAATTCTAGGCTGTGAATCTACTGCTTACTGCTTTGCTTTAGAAAGCCATCTACATTTTCCACCCTTGTTACTTAACAGGAAGTAAGACTATAATCTATTCAAAGAGCTTGCATTATATTTTTAGTCAATCCCAACTACCCATCTCAATCTGTTCACTTAAAAATATATATGTGTGTTTAACATTTGCTTTGGTATATCATTCATGTTGTAAAAAATGGATATGGTGATCTATAAATAAAATAATCCATTTAAAAATAGACTGAAGCAGACAGCCTTAAAATATTATTATAATAAATTAGGATTACTTTTTTAAAAGGGTCTCAGTGTTTGCATTTTTACTGATCCATTTTTAAAGTAGATTTAATTTTACAATATTCATAAAAATATGCACCTTATTAAATAACTTACTGAAATCTGTATTAGTTTCCATTTGCTGCTGTAACAAACCATAAACTTAGTGACTTAAAACACCACAAATTTATTATCTCACAGTTATGAAATTCCAAAGTCTGAAATAGGTTTCCCAGTTCTAAAACTAATGTTGGCAGCACTGCATTCTTTTTAAGGAGTCTAGAAGAAAATCTGTTTCCTTCCCTTTTCCAGATTCTAGAGGTTCCCAGCTTTCCTTGGCTCCTGGCTCCATCACTCCAACATTTGCTTTTGTCATCACATCTCCTTCGGTGACTCTGACTCTCCTTCCTCCCTCTTATGAGGACTTGGAGATTACACTGGACCCACTCAGATAATCGAGGATCTTCTTCCCATCCGTGTTTCAAGAACCTTATCACATCAGCACACTCCTTTTGCCACATACGGTAACATATTCACAGGTTCCAGAGAGCACGACATAGACATCCTAGGAAAGCCATTATTCTAGTACCACAAAATCCACCACAAATAGGGACCTGACCTGAAAGTATTTAGGAAACTGGATCAATTACTACTAACCCAGAAGTTGGTACTGGTTTTGAGTTAGGAGGAAAAATCTTTCTCCAAGAAGTTGGTGGGACTAAAAAAAATCTCAAGCCTTAGATACTCCTCAAAGCACAATCTTCCCCAGTAGGAAAAAGACCAGGTTGAAAGATTTGGTTCTTGTTTTGGTTTCCACAAAACCCATAAGGCTAAAAACAGGGTGGGAGAAAGAGTTTATTGGGAAAAGAAGAGTAAAAAGTAAGAGATACCTAGGGAAATAGTAAATTATTATAATAGGGGGGGAAGCCTTAGCACCTGCAGGAATCACTTTTAAAAGCAAATCAAACCACCAATTGAAATCACTAATTTATGAAATGTTAGCTGTGTACAGGGGTTGGAATCCAGAAGCAGGACAGGAGACAACAGAGTGATTTGTCCTGAGCTTTATGCCTACCACATCTTAAAATTTAACTGCTGTTAGGTAAAAATTTGAATAACTCAAGTGTTCATCAACAGGTGAATAGATAAACAAAATGTGGTCTATCCATACAACTAAGTAACACCCAGCTATGACAAGGAACAAATTACTGACCCATACAACACAGCTAAATCTCAAAATCACTGTGCTAAGTGAAAGAAGCCAGCCACAAAAATCTATATACCATATGATACCATTTATATAAAATTCTAGAAAATGCAAACTAATCTATAGTGTCAAAAGTGGACTTGGGGCTGAGGGCTAAAGAAGGTGCTGCAGAGGGCATGAGGAATCACTGGGATGAGATGACGGGAACGTTCTGCATGTGATTATGAAGTGGATGTGTGGCTGACAACTGTCAAAACTCATTGACTTGTACCCTTTAGATGGGTACAGCTTATGGTTTGCAGTATATACCTTGATGATTCCTTAAAAATCAGACTCCTATTCAGTAATAAATTTGTGTTGAAGATCATTATAAGGCCACAACCCATAATCATTGCAACTTCAGACTGAAGCCTCTCCACATTTTTCTTCTTCACAGTTCTTCCAATTACTTACATTTATTCATGGACAGCAAGCCAACTTCATAAGTGAGGAAACTTATTTCCTTGACCACAACCAATGGTAGGTGCCATATGAACTCCCTCCTTCTGTAGGAAGGTAACCTCTCTCACTCCCTTCCCTAGCGAAGCACTAGAGTCCTGAATATTCATCCTATCCATGATGAAAAGACTGTTACAGTATACATGATAGAGTCACTTTATGTATAGATTTTTGTCTTTGTTTTCAACCTGCATTGTAATAAATTATCTTTGTATTTTGTATTTTTTTCCCATTCATTTAAAACCTGTCAGAGTAGGACAGGAGTATTTCAGACTAAATATTTGTCCACTTGTTCACAGACCTATGTTCATATTATTTTGTGTTTATTTTGTAATATTTTGGTACCACAACATTTTCATACCTCTATAAACTTTTAACAGTTTTATTTGACATATTTTAGAGTCAATATGTATTGCCCAATATATGCTGCATTGATTCAGAAAACAGTTTAGCAGATATTGTATGCACAACAATAATACCTTCTGCCTGTCCACTGGACACTAACCCTTCAGTATCCTCTCTCCTTGCAAAGTCTCAGACCCACGTTCAAATTTTCACTGAAGTAGCCCCCAAAACAATCATATGATTCTTCAACTTAATGTCTGCCAGGCTGAAGGTATAAACAGGCCCAGCTGTTTACAAACTAAGAAGGGAATTTCTTTAAAGAGGTCGCTTCACATCAGGTCAAGAGAGTGGGCCTTATAAAGCACTGTGGCACACACCTGTAATCCCAGTGACTCGGGAGGCTGAGGCAGGAGGATTACAAGTTCAAGGGCAGCCTCAACAACTTAGCAAGGCTCTAGCAAATTAGCAAAACCCTGCCTCTAAATTAAAAAAAAAAAAAAAATTAAGGGCTGGGGATGTAGCTCAGTGGAAAAAATATCTGGATTCAATCCCCAGTGCCAAAAAGAAGATGGGGGAGGAAGGAGACTGACTCTCTCATTCAGAGGTTAATAGTGTCTACTCCTGACCAAAAAAAAAAAAAAAAAAATAGACTGGGGAGCTTCCCTGTCGCAGGAAGGGAGTGACAGTCTGCATTCTCTTGTGTCTTGTGGAAAACATGAACCATGCCCTGGAGAGAGTAAGCACAGGGATATCTGGACTCTCAGCTGGTGAGAGGAGACTGTGTTGGACAATAAACAGAAAAGCTGTGGGACAACCCCAATGCTCACATACTGGCAGAGAAAGAATGTCCCCTGAGGAACAAATTCTGAAAGGACAGAAGGTGACAAAACACATTTGCTTTCTGACTCCCATGCATTTGTGCTCTTGCTCAACATTGGTTGCGCGCTTTTCCTCCCTACTTGCAAGTCTTCCTAAAATGCTTGCAGCTGAGAAGGAAAAAATGGGATTCCTTCCCCAAATCAGATAACTGTTCTCATCATGGGCAGTTGGAATCTGCTATTTATAAACATAAATTTCTTAAAGAAATAACTGATTTTTCCCCCCAAATGAACTACTCAGAAACAGAAAAATCATCTTGCTCCATGACAGATGCCAAAGATAGAAAGTTGTCACCTTAGAACAGTAAAGGAGGAAGAAGGAAGGAGAGGGAAATACATGACTCTTACCCAGGCCTTGATTCTGCTGTTCCCACTCAATGGCATCGGGTACCTGGTAGGTGGCTCCCTCCAATGGGCCCATGTTTCCCTGCTCTAAGCCGGGTTCCTGGGATGTGATGCCAGGGAGAGTGAAACTCGGCACCTCAGAGTCACCATCAAAGCTCTCATCCAGGGAGTCTGCATCTTTATCCTCCTCATCCTCTTCCTCATCTTCCTCTTCTTCCTCTTCATCTTCTTCATCCTCTTCATCCTCATCTTCTTCTCCCTCTGGGCAAAATAGAAATCAAAGGGAAACACGAAAACATACAATGAGCACGTTCTCAAAACACATAGATCTTTTCAGCTGATCCAAACACTACCCAAAACTCACACTGAGTCTTTGAATACCAATTTTTATTGCCAGTCAGATGATGTGAGCTTTGCAGGATTGTGCACCCACCATATACCTTTTATTTTATTTCACTGTAGTACTGGGGATTGAATTGCTTGGTGCATGCTAAGCTACTGCTGTACCACTGAGCTATATCCCAACCCCATATATCACACATTTTTTAAAAACCATATTATGTCAAATAAATATCATGCATCATGCTTACTGAGAGTCAAAGTTCAGGTACTATTAGTTGTTATTGAAGTAATTTATATTTACAGGGTAAGAAGCATCCCATTTCTGTGTTCCAGAGGTCATGTAAGGTATTTGTTAGAAATTAACATAGAAATACCAACAGAACTTAAAAAACAGTTGTTCCCATCCCTTCAGCTCTCATAATATTAAAGAGGTGAATTCATTATTTTGGCATTTCCTTCTATTCTTTCACATCAATGAACATATCTCACAACAATGTAACGTGAGAGAGGCACCAAAATCCGCCTTGGGTCCTGTTCTCCCTGAGGAGGAGTGACCCAAGAAACCGGAAACAACTGCATCTACATTCTCAATCCCACTCTACAGGAAACTGGGAAACAGGATATGTACCAAGGAGAGTCAGAAAAGCAATATGTGGAAAAAATCGTCATCACCATCATCAGAGTTAAATCTACAATTTGTCATTTTCAGTGCTTCAAGTAAAATGGGTTTAAGGAATATAAAATCGCAAGTTTGTATTGTTTCACCTATTTCAATTTTCTAGGAATACTCCAACTCCCCCAACCATGGATGCATCCCAAAGCTCAGAGAGTTCACTGAAGGCCTTTCTTTCCACCTCTCCCATTAGGGGTCCACACAGTGGTTACTCAACAGGGAACAGGGAGCAGAGACAACCAAAGCAACTCAAGAATTCTAGACTTTCTTTTGTTCCCAAACAACCTTCTTCACACATACCCATCATCCTGTATCATTTAGACGTTTTTGTGACTTTTAAAAAATATTAGCTCCTGACAGGGGTTTAGACCAGAGGTAGAGTGCTTGCCTAGCATGTGCAAGGCTTTGAGTTTAATCCCCAGAAATGCAAAAAAGAAAAAAATAATAACTCTTGACTTTTTTATTCTTATAGGGCCTTTAATGTTGTAGGATTTAATAACTGTCACTATTCCAAAAATTAAACACATTTTTACTGTGCACCTAATGGGTGCTATTCCAGGAACGATGAATAAAGCAATAATGTTTCTAACTTCACAGAGCTGATATGCCACTCGGGGAGACATACAGCAAACAAGTAGATATAAATAAACTGTCAAGAAAAAAGAAAATGCCAGGTGCTCTTATTTTTAGATGGACAGATTAAGGAAAACTGTTCTGATAAAGTAAAATTTGAACAGAGACCATACCAAAATAATAAATTCTCTTGTTTAATTGAGGTCAATGTCTACAAGGAAAGTATTCACAGCAGATGAACAGCAAAAACAAAAGTCTGTGGCAAATATGCACGGCAAGGAAGACTGGACTGGGGACAGGGACAGACAGAATATGGAAATGCAATAAGAGGGAATACGTATGGACCTGATCTAAATTATACGTTTTAAAAATTACTCTGGCTACAAGGTGGAGAATTATCCATATCAGAGCAAGAGACAGAGCAGTAAGACCCATTAGGAGGAGGTTAGGAGGTTAGTGCGAGCTACCATCTCCTGCTTAACACTCAGAGAGCAGGTGATGGTTCTCGCACTAGGGTACAGTCCAGGAAGGGATTCAAAGTGGTCAGACCTAGAATGTAATTTGAAGGTGGAGCCCTGCTGATAATTATAATGTGAAGTGCACATTTCTGAAAATGGAAATTAAAGGATAATAAGAAAGATCAAGAATTTTTATTTGAGATAGATTGTGTAATGGCCATGCCTACGATATCCACATGGAATGCTGGAAGTCTTTGAGAAGGTCACAGCTAAAGATAAAGTTTGGAAGTCAACAAGTCACATACAATATCTCAAGTCTTGAGACTGGTTGAAATCATCAAGAGGGCAAGTGTGGACAGAAATGGCAGTAGTCCTGCCCAAGCTCTGGGCAATCTACCATTTAGAGGTTAGCCAGTCAAGGGGGATTCCGCAAAGGAGTCAAAGAAGTGACCACAAACATAGGAGAAAAACCAAGAAGAGTGTCATGTGCAGTAAGGTAAAAGAATAAAGCATTTATCCAGCCCCATTTCCAAGGGGCTGAATAAGACTGCAAATGACCCTCTGGCTTTGCCATCAGAAGGGTAATAGTGACTCACCAAAGGTTTCCCCCATGGAAGGATCGGGACAAAAGCCAGGTTGGAGTGGTTCAAAAGAAAACTAGAAACGAACCAAATATAGAAAATTATTTCCAGAAATTTGGCTGAAAAAGAACAGGAATATTAGGGTATACCTGGAGAGAAATATGGGGTAAAAGGAAAGTTTCTTTAAAAAATAGAAGACACTAGAACTTGATTGTAAGTTGATGGATATGATCCAGTAGAGAAGGGTAATGATGATGCAAGAAAGAGAGGAGAAGAAGCCAGAGCCATATCCTGGGAGACATGGTATCATATAGCAGTGACATCCAGACTGTGGAGCCACATGAACTTACTATGGCTATAATTTTGAACAAGTTTCTGAATTTGGCTGCACCTCAGCTTCTTCATGTCTAACAATGGTATTATTCCTATCATTATCATCCCAGGGCTGTTCTAAGGATTTCATTAGTTAATATAGAAAGTTCTTAGAACAAAGCCTAGCATGTAGTGGTCACTATGTAAGGTTAGCTTCTTTACTCTGACAGGGCATGGGATCCAGGGCACAGGTTGGCACAGATACATCCACCACCACTACAGGAGGAAGGGCAGAGAAAGCAGGCACAGGTGCAGGCAGTGGGTAGATTTGGTGGTAGGAATATGTCCAAGTAATCTTCGTATTTCTCATGTTCTCAAACAAGAAACTGGATAGGAAAAGAGAAATGTCAGTGGTTTGCGGTGAAAGGAGAAAGCGCGAAATAGCATCTTGCAGAACGGGCAAGCAAATTCTCAGGGGGAATGTGGTGAGCCCTATGAGATGTGTCATCATAAATTTAAAGTGAGACCCATTAGGACAGTTGTGTTTTTCCCCAGCCACAATAAGCTGCTTGGGTGTAGACATGGGTAGAGAATTGAGTAGGCAGAGAGATTTAACCGGCAGCTGGTTTTACTGGAATGGAGAGAGGATAAGAAGGATGCTGATTCTGGAAGAAGTGGTAACTATAAACATAGACCATGGACTTCAACTAAAAAGAAGTCGAGGAGGAGACTGCATAGAGAAAAAGTGATGGGGCAAGAAGATTATAGAGAAAACCATCAGGGATCATCCAAATTATTTAAGGACTCTGCCGATCTTCCTCCCACAGATGAGAATTCACCATAAGCTGAAAAGATCGCTTCTTTAATTTTTGAAGCATTATAAAGACACTCTTAGTTTCCTTTCCTTCCCACAAAGCTAAGAAATCAGAAATGATAGACTAACTGTGACAATTGATAATGAGCCTCAAGGTTCACTATTCCCTGACGACTACCACCTGCTAAGGACAACTTCAACTTGGACTTCAACATCTTCAGTTAATTCTTCCTCTTTAAAGTACAGAACTATAAAGAAAAGAGGGACTTTACCTTTACCACAACTTTTTGTTCCAGAGAGAGGGTTGCATCTAAACATACCTAGGCCAACAAGAAGGTCTCTACTTTCAGGATGTAATTTGGAGGACATTGCTGGGTTCAACATGCCTCCTACACCCTCCTGCACGCACCCACCATGGTACAGCCTTCCTTCTTTCCCTGCCCCGAAATGCCCAACAAGAGATAGCTTCCAGTGAGTCTGACAATAAAACCCAGGTGCACTCTCTCCAGTGATATCTTACTGAGTAACACACAGCTGATACCACTGGACAGTAAGGAAGAACTGATTTACATGGGAGATGAGAAAAGAAAGCTTTTGCCTGGTACTATCAAGCTCATCCTTTTGCATGAAGCAACTTAGAAGATTAACTATTTGTACTTAAAATATCGGTAAAAATAACAGAGCACACACAAAGATAGCTGTAAAAAAGGAAGTGTCAGGAAAAATAAAAAGGAAGTGTCAATAACCATGTCGAAAAATAGGAAGATGAGCCTTATAGGAATCAGACTGCTGTTTTAGTCTACCTTTATTTTTTTTTCTGCCATAAAATATTCTTTTTTACAATCACTTTGTAGCCATTAAACATCTTTAGTCATATATTACCTTGCTTCAAATACCAATGGAACACTGACTACTATTACAGACTCAAAACAAAAGAGGTATTCTCACCTTTTCTAATACTAGGAAAATAGTGTCTTTTATAGCAGCTTGACCCAAGAAAAGTGGGAAATTATTGAGTAAAGGAAGGATAGTCTTATTCTCTGTGGTATTACCAACAACTAGTAAATTGCCTGGCAGTCGCCAGTATTCAAGAAGCATTTGTTGAGTGAATAAATAAATGGATAAATAAATGAATTAACAATAAGATATATGCAGTTTTTTTAAAACCCAGCTCTCAGGAAACACAGAGTAACAATTAACAAACAAGCAGTAACACATTACTTTGCAGTTCATGCAACAAAAACGTAAGACCAACAGGTGTAAAACAAACCAGAGTGCTATGTGTTCATCTTCTGTTCATTGGAACTGAAGAGAAAGGCAGATCTTCCAACGAGTACACCCAAGAGAAACAACATCATAAACACCTCTGAACACAAAGAGCAATGCTATACCATAAATGTTCAGCAAACAAAATTGTGCCAAAAACAGTAACAAGATCCCTGATCTAAAATTCTAAAATTGAAGGAAGAGATCATTCAAATGACACTGGAAGGTCATAAAGGTTATAGATTAAGTCTTTTTGAATTTCAAAATTTTAAAAAAATAAACCCCCATTTTATTTTTGTTTATCTGAATTTCAAATAAGCATTTGGGTAAAGGTAAACATACACACATGTGTGTATGCACACACACACACACACACACACACACACACAAATTATTCCCTACAAAGATGGCACAAGAAAAAATACTGAATGTCTACAAAGAAACATGAAAAACATATACATCTTGTATACCAACATCAGTTAACAAGGTTCAAAGACTTAAAGTTGTATTTGTCCTGAGAGTCCCTAAAAATGACTGCACCCTGAGAATGGCAAGTTCAGAGAGTTTAGTGAGAGAAGTTCCTTCTGGTCATGTCACCTGGAATGGGAAGCACATCCTCAGAACTGACATGTCTTTTTCCTAGGTTGATTGGATGCTCATAACTGCGTAACACCACACAGTGGAGCTGGCATCATTCAGAGGGCATGATGGCATCTGGGTAACCATCTCTCTGGGTGGGCAAAATCCTCCCACCAAACTGCACTGTTCTCACACCCAAACACATGACATACGCTGCCCAAGTTCCCTTTTCACTCCTGTTGAACCAGCATCCCCTCAAAAAACTCAGGGGGTCCCATTGAATTCAGGATGGTCAGCACTGGCCAAGCTTCATTGCCACGGAGCCAATGGATAGTATCTTGATCTTGGTGAGGATGCTACAAGAAAAATCCATTCAACCTGATGCTCTTGCTAGTATGTCCACTGATGCTACAGGAAAAATCCATTCAACCTGATGCTCTTGCTAGTATGTCCACTGTCTAGAATTCGGATACCTATGGGCTTGGATTGTGGCTCAGTGGTAGAGTACTAGCCTGGCATGTGCGAGGCCTTGGGTTCGATCCTCAGCACCACATAAAAATAAATAAATAAAAACAAAGGTATTGTGATTGTGTCCATCTGCAACTAAAAAATAAATACTAGAAAAAAAAGAATTCTGATACCTAGCCAGGTGCAGAGGCACACATCTGTAATCCCAGCACTTCTGGAGGCTGAAGCAGAAGGATCACAAGTTCAAAGCCAGCCTCAGTGACTCAGGGAGACTCTAAGCAACTTAGCGAGACCCTGTGTCAAAATAAAAAATAAAAAGGCCAAGGTATGGCTGAGAGGTACAGCACCCCTGGATGAAATCCCTACTACTAAAAAAAAAAAATTCTGACACCTAACTTAATAGTGAAACACCTAACTTAGGTATCAGAATGCTCAGACAGTAGACAGCTCAGCATGAAACAGAGACTACAGAGACTAGAACATGGCTCCATTCCAGATTGTTGTGCTTGCTGTGAACTGAAACAGTTAAAAATGAAAGGGTAAAATATTAAACAGCAATGTCAGGTTCAAGTGCCATGTGGCTAAGAGAGGCTTGGCGATATTAAGAGGAATAACCAGAGCTCAAACAGAGAAATGTCCTGCTGCAAGTGACAGGAAGAAAAATGTGTCTAGACTGTACACTAAGCCAATTTCATCTGCCTGGCCTCTCTGACAGAATCTCTTTAAAAGCTGCATCATAACTCACAACAATGCTTTGTGAGTACTTACTGGGGCTTTTCTTTTGAAGAGCTCAAAAGCTTTGCAGGTATTATCCTTCAAATGTACATTGTTAGCTAAACAGGGAACAAGTTTATGAGCTTTGGTTTACTCACAGGCTACTTAGCTGGTCAAATAACTACCTTGTGTGCTCAAATAATATCATAGTAAATCTTAACATGAGTTTGTTTAAACCCAAGATTTTTGCTTCTCTAGGTCAAACCCATTTTCTTTCTTTCTCCTTCCGTGTTTTTTTTTTTTTTTGTACCAGGTATTGAACCCAAAGACAGACAGACATTTATTTATTTATTTGTTTGTTTGTTTGTTTATGAATGAGATGGTCTTACTAATTGCTAAGGTTGCTTTTGAACTTAAGATCATCCTGTCTCAGCCTCCCAAGCTGCTGAGGTTACAGTCTGCACCAGTGCTTCTGGCACAGGTCCAATTTCTTTATTCCATGTAAACATTTCTGCCTAAGACTAACAAAAACCAAGTTTTAATTTCATTAAGAATAGGTTGCTACAAAATCTATTTTTGGTTTCATAGGCAGGACCTACCTATGGCGTTCAGTTTTCTAACTGCATTTTTATAATGGCTTAGACATCTTTAGATCTCCAGAAGGTAGACAGACAAATAGACAGCATTTCCAGGGTGTCCAAATGTGTCAAAGGTGGAAAGAATCCTTCAAATGTGTCATCCTGACAATGGGAGGAGTAAGATCTAGAACAGTGACGCGTGTTTCCCAGGTTGCTCCACCTATCCTTGGCTTACAGAACAGCATCTCACCTGTATCCGCACCTTCTTAGAGTGGCAATGATCATTTGAAATGCTCGCCGTTTGTCCATTATTTATTCATTAGTTTTATGAGTCAAATCTCTCTTTTCAGACCTTTTTCTTCCCTTTCCTACGTTTAAAACTGAACCTAAGGTAAACAATGCATGTGGAAGAATATCCTGATAAGAAACAGTAGCTTTCTTGGACACAGACTGGGCATGCGCTCGCCTCCCGCGCGCTCTCTCTCTGAAGGGCTTGACCCTCACCCTTGCTGGTCGTATTTTTCTAAAAGACCCTGTGCTGGCCCGTGGGAACCCCTATTGCTTTTCTTTCTTCCTTTCTTTCTTTTTAACTCGGTCATCAAACTGAATGCAAAACTTAAAAGCTAGGGGGAAAAAATTAACCTGTTCTGAGGATATGAAGCAATTCTCCAGCAGATGGCTCTCCAAGACCAGAAGGTGCTGAAGAACCACAGAAATTTCAGAACACAAAATGCAATAGTTTACAACGTTAGGCAGACTCAGAACATACAGAATTCCATACTTTCAAAATCTGAAATGTTCCTGCCAAGTGTATTTACATTTTTATTATGCAATGTTAGAAAAATCAAGAGAATACATATTTATATGTACATATGAATTTTGAAGCTTAATAACATAAATATTAATATAAATAGCATATACATATGCACTCAACAATATTTATATTATTAAGATTCATAATATAATGAACCCTGGAGAACTCAACATTCCATTTAAGAACTAGAATGCAATTAACATTGCTGCATTTCTATAGGTTTCTTTCTTAACTTCCTTCTTCCCTTAAATGCCATTAGAAATTACTGAATATGTTGGGACTCTTCAATTGTAGTTCTACTACTGCATTTCCTTATTCTTTTTTTCACCTATTACTCTTACATTTTTCCCATGCATATTTAAAACTAAATTTAATCACTATCTTACCAGTCATTAAAAATGTTTTTAGAATACTTGAATTTGGATTATTTTAAGTAGTCCAGGCTGGCCTTGAATTTGTAATCCTCATGTCTCAACCTCCCAAGTTGCTGGGATCATAGGTGTGCACCATCACACCCAGCTTAATTTTTTTTATTGGCATATAAAATATAAATTAAAAGTTAACAAATCACAAGTGTATAGCTTAATTAACTACTACAAAGTGAACAGATGAATACATCCACCATCCAGATTTTAAAAGAAACATCCCATTGTCCCAGAAGCCCCCTTCCTACTTCCCTTGCTTTTCCAAATGTAACCATTATCCTGACTTCTAATGCCATAGATTAGATTTCCCAGTGTTTGAAATTTACATAAATGGAACCATACAGTATATGTTTCTTCATGTCTAGCTTCTTTCACTATGAGAGTCACCCACATTGTTTCATGCAGCAATCTTTCATTCATTCCTGAATGGCATAGAGTATTTCATTGTATTAACATACCACTACTTTATCTATCCATTCTACTGGTGATGGATATTGAGAGTATTTCCAAGTTTTCACTTTTTCCAATAATGTTGCTGTACATCCTTTGAGGACTTGTTTTTGCATTTCTGACTATTTATTTCTCTGGGGTGGTACATGTTGTGCTTCCTGTGTCCATGAGTTTCTGTTTTGTTTCAGTTCTGGAAAAACGTTCAGTCTTTAGCACAACACATCTTCTCTCTCTTCTGTCCTTTGTTCCTTCTCACACTGGGACCTTGATGAGGCACACAGGTGAGTTCTCACTCTGTTCTCCACATAGCTTTCCTTTCATATTGAGCTTGTCTCTATGCTGCATTCTCCATAATGTCTTCAAATTGATCCTCCAGTTCATTAATTCTCTTTTTCTGTTGTATTTAACTCATCATTTAAGTTTTTGTTTTCAGCACTTATGTTTATATTTCTAAATGTCTTATTTGTTTATTATTTAAAATCTTCTGGGTCATTTTTTTAAAATCTCTTATTACTTGTTCATGTTTATGATTTCATTTTTCGTTTCTTGAGACCTTTTTCATAAGGTTATTTCATATTCTATGTCTGGTAATTTTAGTATCTAAGGTCCTGGGTACAAAAGGCCAACGGATCATTTGTCATTTCGCTGACTCTCAGTTGTGGGGTTTGTTTCCTTATTAATTTGTTGACTTTTTATTACAGATTTCACAGTTGCTTGATTTTAATCTGTGGAAAACCTATGGATCTTCATTGGGCATGCTTTTTTTCTGGAGATTTTATATTTTTCCTCCCCAAAACTAAGCTAACAAGTACATCTATGCATTAATACATCTTTTCTCACTACTTGTAATTTCATCTATGCATTAATGCATCTTTTACCCAAGATCTGGTTATTTGCTATGTTACAGTCCAACAGAATTTTCTGTCTGAAGTTGAAATTTAAATTATGTACCTTTTTGTTGTTGTTGTTGTTTCCTTTTTGTTTCATTTTGGTTTTTTGATGGTGCTAGGGATTGAACCCAGGCCTTGTACATGCTAGGCAAGAACTCTATCACTGAGCACTTACCCAGCCCTCAGATAATGTACTTTTCAAAAGTATCTCTATTATATTCATTTGAAGTAAGTCCAACAAGTTGAATAAGAGTTTTATTTGCTTTTCAAATTTTCCAATTTCAAATATTCATAAGAGCAACTATAACCAGGAGCCTTTTAAAATTAGATAAAATCTCAAATTATATTATTCATTAAATATAACCTTCTTCAAACATTTATGTTAGTTTCTTCAGTTCTCTCTTAAATATTTATCACCATAATTTTTAAATCTCCCATATAAATCTATGCCATTTTCTGAAAAATTTTTCTAAAGTTCAAACTTCCCAGTAACTGTAATATAAAATATAATAATTTAAAATGTCCTCAAATCTAGCTTTTAACAATATTGAAAACACACATAAATGACAAAATAAAATGGTTTAAGGCAAGAGCATCCGTCTGCTTCAAATATCAGTTGTAAAATGTACTAGATTCAGATAGATATTAGAATATTTTCTTATTTCATTTAACATTGCCTTCTTTTATATGAGTATCTTGCTCTTGATAATGTCATCTCTCTATCTGGGTAACAAGCTAAGAGTCACAGTCCACACACAACTACACTCACATTTCCTGCTCACTACCTAATCCCCTTGACCTCATATAATTGCATGTTCTCCATTATCTTCTATAAATCCTTCCCCTAATTAAACTGAGTTATCCTAATAGATAGAGTCCTCCAGCAATAATAAGCTAGAGTCTAATTCCTGCTCATTAAACAATTCACTTTCGATTCAGATAACAGCTGCTGAAATATTTCCCTCTGGAAAATGAGACTAGGGCAATACTATTCTATCTCTCAAGGGTACTATACAGAGAAATTAAGAGCTATATTAATATTACATCTATAAATTCTGAGATATCTGAAATAAAACCCTTCTTTTCAGCAATTTAGTAGCCCTAAAGGAACATCTGCTTTAAGCAAACATGCGAAGCTTGTATATAAAAACCCACATACCCTCAAAAGATAAATTGTAGATTGGTTAGGTTGATTATTGATTTTGCAAAAATACGTATAAAAGTAGATTTTCCCTTCATGTAAAACGTGACTTGACTTAACCAAACTGAGGTTTAATTTTTGGAAATATATGGTTTTTTTATCATGCCTGTGTGCCTTTAACTCCTTGAAAGCAGAGATTTGGCCTTTTTTTTTTTTTTTTTTTTTTTTTTTTAAGAGAGAGAGAGAAAGAGAGAGAGAATTTTTAATATTTATTTATTTATTTATTTTTTAGTTCTCAGCAGACACAACATCTTTGTTGGTATGTGGTGCTGAGGATCGAACCCAGGCCATACGCATGCCAGGCGAGCGCGCTACCGCTTGAGCCACATCCCCAGATCAAGAGAGAGATTTGATCTTATTCATCTTTGTACCCACCCCTCATGACCAAGCATTGTGCCTTGCCTGAAATAACCACTTGATACATTGATTAAACAAAAATAAACTCAACAGTATTTTAATTATCTTCCTCTCCAAAATAAGCATTAATGACTTTATAGGTCTCAAATACAATTTTATTAATTTAAATTACATAAATGTTTCAAATGAGTATATCAACTTTTAAAGGGAAAAAAGAAAAACCCACCTACATGTTTTTGTCATAGTGGCCTAATGACTTCAGGGGGAATGTCCCTTGTACAAAATTCGCTTCTATAACTTTTATTTTTCTTTTTCATTTGTTGTTGTTGTTTTGTTTTTTGTGTGTGTGTTTTTTTTTTTTTTTTTCTGCTAAGGATCCAACCCAGGGCAAGCACTAGGCATGCCAGACAAACACTCTACTGAGCTATATACCCCCAGCCCTTTTTTATATTAAGACAAGGTCTAAATTGCCTAGCTGGCCTGGAGTGTACGATCCTCCTGCCCTTCAGCACCCTGAGTCACTGAGATCAGCATGCCCAGATCCTCACTCCCATGACACTTTCAGAGAAAGATCTCCCTTAACCTACTTTTCCTTTCTTTCCCTCCCTCCCACTCTAGCTTCCCAAGGTGGGTCTAAAGCATACTTAAGTTTACTGAGTTCCTCTTACCTAACTGAGTGCAGATGTCAGTATGGATTTCTATAAGAAATAAACGAAATAATATAGAGGCCAGGCATGGTGATGCAAATCTGGAATCCTAGTGGCTCAGGAGGCTGAGGCAGGAAGATCACAAGTTCAAAGCCAGCTCAGCAACTCAGTGAGGCCCTAAGTAACTCAACAAGACCCTAAATAAAATATTAAAAGGGCCAAGGACGTTGCTCAGTGGTTGAGAACCCCTGGCTTCAATCAGGAAGGAAGGAAGGAAGGAAGGAAGGAAGGAAGGAAGGAAATAGAACCCTTCAATATTTCCCAAGAAACCGAAGCAAAATGTTATGGAATTACTAGTAGTTGTGATTGAGAACAGCTGCTTCATTCATATAAAAAGTACTCAATTTCAGGCCCACAAAAACACTAAATTTAACAACAAGCAAGGCAAGGCAAGCAGAAGGCACATCAATTAAACGAGACTATGATTGTAAAACCAGGCACTTAACCATCGATCATCATTTACCCAACACCTCGCACCAAGAGGCCAAGGTGCACATGACTAAGAAGAAAGATCCAATCCTGTTCTTCAGCAAGTTGTAGAGAATACAGTTAAGAGGTTACAAATTGATGGTCAATGTCTGGGAAGGCAGGTTCATTTGGGGTGTGCAGAGTAATAAAAATAAAATAGAATAGATAAACTCTGGAACTGATTCACAATACTTTTAAAAATATCAAAATATTCTACATGAAAATCAGAAGGCTCAGCTTATCTTGGAAAGACTCAGAGGCCTGGAATCACTGAGCCCAGATTCTCCTCCTGGCAACAATACAATCAGAATCTGTCTGGCTCAGAAGGGGCATGAGCTCTCTCGGGCAGTACCCTTACTGTCTTCTGCACCTTCCTCCTTGCTTGCTAACATTATCTACCCAGCCTCTGGCCCATGGTTGCATGGAGAGGATGTATTTCATTACAACAATCAATACCTAGTAGCACATGATAAATGATGTATAATATTAAGGAAATGGAGTCAGCAATCATAAAACCAAGTCACATTATCTATTTACTCCATATCAAAAACTGCTAAGATGGGAGAAATGGAGGAACTTTGGATAGGGCAAAGAGGGGAAAGGAGAGGATATGGGGTAGGAAAGATGGTGGAATGAGATGGACATCATTACCCTAGATACGTGTATGAAGACAAGAAAGGTATGACTCTACTTTGTGTACAACCAGGGAAATGCAAAATTGTGCTCCATTTGTGTGCCATGAACTGAAATGTATTCTGCTGTCATGTATAACAAATTGGAACTAATTAATTAATTTTTTAAAAAACTGTGCTAAGAACATTATATGCAAGATCTCATTAAATCCTCACAATAAGCCAAGAGATAGAAACATCAATCAATCTGCTTTACAGGTGGAAAAAAATAAGGTCTAAAGATGCTAAATGATTGAGTCAATATTCACTTGAGACCAAAAGCAGAGTTATTTCCCGCTCGTACTGCATGATGGGTGGTCTGAGAGCTTCATAGAGAAGTTTGAGCTGGACTGCTTCTTTCTCATTCTGGTTCTCCTAATTTTAACTCATTGACCTTTGTTTATGGAACATCATAGCTCTGAGTACTATCTGCTATAGAACACGACAGAATGACCCATTATTATAGATATATTTCTTGTGTGGTGAGAACAGTGTTATACTGATTAGAAATAAATCAGGCTTCTAACAGGAAAATGCTATGGAATTACTAGTAGATTGTGATTGATAACACAGGAACTTCCTCTGAAGGGTGGGATTTATGTGGTGTTAATCATGGCAGTCGGCAGATGCTCACTTGCCTAGAGATTAAAGGTGTGTCCAATCTGGAAAGAGGACAGACAGTATGTACAGAGGAATGGGCATCTGCTACTTGGTGGTGGACACTGGGAGAAATTTACATCTTGGTCTTCCTTTTCTGTGTGATGAGGAAAAAATAAGAAATTACCTTCCATACACGAATTGAGCCAAGAGCTAAGATGCCAGAAAACCTGGCAAGTTGCCTAAAAAATTGGCCCAGTGCTTTGGGACTAGAGGACAAAAAAAAAAAAAAAAAAAAAAAAAACATTCTCAGAGAGAGCACAGAACAGATCAGGACCCAGGAGCCAGTAGCTTGTTAGCTAGCTCCAAGATCAGAGAGAAATTTGTTCCTGGTGAATATAGTCAAACACAGTGCAACTGATACCTCCTTGCCTTATTTTATACCTTTTTAGACATATAATTGTACTCCAAAGCAATAAAATTCTCATGTTTTCACCAGTAAAAGAATATTTACATATGTTTATCCTTATATTGAAAACAATCATGCCTTGAAAAATGCTTATTTTTCTTCAAACATAAAATACTTTCAAAATCTCTGCAATCCATTTTATACTTCTAAGCTACATATTTGCTTCAACAACTGCACAAAAATCACCACATGCAGAAAGCCCTGCTTCGAACTGTCCCCACAGGGACTCTCAACCCTTGAGTAAGAGCTTAGATTAGTCATTTGGAACTAATGCTTTTGCCTGGGATCTGAACAACCCTCTCCAGAGAAACAGTATGGTTTCTTATACATCAGAGCTCTGTTAACCTGAGGCTGAGCACCTGGTTGCCTCTTCTACACTGAAAAGCAGTTGTTCCTGATATTAAAAGCTATTCTTCAAGAATAACTCATTGAAAAAAAAAATAATTCATTGGGCTGGGGTTGTAGCTCAGTGGTAGAGCACTTGCCCAGCATGTGAGGCACTGGGTTCGATCCCCAGCACCACATGAAAATAAATAAAATAAACAAAGGTATTGTGTCTATACAACTAAAAAAAAAATTTTTTTAATAATTCATTTAGCCAGGTGCAGTGGCGCACACCTGTAATCCCAGCAGCTTCAGAGACTGAGAAAGAAGGATCACGAGTTCAAAGCCAGCCTCAGGCTGGGAGGTGGCCCAGTGATAGAGTGCCTCTGAGTTCAATCCCTGGTACCCCTCCTTAAAAAGAATAATTAATATAAGCAACCAGATAAATTAGAAAAACTTGCTTGATTATATGTCTATAAAATAATCCATCACTAGTGTGGTGTAGGTGTTATCCAATCACCATCTTTTAGAATTTTTTCTTATTTTTGTCACCATTTATTCTTCTATAAATATCAATAAGTGATGAATATGTATCTATAGATAAAGATACACACACACATACAAATTTACCTATAGAAACACCCCTGACAAATACTTACACACACGTGCCCAAGCAGATACATCTACTCTGTGTTTCTCTAAGCTGGAGCTCAAGTCTCTCTCCCAGCTCTAAATGTCCTCTTTATGTGCTTTTTCATAATACTTTTGCCTTCCACCTTGCATTTTTATTTATGAATCTATCTTACCTCTTCTAAAACCTGTAATTCAGGGCTGGGGATGTGGCCCAAGCGGTAGCGCGCTCGCCTGGCATGCGTGCAGCCCAGGTTCAATCCTCAGCACCACATACAAACAAAGATGTTGTGCCCGCTGATAACTAAAAAAAATAAATAAATATTTTAAAAAATTCTCTCTCTCTCTGCCTCTCTCTACCTCTCTCTCTCTTAAAAAAATAAAATAAAATGAAAATGAAAAAAAAATAAAACCTGTAATTCCTAAAGCCAAGATCCACTCCCAATTATTCTTGGCATTATTCTAACCACCAAATACTTGGTAAGTGCACCCAAGAATGAATAAATATAAACATAGAATATATGCAAAGCTAAATCCTTTTGTCATCGTGAGCCATTATGTAGAATTTTATGAGGGTTTAAAGGTGACTTTACTGAGCAGTACTGAGCAGGGCTAGAAAGGCACCAAGAAAAAAAAAAAAGGAGACAACTCTACAGCAATGTTCACTTAATTGTGATGCTACCAATAATTGAATTCCCTATGCTATGCTAAGAAAGGTTGCCAGAAAAAAATCAGTGAATGTCAGTTGTCTTGCTTCAAGAGCAGAATTTGTGAACACAGCTTTATGGCAATACATCACAATCTTGATTTTAAATATTTTTGAAACACTGCTGGCCCTGTGAATATTTTTAGCAAATGTGATGAGCACCCTGAGTGCTAAGGAATCAACTGAACCAACTAACCTACAGAGCACACAGGTGCCTAAAGATGAAGCTCCGTCATAAATGCGAAAGAGAGCACAACAATGTCAGACAAAACAATCAAGTGTCATCGAACAAACCAGTCAATAACCAAAATCACCAGCAATTTTCTGTTTCATAGTTGGTCATATGTGTCACTTGAAAATCATGCATAGATGAAAACAAGAAAAAATATCTCATCCCTTCCTAACATATTGGACAATAAGTATTAAGTGTTTTGTGTTTCCATGTTAACAGAGTTATCAACTTTTAAAATTTAATCCCCATTATTCCCACCAAAACAGACATCTGGAGGTGGGGTATGTCAGAATATAAATCAACATTAAAATCAAAGACTATATTCCACTATACTCTTTCCACATTTTCTCCACTTGTATATTATTTAAGGGGTTCTGTAATTGAAACAGAAGTAAACCAGAAGGCTGGGGATTATAGCTCAGTTGGTTCAGTGTTTGCTTCACATGCCCAAGGCCCTGGGTTCAATCCCCAGCACCAAAAATAAATAAATAAATAAATCAGAAAGCAAAGCTTTTTCAAGAACAAAGTCAAAACTTGTGCCCATTCTCAACATAATTAAACACTCTTAACCTCACACAACAGAATCAAAAGGAACAAGGAACAGTGCAAGTTTATCACAAAAAGTACATGGATTTCAACATTGAATACACATCGCAGCCACCAAAGTAAATCTCATAAACTTGGCTTTATAAATAGAGCCTCAAGGGGATGGGGTTGTGGCTCAGCGGTAGAGCATTCGCCTAGCATGTGCAAGGCCCTGGGTTCGATCCTCAGCACCATATAAAAATAAAATAAAATAAAAGTATTGTGTCCAACTACAACTAAAAAATAAATATTAAAATAAATAAATAAATATAGCCTCAAAATGGAATTTTGAGGGGCTGGGGATGTGGCTCAAGCGGTAGCGCGCTCGCCTGGCACACGTGCGGCCCAGGTTCGATCCTCAGCACCACATACAAACAAAGATGTTGATTCCGCCAAAAACTAAAAAATAAATATTAAAAAATTCTCTCTCTCTCTCTCTCTCTCTCAAAAAGATGGAATTTTGAAATCCCCTTTCACTCACTCATTCTTTCTAGCTTCCCTCTAAGTTGAAAAGTCCCATGAGGACTGATAAAATAACAGAAAAATACTCTGAAAATGAATACTTATTGAGAAGACAAAAAAAAATGTGTGAATTACAGTGTGGATGAAGAGCAGATTCTCTCATAAAATTACATGGGCTCTTTAGTTTTTTCACCAGAGTTTTACAGAAAATATTGCAGAAACTTCTTCGTGCCACTTAAAGAATGCATCTCCGTAGCTGGGCACAGTGGTACACACCTGTAATTCCAGCAGCTTGGGAGGCTGAGATAGGAGGATCACAAATTCAAAGCCAACCTCAGCAATTATCGAGGGCTTGAGCAACTTAGGAAGACCCTGTCTCAAAATAAAAAATAAAAAGGCTGGAGATGTGGCTCAGTGGTCAAGCACCCCTGGGATCAATTTCCCAGTACCAAAAAAAAAAAAAAAAAAAAGCCTCTCCCAACTGGTTTCTTCTTAACCAATAAAAGAAAAACACAGCCTATTGACTTCATTACCAATTGAAGGCCACCACGCTGCCAAAAATACTATTTCAGTCAAATGAATGAAAGCACAGTTGTCAATATGACTTTCTGCTGAAATTCCTAAGTTATCAGTAGGAAGAAAGAAAGAGACAGAATGGAGATCCCCCAGATAAGGAAGGAAAGAGGTCACCTTTATTTGTTCACCAGAGCTGTTATGATTTGGATCTAGTATGTCCCCCAAAGGCTCACATCCTTTAAGACTTGGTACCCACTGCAGCAATGTCCAGAGGTAAGTTTTTTAGGAAATGACTGGATCATGAGGGCTTCAACCTCATTGGGGAGATTAAGTCATTTATTTGATGGATTCATAATCTGAACGTATATTAGTGGAGGTGAAAATTGTAGGCAGGTGGGCATGGTTGGTGAGGTAGATTTGGGGATTATATATTGTCCCTGACTCCTCTCTCTCTCCCTCTCCCTCTCTTTTTCTCTCTCCTTCCTGGCTGCCATGAGCTGAACAGCTTTACTCTGCCACACCCTTCCACTATGATGTGCTTTGGAGCCAGCCAACCATGAATGTACATGCACACATATACACATGAAGAAAGGAAAATGAATGTTACTGAAGCAGATTAAACAATGAGTGACAGAATAATGATGGTTTTCTGCCCCACCTATGTTGCCTGGATGGAAAAAGTGTCAAAAACATACTCTTTTAAAACCTAAATATAAAGACAGCCAAAACAGTTTGCTAAAGGCAAGAAAAAAAATGGTCAGAAAAGAAAAAAACACAATTCAAGAATATATTTGATCTTATATTTACTTAAAAGGCATTTCTTAAAGTTAACTATGGCTTCTCTGATTCCAAGAATTAAATCTCTTCATATATAAAAAATAATTAATCTCCCAGTAAGTATGAGTCAACTAGTATCAGTCTGTAATAAATGGGACTTTTGAAACAGGGGAGGGAATGGGAGTAGTTTGGGATAATCACATGGGCCTCAACACCCAACACTTATACTCACAGAAAGATAGTAAATAGAACCAATCAGATCAAGGAGTCATGGTTTCTGAAACACTCACATTTCCTCTTCTCTTGTAACAGAACAATAAACAAACCAGAGTCATCCTGAGAGAGTACAATCAAATTCATCTTCCTGTATATTTTTTCAGCACCATGGCGAGCACCAAGTGGTTTTCCCTTTCCAGATATTAAGATAGGGGTGAGGGGGAGGATCAAAGACTTAAGCACAAAACTGAGAAATTTCTGTTTGTACTCCTATCTCCCCCACATTCTTAGAAACCTACTACCTGGTGCAAATAGATCCCCATTCGATTTTTCTAAATATTGAATTGTTTGGGTTTTTTGGTTTGGAGTTTGGGGGACTATTTTGTTCTATTTTGCTTTGCTTTTTGCTGTGCTGAGATTCAAACCCAGGGACCTATGCATGCTGGGCAAGCATTCTGCCACTAAGCTACATCCCTGAACCCTGAAATCCTTTTTCCTATAGGATTATTGTTAAAATTTTATAGCACAGATGAATTTCCATCTTCCTTGGGAGTATACAAAAAAAAAAACAGAACAAATAGATAATCTCTGTTGGATTTCTAATACACAGAAAGTGAAACTTCTTTAAACAAGAGATATTGTTAAGCCTTATTCCACTTGATATTAGTATTAAAATATTTTATAGACAGTTAACAAAAAAAAAAAAAGAAGAAGAAAGTGTGTTCCAACTATGTTTCAAAAGTAATCTAATGCCTGGTGCACTGGTGCCAGCCTGTAATCCCAGCAGCTCCGGAGGCTAAGGCAGTAGAATGGCAAGTTCAAAGCCAGTCTTAGCAAAAGCGAAGCACTAAGCAACTCAGTGAGACTGCCTCTACATAAAAATACAAAATAGGGCTGGAGTTGTGGCTCAGTGGTCCAGTGCCCCTGAGTTCAATCCCTGGTACCCAAAAGAAAAGTAATCTGAAATTTTAAATTGGCATTTTGTCCAGAGAATGACAAGAGAAGGAAATTCAACAAGAGAAGGAAATCAACTTATAGAGAGATTATGCCTAAAAGTCAGTTAATTCGTTTATAAACAAATAAATAAATACATGTATAAAATTTGTCATTACCCCATTTTGAATAAAAAAATAGAGCACTGATGACATGTTTGTATTTCAAAAATGATTAATACAGACCTAGTAGAATGCATTTTCCATTGTCTTGAAAACATTTATTCATGTTTCAGGCAAGGTGAAAAATAAACCATTATCCCTTCAAAAATCAAACTACATTTTTGCTGACAAGGTAAAAAACGTGATGAAATATGCACAAGGTGACACATACTTGCAGAGGCTGTCTTCAGTGACTAATAAATGTAAAACACACCCAAACCTCTCCCACTCTACCAATTCGCAGCACTCAGGTGGGTGTTCCAAAGGCAGAGCACATCTACCTTCAAAAACAGCTGGCAAACTCTTTGGAACCCTGTTATGTGTTGAATTGCACCCCAAAAAAGATGTGCTCAAGTCCTAACTAGTAATAGCTGTGAACTGACCTTATTTGAAAACAGGGTCTTGGCAGATGTAATCAAGTTAAGATAAGGTCATTAGGGTGGACAGTAATCCAATGACTGATGTTCTTATAAAAACTAGGGAAACTGGAACACAGACCCAGAGAGAAGATGGCTGTGGAAAGAGACAGGGTTATGCTGACACAAGATATGGAACATCTGGAGCTGCCAGAAGCTAGAAGAGACAAGGGCATATCCAACCCTAGAGGTTTTGGAGGGAGCATAGCCCTGCCTATCCCTAGATTCAGGAGTCTCCAGTCTTCAGACCTGCTCAAGAATAAATTTCTGTAATTTTTAATTTTTTTTTTATTGCAGGAGGGCACATTACTAGGGATTGAACTCGGGGACACTCAACCACTGATCCACATCCCCAGCCCTATTTTTAATTTTATTTAGAGACAGGGTCTCACTGAGTTGCTTAATGCCTTGCCATTGCTGAGACTGTCTTTGAAACTCTCAATCCTCCTGCCTCAGCCTCCCAAGCCGCTGGGATTACAGGTGTGCACTAACATGCCCAGCAATTTCTTTTATTTTAAACCATCTTGTTTGTGCACTTTGTTATGGCAGCCTTGGGAAATTAATCAGTCATCATGTTGGAGAGATGGAAAGAAGACAGGGCAGCAAGTAGTTATAATTTTTAGACTGATTTGGACTGTTAATTTTATCTAGAGGATAAACAGGACAGTGGATTCAGAAATTTCCACAAAGGTTCTCTGTCCATGGGTGTCTGGTATCTAACAAGGGTATGTTCCCTTCCATATCCCATTGAGAAAGAATACTTCCTGCCCCCTAGTGGGAAGGAAGACATTAAGATAACATATAAAGAGATTAATGACATAATAAAACACACATCTTAAATGAAAGACTTCTATGTCCTTTGTCAACACATCACAGAGATTAAAACTTGAAAGGCAACTAAAGATAACTTGACATAAGTAATATTTTGTTCTGGATAAAAATAAACTCTCTTCCTCTGGATATAATCCTACAGTAGATTAAAATGCTTAAGCCCCTTGGGGCTGAGGATGTGGCTCAGTGGTACACTGCTTGCCTAGCTTGCATGAGGTCCTGGGTTTAATTCCAAGTACAGCAAAAAATAAATGTTTCAAGCAGTCAACACCTCAAACTGTATTTATAACCCTGGACTAAGTGAAAAAAATACCAGTGTACAGTAGGGTTATCTGTTTAAATAAGTGCACTCTCTTCAGCTTTCCAACCATTAGATTCACCAGCATAAATTAATTGTGATAATATTAATACAGACTAATTAAACATAAATTACACACCCTGTACACCATTTAGAGAAAATTATGTGCTTTTTCCAAACGTTAAGCCCCACAATGTAGCAGGAAGAATAACTTTTAACCAAAAATGTCTTTCAGAAGCCTTGACAAGGATCATAATTTAGATCAAAAACTGACAAAATATGTTCTCAAAAAGAAGTTGAAATGGAACTGTGTAGAAGAAAAGAACTAAAGCCCCAGGACATCTTAGGCACATCAGGAAAATTCTAACATATTTCAATACAACTGCCATCATCTACTAAATTTAGAAAATCACTGCAGTTTCACAAGTATAGATTATTCACAAATATAATTTTTCCCTGTGATTTAATGAGCTCTGCCAACTAGAGCTGTCATCTTTAACTCAGGTTAATTTGAGGAAACCTGCTTTTTCCAGATGGCATCAAGGAGAGCAGACAGATATATGACACACTAAAATCAAAGTCAGATGGTATTTATCTTCATGCGGAGTGCAAGAGTCTTTAGCCTCTGAGCCTGTTTTGGTCCATTTCTTAACTGAGTATTCTACAGTGGAATTCTCCACGCTTTTCTTAAAATGTCATATTTCTCTGTGAGCACATTACCAGTATTACCCTGAAAATCTGCAACAAAGTCTCCTGCAAACCTAGCTAAGCCACCTTTCCCACAGTAGATAACACATACATATGTGTCATTACTACATCAAACATGTGGTTAATTTAGTGCCCTAGAGCTTACCTAACTAGTTTACCTATATGACAGTTCTCTGGGCATTTTACAACTCCAGCCAGGTATTGTTTACCTATCAAAATGCTGATTACAGTAATTACATCACTATGGTTTATAATTCTAATCTTGTGTGGTTGATGTGCTATGTTCCAACTATCTTTTTCATGCTCAAAGCCAAAGTCTTGGAAAGTATAATTTGGCATGAAGTTCTCAGTCTTAGTACATCAAAAGCCTGCCTATCTCCAAATAGTAGAATTGTTGTAGTATAGGTCTGGAATGTCCCCCAGTGTCTCATGTACTGCTGGGCATGGTGGCTTACACCTATATCCCCAGTGTCTCAGAAAGCTGAGGCAAGAGGATTGCAAGTTTGAGGCCAGCCTAGACAACTCAGTGAGATCTGTCTCAAAATAAAAAATAAAACAGCCAGGGATGTAGCTCAGTGGTAGAAGCATCCCTGGTTTAAATCCCCAGAGACAAAAAAGAAAAAAAAAAAAAAAAGTTCATGAATTAAAAGTCTAGTCCCCAACTGCTGGGGCTATTGGGAGGTGTTGGAAACTTTAGGAGGTGGGATCTAGTTGGAGGAATAGGTCACTGTGGCATGTCCTTGAAGGGTATATCGTGTCCCTCCCCTCCCTGCTTTTTTCTCTTTCTGCTTCACAACTAACAAGAGATAAGCAGCTCTGCTCTGTCATGTGCTCCCCACCATGATGTTCTCCCTCATCACAGGCCCATAGCAATTTGGTCAAGAGACGTCAGACTGAAATCTCCAAAACCATGAGCCAAAATAAACATTTATTTCTCTAAGTGGATTTTCTTGGGAATATCATCACAAAGATAGAAAGCTGACTAATACAAGAATATACTTACTTATGAGGGCATAACCCAGCATCAACATAACAATGTTGTTAAAAAACAACAGACAGGGGCTGGGGTTGTGGCTCAGTGGTAGAGCACTTGCCTGGCATGTGTGAGGCACTGGGTCCAATTCTCAGCACCACATATAAATAAATAAATAAAGGGTCCATCAACAACTAAAAATAAATAAATAAATAACGCTTAATCTTTAAAAAAAATAGACAATAAAATTTCCATCCAAGGATATTTAGTGAGGAAATTCATCTTCTCCATTTAAAGCAAGTATTCTTAATCCAGCCTAAAAATTGGATTCTTCTCAGGTACTCTTTTTAAATGTTGATGCCAGATCCTACCCTATACCAATTTAACCTGAATCACTGTGAGAGAGACTCAAGCATTGACATTTATGAAAAGCCTCCAAGGTAATTCTAATGTTCAACAGCAGTTGTAAATCACTGATGTATACCTGAGATTGTAAACTTGTTCTGTAAAGAGCTATATTGTAAATGTTTTGGGCTTTCTGGGCCATTTAGTCTCTATAACAACTTCTCAATTCTGCTGCCATGATACAAAGTAGCATAGGCAACACATAAATAAATGAGCCTGACTGTGTTCTAATACAGCCTTACTTATTTATGAATATCAAAATTTGAATTTTATATAACTTTTACATGTCACAAAATATTCTTCTTATTTTGATTTTTTTCAATCATTTAAATATTTTTTAAACTATTCTTTGCTTACAGACCATACAAAAGCAGATAACAGGCCAGATTTGTCCAGATTTGGCTAGGCCAGAGTCTACCAACTCCTGATCTGCCCTGCAGACTGAATACACTTCTACTTAATCTTTTCTCAAAAACATTTCCTCAGATGCTCACTCAATCCACCCTGAGAAAGATTCCATTCAAAGCAGGGATACCTTCAGATTCAAGTTGGTCCAGGCCATATGAGGCAGCTGTATTAGTGCCACTCACAGATGGAACTGTTCTCTCAGATGATGCCTCCAAAGCAGGAAACGTTGGAAAAATGCTGGGCGCTTCCACCATTATTCCAGGGGGTGTCACCAGAGAGCCCAAAACTAGTGTCAAATCCTCACTGGGCCCGGTGACTGTGTCTGTTAGGTCTGCCAAACACAAGAGATAGGACTTGACCCACAAGATGATCATCATGCATTATGGAAAATGTAAACATGTGCTTTCACCTTTTAAGCAAGAAATTATTAACAAAACCAATATCTCACACACAGTAAGTTCGGTATTTAGACCAGCTACCACTTCATATAAATCCTACTGTCCACAGCAAACACTTTATCATCCAGGACAATACATTGCCTCAAATCAAAATTTCGTTTTTAAATTTTAAATCTTTCACCTATTCTATTGCAGAATTCTGCATAATCTATTACCAAAGGCAGAAAATTTAACAGAAATGTATTAAGATACACGATTGGATGAATAAACTGATAGATTTTCATGGTGGGATGTTATCCATCCTTGAAGAAAAGAACTGCAAGAAGAAGATATTAGTCACAGAATATTAAGTAAAAACTGTGAGCCCCAAAAGTTCATCTGTAGAACAATTTTCTCTTATAAACTTAAAAGCAACTTTTTTTTCTAAAAATTATGCTGGATGTGGTGGTGCATACCTGTAATCCCAACAACTCAGGAAGCTGTGGCAAAAGGATCACAAGTTCAGGGCCAGCCTCAGCAATTTAGCAAGACTTTACTTCCAAATGAAAAATAAAATGGCTGGGTTCAATCCCCAGCACCACAAAAAAAAAAAAAAAAAAATGGCTGGGGATGTAGCTTAATGGTAAAGTGCCTCAGGGTTTAATCCCCAGTACCAAAAATAAATAAATAAATAATTTCTAAGATGTTTAAATGTTTACTTATAGAAGTAAATATAGATGCAATAAAATTGGGGGTGAGGGGAGAGAGTGGGGGCAATTATGAAAACAAGATTCAGGAAGACAATTACTAGCCAGGAGAAGAACAAGTTGAGATGCAAAGAGTCACGGGGTTCCATGTAGATTATTGTCAAAGCCTTAGTTTTTTTGTTTTGTTTTATTTGCTTGCAGGTAGTGGATGAGTAGGAAGTAGGATTAAAATTATTTATTACATTGTTAAAAATAGTGCAATAAATACATAAAAGTAAGCCTTACTTGGACCAATAATGAGTCAGAGGTCCATAAATGACAATTTTAAAATAATAATCATTGGGCCAGGTATATAGCTGAGTTGATAGAATGCTTGCCTCACATGCATAAGGCCCTGAATTCAATCCTCAGCACCATAAAAATAAATAAATAAATAAATAAATAAATAAATAAATAAAATAACTGTTAAAATTTCCAAATGATTCTGATAATCAGCCAGATTTGAAAACTTCATTGCCCTTAAGAGATGAGAGCAGGGGCAGTAGAGCGTGTGAGGCCCTGGGTTCAATCCTCAGCACCACATAAAAATAAATAAATAAAGGTACTGTGTCCACCTACAACTAAAAAATAAATATTAAGAGAGAGAGAGAGAGAGAGAGAGAGAGAGAGAGAGAGCGAGAGCGCACGCGCGCATTTGGGAGCCTGCTATACAGAAAGCACTTAGTACACATTATTTCAAATCTACCAAATAACCTATAAGTAGGCACTATTGAGAAATGAACAAAACAGTTCTTACAGAAGTTAAGAAACTGGCTTCAGTCCACAAATGCTAGTGATGGCCACACCCAGGTCCTTGCTGTTTTCACCTTCCCCACCCTGGTTCCTAACAGCAGCCTTGCAGAAGGAGGAGACAGTTGTCAAGAGATCCAGCCTTCCAGGGACCCATAGGTAAGCCACCAGGAGATTCTACTTGGAAATGAGCCCTCTATATTCTAGGCTGTGCCATATCTCTGCAAATAAAAAAGTTCGCCCACCTTTCCAGGTGGGGTGTATGCATATATGCTGATGATGGAGTCAGCTGCCACATTCTGTTCCTTGTCACTTACCTTCTGCAGCAGGGGTAACTTTGGGAGACCAAGGGATGGCTGTGGTTGACACTGTAGTGGCCAGAGGCTCCCATTGTCTGGACAGCTGAGTAACACCAGGTACATCAGAGGCAAGAAGGGGGGACTCCTTGCCTTCCTCAGTCTCTTCACTGTCTCTGGTCACCTGCTCTTGTGTCACCAGGGATAAAGTGGCTTCTGGTTCTTGAGTAGCTGTTGTCATCTCTTGAGTGATGATGTCTTAAAAGGGGAGAAATATTTAAAAATAGGCTAAATTCCCATACCTTAAGCTCACTATGTAATTAATAAATTAGGGGGCAGGGAGACAGATAGCTATTTCATAATTTGGAAAAACAAAGGAGAACTCAGAAATAAAAGACCAATGAATGAATGTTGTCACTGCTGCTGCTTTCAGGAGTTGTGTGAATCAATTAAAGAAGAGGTAGAGAAATTAATGTGAAAAACTACAATAAAATCCAAAACAAAGCAGGAAAATCAACAGCTGTGCTCCCTCCCAGCCACACTGGAATATTAACATAATTGTTTTTTTAAGAAACAAATTATACAGAACTAAGTTATGCTAAAAAATTCTCAGAAGCATTTGTGTATATTAATTTTCACATTTGCATTTCTGAAGGGGAAAGGGAAGTCAGCCTTTTAAAATAAAGGAATAATATTACAATAACTCATGTTTATTGAGTTTCTATTATGAGCCACACACACAGTAATAAGTGCAAGGTGTGCATTGTCTTATGTTTTCCTCCCATTTGTACTAAGGGGAGGTGGATATAACACTATTCTCTGGAAACTGTAATAACATAGGTCAAAACACGGGCCAGTCAGTTTACCTAGGTCACTCAGTCACTTACTAGCTGTGATCCTAATCACATACTTAACATCTGGACCTTGAGTTTACTCAACTGTAAAGTGAGAATAACAACAATATCTATCTCATAGAGTTGTTACAAAGATGAAATTAGATTTAATCTTTGTAAAAGATTACATCTTTGTAAAACACAAGAATGTCAAAATGCATAGCATCTTAACAATCATCAAAAAATTATTTATTCAATAAATACCATCTAAATTGCCCCAATTTACAGAACAACTTAAGTTTGAAAAAGCTAAGGAAGCTGCCTGCGGTTACACAGCCAGCCCTCTTAACCACTGTGTGAATTATGCCCAAGGAATGAAATGGAGTGGTCACTGCAGAATATTTGTATTTGCTTTTAGATTCAAAAAGGGAATGAAACAGAGATATAGAATGAGCCATTATCTGTCACAGGTCCACCTTAGTTACAATTTTGCATTTTCCTTAAATACATAATTAAAGACTATCTATAAGGACAAAGACTTGCCATCTTCTTAGGGAGGGTCTATGCTGGAGATTTCAACTACTTAGCATCTACTTAATTTCTAATTGTCTTAATTTCTTATTGTCTCTTTCTTAAATATTTGTTCTAAATAAATAGCATATTAACAAGTTCAATAAGTTGTACATGAAAAAACAACATTATAGGTGTAGCCAAAGAACACATGTTACTTAAATTGACAAAACTATATTATTGTTTTTCTTGTGGCAAACAGAGCATTGTCCTAGGTGCTGGAGATACCAAAGGGCAATGACTCCTGGCTGTCAGGAGATGCACAGTCTTAGTGGAAAAAGAGAGAAGAAGGAAAAATCTTAAACAATGGTATAAAGAGCAGATTCAAAACTCAAATAAGAGCTAACTCAATTCCCTTATTCCATAATCAGTTCTATCAAGAGTAAAAATATCTAGAATTCAAAAGAAAAAATAGTCCAAATTGGATGGGCACCAAGGAAAGGAAGGACTTTTGCCAAAAAGCATACAATGTTTTAAAGCAAATAAATTAAGGTAATGAGATATAGCATGATGTCATGTGTTCTTCCCATAGTCCTCAATTTTGAATGCATAATGAACATTTTGGAGAACATGTAAAAAATACATCTAAAGCCTATATAATTGTTTTTCATTTTGTTTTGTTTTGTTTTATTGTTTTTGTTTGGGGTACTAGAGATTGAACCCAGGGGCACTCAACCACTGAGCCACATTCCCAGCCCATGTTTTCATATATTTTATTTAGAGATAGGGTCTCACTAAGTTGTTTAAGGCCTCACAAAGTTGCAGAGGCCAGCTTTGAACTCATGATCCTCCAGCCTTAGCCTCACAAGCCACTAGGATTACAGGCATTGTAGCACCATGCCTGGCTCTATGTTCATAGTTTTATGGAAGAACAAGAATATCAAAATGCATAGCATCTTAACAAGCAACAGCTGCTGAAGAAGAGAACCAGAAATAGGAATGGAACTTTCAACAGTAATAGGAATTTCTCAACATCTCCCACTCTTCCTACTTACTGTAGAGAAAAAAAAGAATATAATACTCACTATATAATATTTTTTAAACCTTATCTCCTGTTGAATCAGCTGAATCTGAGGACTGACTATAATCCCAAAGTACTCATCTCTTAATCATGTCCAAAACACCAAGGAATCATTGCATACCCTGAAAAAGATAATGTCTTCAACGGTCTTTGGGCCCTAAAGTGATTGGCATTTGGATTATTTCCTTCAGAAACAAAACAAAACACTTAAATCTACAGAAAACAGAAAAAAAATTTGTTATTCTATAACTACTGCTGTGTATAATAGCAACTTTCATATTCTCTAACTCTGAGACACCAAGAAAATTAAGGGAATTGACTGTTCCTCTCTCTACAAAGAACACGGAAAAACTGTTTGATTTGGACAAGATAAGCAATCAAATCTAATGATCCCAGTCTGAATGGGTCTCTATTTATCTAGTCATTGAACTTATGCTTATTGAACACCTACAATTGGCCAAGTATCATGCTCTGCTCTGGGAATAAAAAAAAGTTATCTGTTAAAAGGTTGTAGTTAAGTGAAGTGGTTATAACCAAGGAACATATTCAATAACCAAAATAATCAGATAATTATCAAATCCATTTTACTTTTTAGCCTCTATCTACAGAAGCTAACACAAGACTGGTACATAAGAATCATGGATTCAGTTGCACAATGTATAATTTGGGGCTGACTTAATGCTCCAGAAATATCTTATACATGTTACAGATAATTAAAGTAATGTTCTTGTTCAGTCATATCTAATATCTTCATAGTTATGTGAACCCAACTTTCTTAACATCACTAAAAAGTCTATTTACAAGACATTTTTTGGAAGTTTCTATGAAAACTTATAGTATACCAGTTCTTTCAGTCTTGAAAAACATGAATTAGAAAAATAAAATTAAATTTTCCTTTTATCACTTATCAAATGATCTATCATTTTAATTAAATTCCAATAACACTTTATGAAACATTATAAATTTGATATTTTCCACTAATTGAGCTACTTGGCTCAAGTAAAACATTGTACATGTTCAAAAATAATTTGAAATAGCAAATGCATTCGATGCTAAGCTTCTCCTTCCCAACACTATTATCTGACTAATTACACATAATAAAAGAAAAACATTGCCCATCAAAAACAAACATAAGGCTTGTCAGCTTGTCATATTCACAGATGAAAAGGCCAAGAAAAAGTAGGAAATGTGGAATCAAGTCAGCAGATGATCAAGGCGCCCCACTTATTTCTGGATGATTTATTTGTGGGTAAATAAAGTCAGAGGACTCATATGGTTAAAACTATGAGATAAATACTTACCTAAAGATTTTTTGTAAGAAATATCAGAGTTACAACAATGAGTACATAAATATCTACATTATTACACTATTTAAGTATATAGTTAACATTTTCACATTTTCTTGTATATTTATACATTTCACTGTAAAATGCTGGGAAACTATCCATCTATATCAGGGTTTCTCAATCTCAATGCTATGAATATATTGCCTTGAATGACTCCTTATTGAGGGTGGGGTGGGGGTGCTGTACTAAAGGATGTTTCTGCAACAACTTTGACCTCTATCCACTAAACGCCAGTAGCAACCCTCAGTTATAAAAACTAAAAAAGTCTCCAAACATTGCTAAATGTCCCATTGGGCAGGAAGTAGGGGTGGGGGGTGGGCAAAGTTATCCCCAGTTACAGACCCCTGGTCTGTCTATATGCAGGGGTTATAGTTTGGTGTAATCTCCACCACATTGATTTGATGTGAATACTTTAGCTATTCATTAAAACTTTAATAATCTATTTCTAAATTGCCATTAAAAATAAAACCAGGGCTGGGGTTGTGGCTCAGCAGTAGAACGCTCGCCTATCACATGCAAGGCCCTGGGTTCAATCCTCAGCACCACAAAAAATAAAATAAAATAAAGGCATTGTGTCCAACTACAACAAAAATAAATAAATATTTTAAAAAATTGAAAGATTTCCAAATTAAACAAAGTTTGTTTGTTTCTTTTTCTTTCTTTCTTTTACCTTTCAATGCATTTCCCAACAGCTGATATGCCTCAGACTCATATTCTGAGATGGACACAGTAGTCTCTGACAAAAACATGGCACTGTTTTCCTTGGTGGATTCCTCGAAACCTCCCATATTTTGGAACATGTGCACAGAGAAAACTTCGGAATCTTCCATCAGACCTATGGGAGTGAAGGAACTTTGATCGATGAAGGTGGGTGACTTCTTCTCCCCCTGCGCTATCAGCAGGGCTGTCCCCATGTCTGTTTCCTCTTCAGGCAGACCCGGAGACACTTCTGCAGCCTCTGTCAAGGGCTGACCCTCTTCCATCCCCTCCTGGCTCTCTGTCTGCAAGGGCTCCATTCTCACCTGAGTGTCTGTATTGTCTTCCAGCATTGGGGTCCGTATCTGGCTTACACTCTCCAGCTTGGTATCATCCCACTCATCACTTAAGATAGAGGCAGCTGGAACAGCTCTGCTGACACTTTCTGTGACTTCTGGGGCTCCCAGCAGGCTATCCGTTTCTGAACCAACACTCAGGGCATACTCAGAAGTCACCAGCAAGTGCTCGGTGGCAGTAGCCTGGGTATGATCAGCTGTCTTCTCTAGGAGCTTCTCCCCATCCAGCAGAAGGCTTCCAGACTCAGCACCAGGAAAAGAAGTGGTTCTCTGATCCATGTCTGCTTCAAATTTCTCTGTCCTTGGATTGGTGGTTAGCATTTCTTTAGCATTCTTCAGGGATGAAGGTGAATCCCCAAGACTAACTCCATCCTGATTTTCAGTTGCAAACAGTTGATGGTTCACATATTTCACAAAACCTGGTGTTGCTTCTGTGGTCCCTTCTGCAATGGGCTGAATGCTGGTACTGCTAAAGGGTTCCTCCTTCTTGCCAGTATTCAGTGAAGCAGTCTCAGTGATAGGGACAGTTAACATGATCTTGGAAAGTCTGCTTTCAGGAGACATTTTCTCCAGCTGGCTGGAACCAAACACTTGGTCACCTGCTGGGACCACTGGTTCAGTGACAGTGGAAAGACCAGGGCTGTTAGGCTGCTGGAGTCCAGTTCCTGTGGGATGGGTTTCTTTGTTAAATAAGAGTACTTCATTTACTGGCACTGCTGATGGTCCTGTTGACACTACCATTTGATCTTCTTCAGAGAACACCAGTTGAGGAGTCTGTTTCGGAGTAATGGAGGTGTTTTCTAGGTCATCTGTGTTCATCCTCTCAGGCTGCCATTCTTCTGCATGAATATGTACCAACCCTCTTCTTTCCATTTTGGGGAAGGCCAGACATTGTGTGGCAAAGTTGAGAAAAAGAAGGCTACAGAAAGCCAGAAAAATGCTCAGTACAATTGGTCTGCTCATAGTGAAAGAGAAATGTGCCTTAAATTGGTAGAGTTGACAATTCCAGTAATTGAGTCCTGCAGAAAAATAAAGCATATCAAACTGTCATGTATATTTTGTAAATAAGTCCCTTTAACTTAAACCATAAGTAAAATAATGCTTAACTTCACACACAGAGAAGGTATGTAAGAGAGGGCTGTTCTATTTCTTTGTACCCTTGGGACATGGATAACCCAGTTCATTTTTCCCTGCTGAATTCTGTAGCTCATTTAACTTGAAGCTCCCTAGAAAAAAGCACACACAGTTCAAGTATTAAGTTCATTGTTTCTCAAACACCTACTTGAAATAAACTACCCTTGAAGTCACATTTGCAATATCTTATCCTAATCCTCTAATAATCATGTAGTCAAATGACTCAGAAACAGCAATATGTCCAGGATGTATAAAGTAGATGTTACACATTCATTCATAGAACTTTTTAAGTGTTGCCATTGTTGGAATGTTTGTGTCTCCCACCCCAAAATTAATATGGTGAAATCTAATCATCTTTGGGAAGTCCTAAGATCATGAAGGCAGTCCAGACGAATGGCCCTGGTGCCATTACAAAAGAGTCTCCAGTCACCCTCTCATCTCTTCCCTCATGTGACAACACATGAAAAGGTACCTTCAATGGGCCAGTCCCTCTACCTAGAAAACAAACCTGCTGGTGCTTTGATCTTGAACTTCACAGCCTCCCGAACTATGAGAAATCAGTTTGGGGCTTGGAGTTTTGTTTTGATGCTGGGAATTGAATATAAGCTCCCCAGCTTATGGTATTTTGTTACAGCAGTACAAATGGGCTAAGACAAGTATGTTTTAAAACCTGTAAAATATCATCATAAAAAGCTGGATATTAGTTGCTTTCAAGAATTTAAAGAAACAATTAGATGATTTTCAATTAAAATACCCTTAAAATGCTAAATCACTTCTTGCTCTCTGAAACAACTATAAAAATTATAGCAAAAACTTCATATTTCAAAATTTGTAAGGTAGAAAAAAAATACAATAAATAAGCAAGGTAAATAAATGTATTTTTAGAAAAAAAATACATTTTAAAATTAGCCATCTTACTGAATAACCATATCTGCAAGATTTACTGTATTCTTTCAAATAAACTATTCATATTCTTGCTACAACTAAAACTATCTTGAAACTGCTAATTTCCCCCCAAAACCAAGGGTTCTCATTCTTGTCATCTATTTTTGCTGAGTAGGGCCCCTTCTCTTCCCATCATTGGAAAATTCTCAAATGTTGATCCCCCAGCATGACAAAAAAGAAAAAAGAAAAAGAAAAAAAACTCAAAGATACTGCAGGTTTTCTAGAAAAGTAAACCTAAGGATTGAAATTCTGAAGTAAAAACCTTGTCTTTACAAAAGCTACACTTTCCTTTCTTTCATGTCTAATCATTAAACTCTCTAAGTTAAGCTCATGATGTGCACTTGTGAAAGACATTCACATTTTCATGGGCCTTATCCCCTTTAGGATTTCAAAGCTTTCGCACGTTATCCCCGTTTAGTTTGAAAGGTCCTTTTAAGACAGAAAAAAGGTCAAGTGCTCAGGGCATGATCTAGACAGCAAAGACCAAAAAGAAGGCTGAATTTTTTATATATATATGAGAAAAAAGGAATCCATGAATTCAGAGCTGAGCTTCCGCAACCACCTGAATAGCCATCTGGGAGCCCGGGTCTTCTGGCACCAACAAGCTTTCTTGAGAGATCTTTAGCCAGAACCACCCAGCTACGCTATTCTCAAATTCCTAATGCCCAGAAATGGTATGAAAGGATAAAGAGTTGTTGCTTATGCCACTAAATTTGGGGATAGTTTGCCACACAGAAATCTTGAATCCAGTGTTTGGGGGAAATATGGGAAAAGAATGGTGTCATGAGTTGTCATGGCGCCACATGAAATAAAAGGAAAAGCTGATCAAGGATCATGAAGTCAACAATAAAAGAAAATTGAAGCCAGAGGTGACTAGGAGAAACAGAATCCAGAGGTGGTGAGAAGGATGCTGTTTCTCCAGAGATAGAATAGGGGTTTGAAACAATTTTACTTTATATACAGGTAGCTAGGATTTTTTTTGGCAAGGGGATTGAACCCAGAGGATTTTTTTTTTAACCACTGAATCACATTCCCAGCCCTTTGTATTTTTTTTTATTTTGAAATAGGGTCTCACAAGTTGCTTAGGATTTCTCTAAGTTGCTGAGGTTGGCCTCGAACTTCAATCCCTGTGCCTCAGCCTCCCAAACTGCTACGATTACAGACATGTACCCCGAAGCCCGGTGCTAGTATCATTTTAAAAGGAAAAAATATGGGAAAAAATAATTGAGAAAGAAGGAATAGCATGTGCCAAGGCAAGTCAGTATATTTTAGATGAGCCAGAAGGCATCTCAGTTCATAGTCAGGTAACAGATCTCTGTAGTGTTTGGCGCACTGCCTTTACTTTTCTTCCTTAAAAGGAAAACATTTGAGAGAGCTGTGAAGCATGTGTGTTCACAGCAAAGGAAACTACACCTTTGAATGTCTGTACAGACAAGTTGAACTATGGAACTGCACAGTCCGTTTCAATCCGGTGCAGTGACGCACACCTATAATCCCAGCTACTTGGGAGGCTGAATAGGAAGATAGCAAGTTCAAGACCAGCCTGGGTGACTTAGCAAAAGCCTCAGCAACTTAGTGGGTCCTGTCTCAAAATAAAAAATACAAAGGCCTTGGGATGCAAATAAGTGGTAAAGTGCCCATAGTTCAATCCCATTACCAAAAAAAAAAAAAAAAATCTCTCTAGTTAATTTTAGCTCTATTGAGACATCTTTTTGTTTCTGAACAAATACTTTGCTCATTCAATAGAATCTTGCTAAACATCCCAAAAGATCACAGGTGTGGCCTAAAAGTTTGTTCAAATGATCCTGGGATTCTGTATAAAAACCTGAAAAGGGGGCTGGGGTTGTGGCTCAGTGGTAGAGCACTTGCCTAGCATGTGTGAGACACTGGGTTCAATTCTCAACATGGCATATAAATAAATAAAATAAAGATCCATTGACAGCTAAATAATATTTTTAAAAAACTGAAAAAAAACAGACCATCATGAAGTTTAGATGAACATAGACTGGCATCAGAACAATGATTTCCGAATTTTAGCCTTCTTGTTTTAAAAACTTGCCATATGTGATCCTGGACAAATAACTTCAGCTTCTCCTCCAAAAACAACCAGGAGCTAAGCAAAAAAATCTTTGAAATCTCCTCTACCTTCATGATTCTATTTTCATAGCTATATGACATAAAATGGAAATACAAATATTTCCCCAATCCTGCCATCCAGGAGGTAAGACAGCCACATGACTGAGCAGGTGGTGCACATTTTATGTTTTGCAGTCATATGGGCTGAGAGAAGAATTTTATGAATAAATCAGATTGAGGGAAAAGGGAACAAAGAATAAGTTTTAATATAGCCCCAATTGCCTTTCCAGAAGAGAATTTTTCTTCAAGGTCTTATTGTCATTTACATCTACATCAGGAGTTTTGTGTAAAGGGAATTCTTCCATGGCTCTAAAAGACTTTCCTTCTGTGATTAAGTGCTGGCCACCTGCTTTCTAAATCCAATTACAGCGGAAAAAGTGAGGGTGAACCACAAGCCTTTTCTAGCTATGTATTGAGGCCATATGCTGCTTCTCCCCACTATTCAAAGCATTGCCTGAACTTTAAAAGGAGAAAAGACAGCCTGTAGGAACGGCAGAAAGAGACACATCTGCAACTCAGATAAATTGGCAGATGACCTTCAAGCTCCAGGTCTTTCTTCATCTTTCAAGGCCCAGTGCAAGTTCACCTAGCCACTCTCACAAGTTTGGAATCCCACAATAGAAACTGCATGACATTAGAAAACAAATAGGAAAAGAATGACCATTATCAATTCAGTGACAATAAACCTCAACCTAAATAACCATCTGCAACCATATTTTTCTTTTTTGCAGAATGCTTAAACCTTATGTGGCCAAGTGCCCAGCACAGAGGAAATGCTTAGTAAATATTGGCTGAACAAACAGATGAATGTCTAGAGCCCACTTCGCTGCAAGAGGTGGAAAGAGGGAAGATTTCATTGCTTATTTGAATTCTGTGTCTTAAATTAACTTAGTCATAAGAATATTTAACAAGCAAACAAAAAGAACACTTTTCTTTCTTTTCCTTCATGCTGTGTCTTTGGATGCTGCCTTCTCTTCCCTCTCTCTGTCAAGGCAAATTAATTCAGATAAATAAACTCAAACCAAGTTTCTGATAGTGGATATTAGCTTCAAATAGCTTTTAAAAGCATCCCCTTCAGAGCAAGTCAGTAGCACTGTGTCTGTCATTCACTATCAAGGTATCCTAATGGCTTGGCAGGCCTTGAACAATTTATTGCATCTTGCCACCAGTGGGCAGATAAGCTCTCTGTCAAGCGTTATCTTTGACAATCTTAAACAGATACAGTCCAGAGTCTGTTTCTTTGTCAAGTCCAGGCATATTCAAGTTTCAAAGACAAATGAAAGACGACATTAAAAAAAAAAAAAAATACAGTCTTAGCCTTGGACTTATTCAGATTTTCTAAATACTTGATCAGTGGCTTTCCGACTGAAATGGACAACGCTATATCAGTGTGCTACCAAACTGAAGACACAAAGGGGAAAACAGCATGTTGAACCATTCTCATCACTGATGACAAAGCTACTCTCTCCAAGGTAAACAGAGTTTCATGTACAATATATAAGGCACATGAATACTGCCTTAAGGGTTCTCAGGATGCAGGAAGACTGTACAGTAAACTGGTGACAATCTGCTTTTCCTTTCTTATGATAAAACAAATATTGTAAATAGCTGCTGTGGGGTGAGGAAAGATACCTAATCTGATTTTCATTGTTAGGAAAGATAGTAGGAATGAATGCAAGCCTTTGCTACCTTCAAATATTTGAGACCATATTCTCCTTCTCCACGCAATTCAAAGCAAAGCCTGAACGGTAAAAGAACTAGAAAAGACAGTCTGTAGGGACAGCAGTAGAAACACATCTACAACTCTGATATACCGACAGATGACCTTCAAGCTCCAGCTCTTTCTTCTTCTTTCAGAGACAGCAGCGACTTGAAGGCCACCTCAAACATAACCATCTTCTTCATCTGAACTTTGCTGTCAGCTTGAACTCCTCTTTCACATTTTCGATTCACAACTTCTGTGAGTCCTTCCCCCATAATGTCTCTTGGAATCATCCCTTCGAGTCACCTCATTGGATTGTCATTAACTTAATTGCATCTTAATGGATGACCGTGTCCACACTCTCTCCTCTCTTAACCATTTTATACAGTCCAGATGGTTTATTCTTCAGAATAAAAATGACAATAATCAATCAAAACGACTACCCTTTGACAGATGCCATGGGCCAAGTGTTAGACCTGACTATGGAAATCATTTAATCCTTACAACAACCTGATAAGGTAGGTACTACCATGATCCCCCATTTTGTTAGATGATAAATCTGCAGGCCCAGAGCATAATTCACTTAAGTGATAGCGTCTGGTTTTGATCTTTTGGATTCCGTCAGACTTCAAGGTCCCTGCTGTTACCACCTCAACTCGCTGCCTTCCCAAAACACATCAGATAATATCCCCAGACTTACATTTCCCAAATACCATATCTATTAAATAAATTTCACACCACCAGTGCCAAGTACAAGTACCATCCCCAGCCAGGTACAGTCCCCTCTTAAATGCCACACTCAGTTCAGGCTCCTAAACTTTGCTCATACCACTACATTAGCCCCAACACCCCTTTTTCTTCTTTACCTCGAATATGCAAACCCTTGCTCCCAACAGAACTGCTGTCACAAAAATGCCCAGTGCATTTTCTTCCCACCTTCTCCCCGCTCCTCTACCACAAATCATCAAGTCTTATCACCTCAAATAAGATTGTGTTCCTTCCACATAAACACCCGTCTCTGAGCTTCCTCTGTTAGCCCTATAATCATTAACAATGGTAGGTAGAGAGAGGAGGTATTCAATAAATGTTTGCTGGCCTAGTGAATATAAATAATCATTAAAGGATGGGAAAACAAATGTTCAGAGTCTCTATGTTGTATGGTAAGACTGTCAATAACATTTCATGGTCTAACCTTCTGTAACTGTTTCGTTAAACACATGATTGATTTTGGTTATTTATTGAATGTGTCATTTAAATAACAGCAATAATTTGTATATTCTAATTTTCAGCTGTATTTTAGGTTTTCAGAGTTTATTTCTCTCTCTCACACACACACACAACACACACACACACACACACACACACAATAGATCAGTAGTCTCAGGCAACAAGTCTCAGAGCTTCAGATGAACTTGCTTTTCAATTACCACCACACCTTTCAAAACCCAGAGATTCTTTGACGAGGAAAAAGAACACTCCTCTCCTTGGCTGGTGTCTTAATAATCTTTTCCATTTGTCCTTTTCTTGATTCTCAATGATCCCTTTGTCACTGCCGTATCTTGTCTCGTTTTAATCCTAAGATTCTCATTGCCAATACTATTCCATCTGTCTAAACCTGAACTTATGGAGACTGTAAACCCTATAAACCCAGCTGTGGCACATGGCATTAAGACACCACTCTCTGATTCACCATGCTATTGACAACTGTCACTGGTCTATTATAATGGCTCTAAGATCTGGGCTGCAACCATCCTTCACTATAAATTAAATAGCTGGAATGACAGATGATCCTTTCAGCAGCATTTTCCATCACAGTGGAAGAGGGAAAATGGAGTAACCACAAAGAAAATATGGTCCCCCAGGAGGGAAGCAGAGAAGTATGCTTGGTTCAACACCAACAAAGTGCTTTCCTCTCCCTACAGATCACAGCTAAGTTCTCCATATTGTGCCCACCAGCTTTAGTCTCTATAGTTTAACTATGTAAATAAATGAAGGTGTCCATGCTTATCACCCCTACAACATTATCCTCTCTCTGTCAAAAGAAGCAGGACTTGAAGGTATTAAAAAAAAAAAAATAGGCTTCAAGTTCCATCTCTACCTTAGGCAAATCACTAAAGCTCAATTTTCTTGTGACAAAAATAGAGATAATAATGCTCATGCTAAACAATAATAATAATGCTCATTCTATTTTCTTCAAAGAGTTAAGAGCAAAACAAAAAAAATGAGAATAGACATGAAAGCAGTTTGAAAAAAGTAAATATGCAATATTAAACATGTTACTGTGGTGCTGATATGCATGCCCCTCAAAATACAGAAATGTGAGCATAACATAAAATGTGACTCCATAACATCAGTCCCAAATGGAATATCCATTTTTCCACTAGATATTTCCATAGAGCTTCCCTTTTCAGCTTTTCACATAGATGAAGTGACCTAAGAGTCTTTGGTGTCTACAGAATCCTGTCCTGATTGAAATTGATCAGTAAACTGCTATCTATCCACCACAGAGTTCTTTTCAATGACCCAATTTGACACTTTATTTTTGTTCTTTGTGGTTCACAAACCTCATTTGCTTAGCAAGATCTCTAAGCACTAGTTGGCATTTAAAGGGAAGCTGAAACTAGATTCATATACTTTTCTTATAATTTCCAAGTAAACACAATATAGAAAAAATAGAATTGACCAACATGTTAGAGAATGAATTTTTATCTTACAGATTAAACTCAGATGTCCTCTCATCAGCCTGTTTACTTATGTGAAAATAAATAAAATTTGATTAACAAAAATCTAATGCCATACACAACTTTTCAAGCAAACATCTTCTGAATAAAGAGTGAAGGACACCTTTAAAGAGTAAAATTTTCCCATAACATACAAGCCCAGATTTTTCATTTTGGTTCTGTAATACCAAATTATGATACTACAAAAATCTATCAGGAAACATGGGGAATACATGGTAAGAAGACTTCCCTGAAAACAAAGACAAATCCACATCTCCCTAATTGGCTCTGTTGCTGTAGCTACCTTAGACTTGGTGAGCCTTGGGAGTTTTGTGTATTAAAAAAAAAAAAAAAAAAAAAAAAGCAATCAATATCAAGTCTGCTTCATGAGAGCTTGGCTTATTATTACGGCAAATATAACAAACCCTACTTTAATCAGAAGAGCAAGTCTGGCTACCCTTAAATGTCTACTAGGTTTAAAAAAATAGTGCAATATTCTGATACTGTGAACCCTCACCGGTTTTGAGTCTTTTGATAGATGTTCAAGTAGGGTTCTGCCGGCAAGTGTGTAGAAAGAAGCCAGCCAGTGACTTGAAGATGCTTGGCTGAAGGAGACTCCTAGCAGCCCAACAGTCTCACTTATGATCAAGGAAATCCACAAAAAGAAGGGGGAGGCATGCAAATTCTACCACGCAACTTGCTCCTCAGAGAAGAATCCTTCAGAGCAGTTCTATGAATGGTTTTGTGAGCCACTCCTCATTCCCCGATACGTTTCAAACTAAAACTTCCAAAGAAAGAAGGCAGACGCTTTAAAGCAACCTTCTCTGTTTTCTTGTACATTTGTTCTGCACTGAAATTAGGTACCAAGATCCCGACAGATGCTAAGAGTCGGCTTGGAAATGCAAAAAGAGTTTCTCATCTTAGAGAACCCCAAACTCTAGAGGGTCCTATGTTTGACTGCTTTCTTCGATAACCAGTGTTCTACATGTTTGGAATCTGTACAGGTCGGGTCCTGTAAGTGACCTAGACGCACATGCGATATCTGGTCATCTCAGGGCAGCACCTCTCAACCATTCCAGAGTCTCAAGAGGCAGAGACTCCTCTCCTCCAAGTCTAACCCTCAGGCCCCCTTCTTAATTAAGTGACCTTTCCAGGGAGCATCCTCCAGCCGTGTACTAACGGAGGATCGGTGGTGACTGAGCAAGGAAGCTCCATGACATCCCTGCACTAAACACTCAACTGTTTGTTTTCTGCAAAGTGGCAAAGCATATTTCACATTTCTGTGGCCACCACAGCCCCCAATCCTTCCTCGAGTTGGGCTCTGAGTGGCACGGGCTACACTGAGATCGATGCTTTGAAAGGCGTAAACCGTAGTCTTCGAGAACTTCCAACGAGGTAGAATTGCAAGGGGAGGGAGAGAGAGAGAGAGAAGAGGGGGAAAGCCCACACAAAAGCAGCCAGTCTGTAAGCTCCGCCAGCACAAAGGCCCGTTCGCTGGTGCGCAGCCGGGAGGCTGGGCTGGAGCAAGGAGTGCGGTGAGTCCTCCGAGGCCTGCACGCCGCGCCCAACGCACTTGGAGCTGCCCCCTAGCACCCAGTGCCCCGGCACCGCGTTCCGGCAGGGGCGCAGGGCGCACGCCTGGCGCACGCCTGGCGCGCCTCCGCTGCACAACTCCCGGGGCTACACCGCTCCCAGAGCGACCCCGCGCCGCCCCAGGCTCGGGTTCAGCTCGATCCCTGCCCCGGCGCCACGTCTGCAGTCGCGGCTTCCCGAGTGGCACGAGCCGGGCCCGTCCTCACCTGTGCGCTTTCAGCCAAGCAGCGCGCGGAGGAGAGCGGCGGCGCTGGCGCTCTGCATCCCCGCCGCGGCCCCTGCAGCGGCGGCGACTCCCTCCGCTGTCTGGGACGCCAGGGGGAGGGCGTTTCGCTTCGTTGCTTATTCATAAGGCCGCGGCTACGGCTGGGGATTGGGCGGCGGATAGGTGTGCCCGCCCCAGCTCTGCTCGCTGTGACACCCGATGCCGTCGCCCCACGCCCCTCAGGCGCCCACTTCCCCGCCTCCGTTCCCTCGCGGGGGCGACTCCGGCTCTAGTCCCGGCGCCAGGACTCCTCCCGAGACCCCCTACCCAGGCTGCGAACGGGCTTCTCCAGGTACCTACAGGAAAAAACACTACATTTTCTCAAGAATCCGAATTTCTCTGGCCTTTGATTAAGGCAAGAGGCGCAAATGGGAGGCTGTAGAGCGTTCTTTGTAAGAACTGTGTGTCTTGGTCATGCCCCTTGAAGTAACTCTACACGCGAAATGTTCCCTTCTCAATCACTCAAAGAAAAAGTTGAAAGCAGGTGCTAATAAGAAGTAGGGTTTATTGAGCCACTACTCCTACCAGGCACAAGACTAGGTGCTTCATTCATTACTGTTTAATCTGCACAAGTAAATATTGTAATACCCACTTAACAGGGGAGAAAGTTGAGGCTAAAGACGGTGTAATTCATTCAAGGTCTGATGGCAAGTGTGGTCACAGGCAATTCATGACCTCCATTCTTGAGTCTTACAGGACTCAATTTGCTTTTTCTATATCTCCTAATCATGAGGGGAAAGAGGTATTAGGAATCTAAAATAGCCCATTCTAGAACAACCCCACAGGGTTTTACATCATCTCTTGTCTTTATTAACTCACTGCTTTATAATGCATACAGTTATTCGTAAACACTTTGAAATCAGAGATTTCTTGTTCATATTTGGCTCCTACAGTTAACGGTACACAGGTATGCGCTGTTATCGGTTCCACCTCTCTTCAGACTATGTTAGCTTTTTATTTCCAGAAAGGAAGTCAGCAAAGAGTTGTGTTGAAGAATGTGTGACTGTAATTCAATCAAATCCATACAATGTGTTTTTATGTGTATTCAATGTAATAAGTAATACATTGCATTGAGACCAGGTCTTCCACCTGGGCACAATACCCAATTCTCACTCGACCTGACCAAGCTCTGTTTCAACATTTCGTTCTTTAAGTCAGTAGTTTGAAAATCAGCCCACATCATCTTGTAAAAATCGTGTTCTATAATATTGTGAGTTTTTCAGCAAGCCCACAAATTTGAGTGGATTTAACACAAATGCTGGTATATGATCATGCTAATAAAAACAATCTGAGTTCTGGGTGCTAAGCCCAGAAGTTCAAGCAGAATAGGACAGACAGCCAAAGGAAGGGATTCCAGGTCCCATTGCATCTGGCTAGGGGCAGCATTACCCACAAATCTGAAGTATTCTGTTTCTTTGGTACCTTTCTGCCTCTGACATGATACTCAACTACAGAATACTACTCCTCAGACCGGCCTAACATTCAAGTTTTCTTCTCCAAGATGACCCTTCTCTCATAGTAAAATATCTGTCTCCCATTTCCTCAATGCAAATTGTTTCAGCTATGCAGCAAAAGTACAGAAATCTGATTGGAACTCATTTGTAATAGTCTTTTATCCTACCCCAAATTGTTATTCAACTTCATACTATTCTGGTTAATGATAATATGATCCATTACACCCCCAATATATACACAAATTATAGATCAGGAAGAATTCTCTGAAAGTCAAATCAGTAAATTCAAATGTGGATAATGTTATTAATTTTTCATGGGTAAAGCAAGAAAGTGTGTGTGTGTGTGTGTGTGTGTGTGCACTCACATGTGGGTCAAAAGCTTTATAACACCTAAAACTATTACCAGTCAATGTAACAGACAAGGAAGCTCAGGAAGGCAGTTTTGGGATTGCCACATTCAGCAAATAAAAATAGAGAATTTCCTATTAAATTTGGATTTTAGATAAACCACATGTCATTTTTAGCATAAGTGTAGCCCAAATATTGAATGGAACATTGGGATATACTTATGCTAAAAATTATATGTGGTTTATCTGAACTTCAGATGTAACTGGGTATTCTGCATTGTATTTATTAGAGCTGTCAACATTGGGCTCTTGGTTAGTCCTGGTCAGTGAAAGCCTTTGTGCCAGAGAGGAACTGGTTGAAAGTAGCAAAGATCAGCATAAGCAACCCCAAGAACCAGGAAGGGACAGTGCCCATTCAAATACCACCCAGAGGGGATAAGTCTTGGTAATGCAGACTTGATGTCCATTGTGACACAGTCAACAAATGGGGTAGAAATACACAGTATATCAACTAATTCTCTTTGGTCCAGTTCCCATGCACCAAACATCCAATGTTTTGATTTCCAATATACATGGCCATGGGGCTCCGATGAAATGAGCATCCCTGTCTGCTCAACATCAGTATCTGCAGAACTGTGAGTCTTCATTATGTGAGCTGGATTATGTGTCTGTTACTAACAGATCTGCTTCTGATGCTCCTCCCCCAAATTGGGTTTCCGGTCTTATAAAGCTAAGATGCAGACCTTGAGCAGGGCCAGCTTCACCAAGGTACTTTATAAGGGTTCTTGAAAAATAGCTGGTAGGACTTCACCAAGCTCTATACCACGTTTTGTTTTCCTTTTTAAAATATATTTTATTGGTGCATTATAGTTATATATGATAGTGGAATTTGTTGCTACATATTTGTACATGCACAATATAGCAATATAATTTGACAATCAATTTGTTTTCATTTGAAATTACACCAGAGTTAAGGGTTTAAGGCACTAGAACAATATAAAATGAAAGGTCCAGAAGGAAAAATCTTCCTGGAAGGCTGAGTTTACCTGGGATCTCCCCAAAATCTCCCTCTCACTTTTTAAATACTTGTCTTTGTTGTCATTGTTTTATTTTTTAATTCTCTAAAGCTCCTTCCTTGGATTTTGTTGCTCTTATTGGCTTCCAAGGTATCCAACATAGAGCTCAGCCGTGGAAGAAGGACAGCAGCTGCTAGGTAGAGTGGTGGGGGTCCTTTGCAAAAATGGATAGTTAAACCCTCACTGTGAAAGATTATCTTTCCTTCCGATCTTCCTAAAAGTTTATTAATCTGAGATTTTCGGAGTCTTCCAATATTCTCTGCCCAATTATTCCCTGACTCCAATTCTCCAATGAGAATTCCCTGATTGCTTTTAATTTTTTAAGTTGAAATTACCAGGAGTGGACTTTAGCATTAAAAAAAAAAAAAAAAAAAAGTAGATTCTACTCACTCTGGGTATTCAATAAATATTTAATGGGGCTGAGGTTATGGCTTAGTGGTAAGAGTGCTTGCCTAGCATGTGTGAGGTACTGGGTTCAATCCTCAGCACCACATAAAAACAAATAAATAAATAAAGGTATTATGTTCATCTACAACTAAAAAATAATTTAAAAAAATAAAAATAAAAAATAAATATTTAATGATTATGACAATGATGATGATGTAAATAATGGTGACGTCGTGTATATCTAAATAGAAAAAGATTTAAAAATGGTGATGATGTTAGAATCATTTTTATTCATTCTAATGGATGTTTTCATTGGATTCAAAACCCTTAGAACACTTGACATGATCTATTTTAGATGACTTAAGTGCTAATGAACTTGGCTTTTCACCTACAAAATTATGTCTTTGTTATGCAGTTTATTAGCTAAGCAGGTAATATAAATCCCATAATAAAGTGGTTTTCCTTAAACAAGGCTTTGGAACAATAAATTTTTATACACTGCAGTTGCTTTTAACTTAATACAATAATCAACTATATTTATATATCTTTATTATTTAATTCTTAATACACAGCACCTGGATGAACCCTGTTGCTTCTCTGTTCTCTCCAAGAAAACTAATATAATTACAGAAGCAGAATATGATATGCTTTACATTCTCTTCTTTAAAAATTGACTGGGTTCAATATTCTCTTATTAAGCATTAGATTTATTTAGGCCCTAACTTTTTGGTTCAGTTCTAAGAAATGGAATTTTGTCCGTTGCCTTGAAAAAGCAAGATAAGAGAGAAAAGACACTAACACAGATACAGAGTGAAACAAAATTTCTGAAACAGTACAGCCATTTTAAAAGAAACTTTTTTAGATAAAGTAGAGGCTGACAACATTTCATAAAAGAAATCTTGTCCTTCATTTTTTAGCCACGAATAAATATGTCTTTGTGAGATGGCCTGTAAAAATCATTTTTTAAAAGATTTAAACATCAAAAGTCTAATGTCTTCCATGGAATATGCTCTTTAATTCCAAGTGAATTGGTCATCAGGGGTAACTATATTGAAAATGACATAAAACTCTAGAAAAGATACAGATTGCCTTTTACTTTATCAGACAAAAGAGTCTTCTATCCATCCTTGTTTTTTCTTTTTTAATGCCCACTGTTGAATAAATCAATGACTCTTGTAGATATTTAATCTTAAACAATGGGTATGATTTATGTATTACTGACATAATAGTATGCACACCTACCATCTGTGTCACAAAGAAAGATCATTTCTTCTTCTCTACCTATTAAAGGTAGAAGGAAAGAAAATGGATTGACCAGGAGAAGGAAAGATCCAGCCTCAGAAAGCACTCTCCTCAAGAAAGTTCAGATACTGGAATAGATTTGTAAGAAAGGTTATATATTCTCTTTTGATTCAGGTTTCTAAAAAATTATGAATTTCAGTCTGTCTGGATTGTGGGTTTCTGATGAAATACCATTAGTTTAGTCACCAAGGAAATTATTGGGATAGTTGTAGATGTGAGGAAACTAAAATATATTTTACTGAAACTAATTGTATTATTGTTTATTATCCATCTTTTAACAGATGTTGCTAATGTTACTTTTAAAGAATAAAATTCAAGTATTAACATTAAGCTCAGGATACACAGGAATATATTTGATGTGTAGCATGTTTACAGCAAAAGCAAAGAATAAGATATTATCCATGGAGCTACTACAATATAGCTCATGATCAGAATAATAGCAATGATTTGAACATTGGCTTACCAAGGTTTAAATCTGGAATGGAAATCAGTGAGAAAAAATGCCTTTCCTTCTGTGTAGCACTCATCCTTTTGCTAAATTCTTTGTCCCTGTAAATTTTGATTAACTCTAATAGCCAAACTTTCTTAGATGAGTTCATGTTTGCTAATCATCATACGATGTTAGCTCCATGGCTAATTGATCCCCAAGTGTTTTTGTTTTGTGGAAGGTATACAAAGATACGTGGTGGAACTCAACTTTCCTCAGAGCTGAAATCTAGTTGAGAAGAACAAATTATGTATTCATAAACATTACCACTACCAATGATATAAAAATCACCTCATGTGCTTTTCCTTTGGCCTGAAAGTCATATTTCTTTTCATCATCTTTTTCATGATACTACTACATAAAAGAACTGTCTGATAAAGTCTCTGTGGAGAGCAAGTGTCGGACTTAGTATAAACTGGGTGCAGTAGCGCACACCTTTAATCCCAGCTACTTGGGAGATGGAGGCAGGAGGATCTCAAGTTCAAGGTCATTCTCAGCAGTTTGGCAATACCCTGTTTCTAAATTTAAAAATAAGAAAATAAAAAGGGGTTGTAGAATGCCCCTGAATTCAATCTCCAGAATCACATACAAACACAAATAAATGTATATTTAGTATGTGTGTATATAACTGTCTTTCCCCAAAAAACTCTACACTCTTTGAAGAAAGACAGCCTGTTGTAAATAGTCACATCTCCCACAACACCTACAGCAGTGCCTTGACATAGCAGCTGTTCAAAAAGTACTTGTTGACTAATTAGGGCTATAAGCCTATACCAAAAATGTAATTCTGTAATGCTCACCATTTTACAACTAGGAAATCTGAACTCAGTTCTTCTAACATACAAAAGAAGCCTGACCAGCTTCAGAATAAAATACATTAATCTCATACAAATTGGGAAGATTGATTCTGAAATGACTCTAAAACTCAGGATTTAATTATTTTTTTATATCCTATGAAAAGAGGTTAGTCTATAGATGCACATGTGCTGTCTGAAGTCAGAGAACTAAGCCAACAAATCCCTTTCTAACCACAAGTCTGTAATCTGTTTTATTGGTGAAGTTCATGTTCATTAGGAGTTGTTCATGAACAAGAAATACCCTGAATTGAAGATTTTACAAAGAAGAGTGGGGGGTGGGAATCAAGCTGAATCCAGAACTCAAATTCCATTTGGGCTCAAATCCTTTGAAATGTTTTGTTTGCTTTATTCTTTCTCAAGACCTACAATGTAAAGTGGACATAAAAGCTACACTTTGCAGGATCAGTTCAAAGCAATTCCTCCCTAACTTGTTTACACAAATAGCCAAAGGGGAAGGGGGCTTACTTTAGAATGGAGGTGATTGAAAGCATGTTTCATACAGAGAAAATTATTTACTTTTGGACTGGTCTAAAGTGTGAGGCATCACCACAAAAGAACAAACGAATTTGTCTCCAAAAGATTCCCAGTCAAGATAAATGGGATGGTCATGTGGTATTCATTCCTTTCTCGGTCCCTTTTACTTTTAGAAGCTTTCTTCTATAAGTGGTTTTCAGGCATAGTGACATGTTTTGTTTTCCTCCTATTTCTGTCTTTGCAAAGGCACTTTAAGGCACTTACCATTGCCAGCTAATGTTCATTTTATGACATTGTTCCCAGCAGTCGATCTTCGGTGGATGAGCACTTTTCACTCAGATCATATTCTGTTCAGTTCATAAAAAAAAATTTTTTTAAATCCCCATGTTAGTCTCACCATTTTTCCTTTCAATTCTATTTCTCTGATTTTCTTTTCTCATGCTTCTACTTCCTTCCTAGGCTTCATATTGCTACTTTAAAATTGTAGTGTCTCTCCAGTGTATACATTGTTTTGTTTCAAAGATGCAAGCCCTGCCACCTTGGCCCAATCCTTTTCAATTCAGAGCCTTTATTTCCAGTGTGTATTTGAGGCCACCTTGAGGACGAAAACAAAATCCCAGGTGGTGTAATGCATCTTTCATTCATAAGCCATTTTATAGACCCATTCTTTTGCCTGAGGTGCAACTATAAGCAATTGGTCTCACCTCCTCTCTTTCTCCCTCTACCTGGAAGGAAGACACGTGGTAGACATGAGAGACTGCTAAAGCATACAATAAAGGTATGGAAGCAATAAAAATATTAGAGGATACACCACAGGGAAAGAAATGAAAGCAAAGATGGTCACCTCCAGTCTCTTCTCTCCTCTGTTTCTCGCCCCAGGACCAGGAGGGCTGAGAAGTGGTGAAGAAGGCACTTGAAGTAATGAATAAAGAGGAGACACCAGGCTTGAAGGTTGGAAACTTGGAGGAGGTGCAGTTTAGGATGGGGAGGGGCATGTCAGAGAGGCTTCCTTCTCTTTGGAAAGTCCCAAATAATGAAGCACTTTCATCTCCATTGGTCAAAAGCTGTTGTCTCAAGCTATTGCTCCAAGTCAAAGTCCACCCAATCTACTCCCCTTCCCAGCCTCAACCCCTCCACTACTTCCCCACCATCCTGAAGCAAAAGGGAATAAGATCTGGGTTAAAGTAAGCCTTATTCAGTAAGGCTGAATTTTCTGCCCCCAAATTCATAGGTTCAAATTCTAATGTCAAGTTCCTTGATGTGACTGTATTTGAAAAGAGATTCTTAAAAGAAGTAATTAAATTAAATTAAAACCTAATGCAATGTGTCTTGTGTCTTTATAAATGGGGGAAATTTGGACCCAACAGGCATAGCAGAAAGATCATATGAAGTCACGGAAGGAATGTGGCCATCTATAAGCCAAGAAGAGGGGTCTCAGAAGAAACCAACCCTGCCTAAACCTTGATCTTGGACTTCCGTTTTCCAGAACTATGAGAAAATAAATGTGTGGTTGTGGCACCTACTTTGCTGGGCCACTTGAACTAATTAATACAACTGGGTACAATCCAGGATCTCTTCTTATTGGTGCTCATGTCATGCTAGGTATTTTTAATAGGTTTCCTGGGTTAAGCAAAACAGTGACATATTTAGAGGGGTAGTGTAGAAAAGTCCTTTTCTCAAGAGAAAGACATTTTCAGATCAGAATCCATAGGTGGCAATTTTTTTTTTTTTTTTTTTTTTTTTTACATAGTAGCTCTCCCCAGTGGTAGAATCTAACTATGCTTTTAAACTGTGCCTTTAAAAAGACTTGGTACAGCCACCTGGAAGTTCTTTGTCTTCACCAGGATGAGAGAGCAAACAAGTGTTGTGGAATCTAAGCAGAAGTATTCCATAGGAATAAGGAGTGTGCATTCAGCCTCAAAATAAGATAATAGGTTGGGCGTGGTGACGCATGCCTGTAACCCCAGCAGCTCTCAGGAGGCTGAGACCCAAAGGTCACAAATTCAAAGTCAGCATCAGCAAAAGCAAGGTGTTAAGCAACTCAGTGAACCCTGTTTCTAAATAAAACATAAAATAGGGCTGGGGATGTAGCTCAGTGGTTGAGTGCCCCTGAGTTCAATTCCCGTATCCTAGGATTGTTGGGATGATTAAATGTATCTCATATTTCACATTATCTATGTGTAATATACTAAGCACAGTGTCTTTAACACTCATTTCATATTCAATAAATACTATTATTTGAAACAGTGCAAACCCCAGTTGATGAAGTATTGATTTTTTAGCTACAGAAGCAGGTATTTCCTGAGTTGATGGCGAATGGATTTTTTTCTCTCTGAGAAACTTTCTGAGAGCAAAAATGAACCTATTGATATCCCCATATTTAGATTTCAGGTTTCTATAGAAAGAAACAATTTTCCAAGCATAGAGTTTAGTGTGGTAGTTCTGGCATAATTCTACAGCATTTTTTTTTTTGAAATTTTGCCAAACAAATTTTATCAATAAGACTCTTGAATTTAACTAGGTAATTTAGATCATGTCTGCCAGGTTCCCATTAACACTAAATTTTTCCCCTGGCAGAAATATTCTTAAATAGGCAGAAAACATTTTTTAATTTGCTACAATCATGCTATTATTTAAACGATTTAAGCATTTTATGAAAATGCACTTAACTAGAACCAATTACATTGCTTACTTAGCTGAAAATAAGTTGGAATTGTCAGTGTCTGGCCTATTATGTCTAGACATTCAGTAGATTTATCTCATTTAAGGACCTCAAAATGCTTTATAGCTATGGAGGTGTGTTGCTCATCTGCTCCAATTACCTTATTTATCAAATGAGACACTGAACTGTGAGAGGTTGCCCAGTCTAGGGCAAAGCTCACATAGGAATCCAAATTTGTAACTTAGGTCTCTCCCTCTCCTACAGAGGGCTGTTTTCAGTGGCAATATTGTGTCTCAAAGGGCAAGAAACACATTTAATAGCTTAACTGAGATTTTACCTTCACAGTGAAGCTTCCTAGGTTGCACGGACACCTCTGTGTCTGGGCTTCTCCTTACTTGAATGACTGCCTTCACCTTTCTCCTTGTCTGGCTAAGGACGCTTACTCATCCTAACAGGACTGACCTGTCATCTCCCTAACAAAAGAAAAAAAAATGTTTCTAATTGTGCTCTATATATGTAATATGAATATGCTGGTATCCTCCCAATCCATCTCCCCACCAGCCTATGTTCCTCCCAGCTTGAAGCCCTCCTGTCTGAATGCACCCTCCCTGACAGTGCTCCCCACATCCTCTAATCTCTAGCTCCCACCCTGAATCCCCCAGCCTGTGTCCCTTGTGAAAAGGAGAATTCTAAGATGGCCCCCAAAGATTGCTGGCCCCTTGTGCATACACCTTCTTCCAGGAATCTAGTCAAACACTAATTTAGATACTGCTATGATAGGACTTTACAGATGTGACTTAAGCCTCAAATCAATTGACTTTAAGATAGGAAAATAAAGCTGGGTATAGTGGCGCATGCATGTAATCTCAGTTCTCAAGAGGCTGAAGCAGGAGGATAGAGAGTTTATGGAGTCCAGTCTGGGCAACTTAGTGAGACCCTGTCTCAAAAGAAAAAATAAAAACGGCTGAGGATGTATCTCTGTGTAGAGAACTCCTGGGTTCAATCCCCAGCACCACATAAATAAATAAATAAATAAATAAATAAATAAATAAATAATTCCAGCAGCTTGGGAGGCTGAGGCAGGAGGATTGCAAGTTCAAAGCCAGCCTCAGCAATTTAGTGAGGCACTGAGCAACTTAGTGAGACTCTGTCTCAAAATAAAAAATAAAATGGGTTGGTGATGTTGGTTAAGTACCCCTGGGTTTAATCCCTGGTACTAAATAAATACATAAATAAATAAGGAAATTACCCGGTAGGCCACGAACACTTTAAACCTGAGTCTAGAACTCGAGAACAGAGAAGTCAGAGTTTCGAAGCATGAGAGGATGAATGGAGGGGCCACGTGACAAGGAACGATGGCTGCTCTCTATTGCCCCAGACTGGCTCTGGCCAACAGCCAGCAAGAATTTGGAGGTTTCATTCCTACAACCCCAAGAACTGAATTCTTCCAAAAACTTTGTGAGCTTGAAAGAGGATCCTGAGTTGCAGAAACGAACGCGGTCCTGTTGAGCCTCTGGACCTGCTAGACACTGACACACCTTGTCTGGACATCTCACCTACAGAACTGGAAACTGATAGAGGGACATTGTTTTAAGCCACTAAATCCGTGATGATTTTTCACATAACAATAGAAAATTAATACATTTCCCCAGCCCACGTCTCCTCAGTCTGTATTCCCTGTATCTATATCCTGTAACCTACATCATCCCAGGCAAAATACCCCCAGGATATGTCTCCCCAGTTTGAATAGCTTCCCTGCTGGTACCAGAGCCCCCACCAGCATGGATCCCTGGGTCTATATTCCTCCCAGCTTGTGCCATCCTTCAGCCTGAATGCCCCCACATACACACAGCTTATCATACGCTCTCCGCCACCATTGATCTCACACACACATCACCAGCACCACAGGCACCAGCACCCTCCACCCCCCATCTGACAGCACAGGACCCTGAGAGATTCTGCCAACCAAGGAGCACAGCAGTCAAGGGCACCGTCTGCAGTACCAGATGGAAATTTTGTCTCTTTTCCAAGACTGGTGAGCAGGACTGGGAAACCCAAAAAGAGGATGCAACCTCTTCCCCTTTACCCCGTGGAGCCTCAAGCCAATCCCGAGCAGCCAGCCAGCTAGCCATGTTTCCGCAGGCTCTGAGCTTGGTCTAGTTTCTCCAGGGCCCCACCACACCCAGCCAGCTGAAGTCAGAAGGAGATGAATGTGCCCAATCAACTGGCCAAAGCCTTCCATCTTTGGAGAACTCCAATGCCCCTCTTTCCCAGGAATACTGTGTTGCTGACATCCCCAGTCACTACACACTCTCTACCTCAAGTCCAGGACTAGCCATTATTTTTTCTCCTGTACTTTTTTCCCATCTGTACTATCCTACATTTGCAAAATGGTATTTTCCCAGTTATATATTCTCCATAATTATCATGTAACTTAACCAAAATTTTCTCCGAGGTGGCTGGAATGAGGGGCATTACGTATCCCAATGCCTCCTACCAACAAGCAAACATGAGGTAAAGAAGATAGAGCATACGCAGCATATGCATAAAAGGATAAATAACTACATATACAAATACATGTTTATTATATATACACATGTTTACACAACAACCCTATAAGGTAAGTTATTATTTTTTATTTCATAGATGAGAAAACTAAGGCTCAGGGCTGGGGATGTGGCTCAAGCGGTAGCGCGCTCGCCTGGCATGCGTGCAGCCTGGGTTCTATCCTCAGCACCACATACAAACAAAGATGTTGTGTCTGCCGAAAATTAAAAAATAAATATTAAAAAATTCTCTCTCTCTCTCTCTATCTATCTAAAAAAAAAAAGAGAGAGAGAGAAAAAACTAAGGCTCAGAGAGGCACAGTAAAGCATCTAGGGGCACACAGTAAGCCAACAGCAGAGCTGGGATACCAACAGGTGGTCTGGCTCTTCTCTACTTTGCTGAATATATATACAAGGTGTCAGGATCACTCAGGTAGGGCATGTGCATCGTTTATGGTAAGAAAGGAGCAGGAGAGGAAAGTGGAGATAATTGTGTGCAAAAAAAAAGTGATCAGACTAATTTTCACAGAAAGTGGGGCTTGAGTTGGCAGATTTCCAAGGGCAGGGCATCCATATTCTGGGACCATAATTTATATAGGGGAGTTATGGGAAATAAGGCTAAAGAGAGAAGTGGAGATCAGATCGGAGTTGCCCTGAATGGGAAGCATCTCCTTCTTGCCCTTGATTATAAGGCAGGAGGGAGACCTAGGAACAAATGGGTAAAAAGAGGGTAGAGACAACTGAATGTGGTACCTGGCTGGGCTTGGGAAACAAGAAGTAGAAATTGAGTCTGAGGGCTGGGGTTGTAGCTCAGTGGGGGAGTGCTTAGCTTAGCGTATGTTAGGCACTGGGTTCACTCAGCACCACATAAGTAAATAAATAAATAGATATTATGTCCATCTACAACTAAAAATGTTTTTTTAAAAAATAAGAAAAACAGAGCTGAGGTTGTGGCTCAGAGGTTGAGCATTCGCCTAGCATGTGTGCGGCACTGGGTTCAATCCTCAGCAACACATAAAAATAAAATAAAGATATTGTGTCCACCTATAACTAAAATAATAAATATTTTAAAAATTCAAAAAACAATCCAAGGTTTAGTGTTTGGGTGACTAGAGTAATTTTAGTTTTAATAATATAAATTACTAGAGTAATTTTAGTTTTAATAATTTAATATTTTGGAGCTGAAATTTGTCTCCTTGTAATAGTTACACATACGACTGGTCTTTAAATCATGCTAGAAAGGAAATTGTATTTTTACTTTCTCCATAATGTAATGTAGGAAAAAAAATATGTTTAAGGCCAGATAAGTATGAAGTTAACAACATTATCAGAATCCTATGGATTCTCCTTTCCCTATTTAAAAAGAACACAAAAAGTTCAGCTCTACTGGGAACATTTTTACATCAAGCCAGTTTTCTTCTGGACCACTAATCCCCTAAATAGGATGTTATATGGTTCTAAAATGATTCCATGCATTTACATAGTGCTACAGTTTGGATGTTGAATGTCCCCCAAAGGCCCAAGTGTGCAGGCTTGCTCTCTAGGGTGGCACTATTGACAGGTAGTGTAACTTTTTAAGTGGGAAGTCTTTAGGTCACTGGGAGATTGTGGGACACTGGACTCTTTCTCTTTCTTTTTGTTCCCTGACTGGTGATCTAAGGAGGTTGCTCTGCCATGCGCTATCACCATGACGACCTCATCATAGGTCCAAAAACAACGAGGCAAATTAGTCATGAACTGAACACTCCAAAGCTGTGAGCCAAAATAACCTATTCTCTTCATAAGTTAATTATCTCAGGTATCTTAGTAATGAAAAGCTGATTCACGCACATAGTTTGCTACCTTAGTAACATGTTTTCCTGTGATAAGAATATGGAGTATAGGGGCTGGGGTTGTGGATCAGTGGTAGAGCACTTGCTTAGCGTGTGTGAGGCACTGGGTTCAATCCTCAACCCACAGTATAAAAATAAATAAAATAAAAGTATTTTATTTTAGTTGTAGATGGATATCTACAACTAAAAAAAAAAATTTTTAAAGAATATGGAGTATAATCCCCTTCCCTACTAGAATGTTATGACACCTTGTCAGACCACATATATGAGTTACTGGGCTCAATTCCTGGACTCCAAAATATGTATAAACCCAAAACTTTGATAGATTGAGAGCTCAGGCTGTAGCAGGGCTATTCTCTGTCAGTCTTCAAGCTATCCTCCAAAGCCTCATGTGTCGACACCAGCTCCCATAATAGCATTGAAGGAAATAGGGTATCTTCACAGATCCCTGATGTGTTGGTCAAACCATCTATGTTAGTCAGCTTTCAACAACTATAACAAAATACCTGAGTCAATTAACTTATGAAGGAAAAGGGTTTAAGTTCAGTTTTGGTTCATAGTCCTGGCCCAAAACTGGGTGGCTCCCATGTTTTGGGCCTCTGATGAGAGAAGCACATCATTATGTGAATGTTTGGCGATAAACCATTCATCTCATAAGCCAGAAAGCAGAGCAAGAGAGGAAGTGGAAGAGACCGGGGTCCCACAAATCCCTTTAAGGGCACACTTCCAGTGCCAAAAGTTCCCATCACTTCACAATAGTACCACCCTCGAGACCAAGCTTTTAACTAGTGAGACTTAGGGGACATTCAGTATCCCAACTAGCACCCTGTCTGCCAGGAGCCTCTCATAGAAAGGTGTGCTTCAAACTTTGATTTGACTTTATACCCACAGAGGCCTGCTTCCATCATAATTGAACAACTGATGCTTAATGATACTTTATAAGAGATGGGGGTCTCCCTATGTTGCCCATGCTATCCACAAGCTCCTGGGCTCAAACAACTCCCCTGCCTCAGTCTCCCCAGTAGTTGGGACTCCAGGGCTCCAAGACTTTTGGAACACACCCACTGCATGGCTAGTGTACGACAGCTATCAAGTGCATTCCCTGTAAGAGCTGTTCTCATTGTTCTCCCCCATTTGTCAGCATTGCAGAAAAGAAGAAAAAGAAAAAGAAAGAAAAAAATCTCTTTGCCTAACAATAAATTGTGTGATTTGCAAAATTATGATTTTATCGTCTTATTTTTGCCATAGAAAACATAGGACAACTAGAAATTCAACTCTGGGAATTCCTGTGTATTTACATGCAGCAGATGAGAAGCAGGTCATCAGTGGGATGAAGCAGATCTGAAGCCTTAGAAAACTTTGCTGATCAATAACTATGTATCACAGGCTTTCAGTGTATACTTTCTAGACATTTTTTTAGACCCTTCATTGTTTTAAAGTGCTGTTAGGAGTTTAGTTACTATGGATATATGCAACCAAAAACAAAAAAAAAAAATACCTTTAACTTTGTTAACTGAGGGAATCAACAATAAATGAGAACACAAAGCGAGTGAGAAAAGGTACTTCACACCAGCACTGAGACCCATTGCAAATACCCATACCAGGAGAGATGCCTGGTGTCTTCCAATGCTGCCTGGCATGGGAGAGTGAATAGAACAGGGACTGGGCAGAAGAGGAGCAGAGGAGACCAGACCTGTCACACCACCCCCACCCCCAACACCACCTGCATGATAAAACCAAAAAGCAGAAACTGCAGACCCAACTCAGTGTATACCTCATCTTGCCATCTACCGCTGCTCTTAGCTTGGGCAAGTTGCCTTGTCTCTCTGTGTCCTATGCATATCCAAAAAAAAAAAAAAAAAAAAAAGTTGCAAGGAATCTATTACCTTAAATACCATCTGCAAAGCATCTGGCATAGCACCCAGAAGACAGAGGAGGCCCACGCGGTGAGCTGCTTTCCTTTTCCCCTCCTTGAGCAGCAGGAGGTAGTAGAGGTGAAGGGTTGTTCCAACAGACACGTGGAAAGAGCCCAGGCCCAGGGAATCCAAGAGAAGACAAGGCTGGGGCCAGGTTCCCTCACCACTGGCCTACAGCTCGCTGGGGTAGACCTGCAGGGTGAAGTGTCCATGGGAAGGTGAGTGGAATCAGAAGTGGGGGCCTAGGAATGGCACCAAACCCCAAGAGATCGGGTAGATAAGAAAGGGTATTTATTTATTTATTTTTGTGGTGCTGGTGATTAAATCCAGGGTCTCCAGCATGCCTCTCTATCCTCAGCCCCAAGAAAGATTATCTACATAAGTACTGATATTGGAGGAAGGCCTGGGAATGAGGAGGGATCAAGGAATAAAAGGGCTTTACAAAGTCTTGAAGATGAATGCTCCCAATTAAAAAATACTGAGCCAGAGCAGGAAAACCTTTGTCCTGAGACCAAGATTCAAGGACAGACTCCCCTGAGAAAACTGGCAAGAGAAGGACAGGGGTTTGGTGACAAAAACAAAGACCCAATTATCAAAACTAGGATAGAAAACGGGAGCAAGGTCAGAGCTGGGTGACAGGATCAGATCAGGAGGAACAGCTGCGACTTGAAGCTGAGTCACTGTGACCTGAAGCTGAGTCAGCAGAAGATGGATGCTCCCATTGGTCCCCAGGACGGGGGCAGGACTAAGTGTGCAGATGGAATGCAGAGCCCTCGCTGAGAGCGGAGGCGACACTGTAGAACAGGAATCCAAGTTTCACATTAAAAGGGCAAAGATTCGATGCAATCTCTCAGTCAGGAGTGTTCCAGCCAATAGCAGAAGCCAAATTCTAGTCACTGTTTTCAGACTCTATTAACAAGTACTTTAGAACAATACTTCCATGCTTTTCTTTCACACTTAACTGGGAAACTTATTAAAAATAATGCTCCAACTGACCTTCGATCTAATAAATTGGGATCCTGATGGGTGGGGACAAACCAGTTGGATTAGGTGAATCTGATGCAAACTAAAATTGGAAACTCAGAGTGTTAGACTCCAAGCTTTAGAAGGACACTCTCTCACACCTTGATTCTGGTTTTAGGTGTTGGGAGTCTGTCTTTAGTAGCAGTTGCTCTTTTTGCTTTTTCTGGAAAGTAGCTGTTAACAACCATATGGGTCTCAGAGTCTGAGACAAGTTCATGTGTGTGCTTGCACGCTTGTTACCCATGTGTTAAAATACATATAACAAAATATGCCATGTTAGCTCTTTATTTTATTTATTTTATTTGTTCTAATTGGTTATACATGACAGTAGAATGCATTTTGACACATCATACATAGATAGAGAATAACTTCTCTTTCTTCTGGTTGTACATAATGTAGAGTTACACCAGTGGTGTAATTATATATGCACATAAGGTAATAATGTTCGATTCAGTTTGTCATTGCTTTCCCCATATCCCATACTCTCCCTTCACTCCCCTCTGTCTGATTCAAAGTACCTCTATTCTTCCCTAGCCCCGCCCCTTGTTGTGAATTAACATTTGCATATCAGAGAAAACATTCAGCATTTGTTTTTTTGACACTGGCTTATTTCACTTAGCATGATATTTTCCAGTTTCACCCATTTACCAGCAAATGCCATAATTGTATTCTTCTTTAAGGCTGAGTAATATTTCATTGTGTATATATACAATTTCTTTATCCATTATTCTGTTGAAGGGTATCTAGGTTGGTTCCATAGTTTAGCTATTGTCAATTGAGCTGCTATAAACATTGATGTGGCTGCATCACTGTAGTATGCTGATTTTAAGTCCTTTGGGTATAGGCAGAGGAGTGGGATAACTGGGTCAAATGGTGGTACCATTCCAGGTTTTCTGAGGAATCTTCCTTGTATTAGCATGACCCATTTCCATAGTGATTGCACCAATTTGCAGTTCCACCAGCTATGTATGTGTAGCTCTTTTTCAGTGTAAAATTCAATAGTATCATGTCATGTAGCCGTCACCACTATGTACAAGCAGCCTTCTATTTTCATGAATTCAACCAACTACACATGGAAAATGTTAAAAAAAAAAATTGTATCTGTGCTGAGCCATACATACTTACTTTCTTATTATTTCTTAAACAATACAGTATAAAAACTACTTTAATAACATTTACATTGTATTAGGTATTAGAGGTCATCTAGAGATTATTTAAAATATATAGAAGGATATGTATAGGTCATATGCTACATCATTTTATACACTTGAGTTTCCACAGATTTTGGCATCCACAGGAGGCCTGGAACCAGTTCCCCAAGGTACTGAGCGATGACTGTATCTTCTTTTTCATCTCACCTAACAGACATTCTGTTCCCATTAAGCAATGATTTCCTATTTTCCCCTACCTCCAGATGGTGGTAACCTCTAATCTACTTTCATGTGCTTCTTCGCCACTTGCTTATCTTCTTTGGAGACATGTTTATTCAAGTCGTTTACTCGTTTTAAAATTGAGTTGTCTTTTTTGTTGTTGATTTGTAGGAGTTTTCCTTGTAGTTTGGATATTAAATACTTATCAGACATGAGTTACAAATATTTTCCCATTCCCACAGATTTTTTTTCATTTTCTTGATAATACTCTTTGATGCATAAACTCTTTTTTAAAATTTTGATAAAATCCAATTTTTCTATTTGTTCCTTTGTTGCTTGTATTTTTGGGTCCTTTTAAGAACACATTGCTGAGGCTGGTGATATAGCTCAGTTGGTAGAGTTCTTGCCTGGTATGTACAAGGCCCTGGGTTCAGTCCCCAGCTTAAAAAAAAAAAAAAAACATTGCCAAGTCCAAGGTTATGAAAATTGACCCCTGTTTCTTTTAAGAATCTTATGGTTTTAGCCCTTATGGTTAATCCATTTTGAGTTAATTTTTATATATGGTGTGAGGTAGGGGCCCAATATCTTTCTTTTGACTGTGGAAATCTAGTTGTCCCAGGACTATTTGTTGAAGAGACTTTCTTTCCCCATTGAATGAATATGGCACCTTTGTCCAAAAGCTGTTGGCCATATTGCTGTTCATGAGTATAGCATTTCGGACGTACAAGATTTTAAAAGTAGAGATGAATGATGGTGAAGGTTGCACAATAATGTGAGTGTACTTAATGCCACAGTTCTGTACACTTTTTTAAATGTTAACTTTATATGTATTATTTTCACAGTTTTTAAAAATCTGTTGGCCTTTGATATGTGGGTTTATTTCTGGACTCTTAATTCTATCCCACTGGTATGTATGTCTTTATTTATGCCGATAACATATGATTTTGATTACTGTAGCCTTGCAGGTAAGTGTTGAAATCAGGAAATATGGATATTCCAACTTTGCTCTTTTTCAGGATTATTCTGGCTATTCAGAGTCCCTTGCAATTCCACAGGAATTTGAGAATCATTTTTCCATTTCTGAGAAAAAAGGGATATTGAAATTTTGTAGAGATGTGCTGAATCTGCAGACAAGTTTGGGTAGTACTGCCGTCTTAACCACACACTAAGTCTTCCAACCCATGTATGCAGACTGTCCTTTCACTTATTTAGGACTTTCATTTATCCATGTTTTGTAGTTGTCAGTTCAGGTAGGTTCTAAAACTATTATGCTTTTATTTCCTTGCATTAGCATGACCCATTGTTTAGAAAATCTTATAACTTATAAAAAAGGCAGTCAGTGTGTTATTCATCTTGTAACATCTACTTGTGAGAAAAGACTCATAGACCACTCAGTACTAAAACAGCATTTAGCCAGGCAGTGGCACAGGCCTATAATCCCAGCTGCTTGGGAGGTTGCAGCAGGAGGATCCCAAGTTCAAAGCCAGCCTCCACAATTAAGTGAGGCCTTAAGCAACTAAGCGAGACCTTGTCTCAAAATCAAAATAAAAAATAAAAAGGGCTGGGTGGAGAAATGGCTCAATGATTAAGTGCCCCTGGGTTCAATCCCTCAGTACCAAAGGGAAGGAAGGAAGGATGGAAGGGAGGCAGAAAGGAAGGGAGGGAGGAAGGGAGGGAGGAAGGAAGGAAAGAAAAAGAGACCAAAAAAAACAGCATTTATTAGCAATTCTATTCTGACCCCTGGGCTCCTGATTTCCATAAGCATGAAATAGTATAACTTTCAGGTAGAAATCTGGAAAGTGATGGTGTAGTAGGAAATGCTAAAAAGCAGCCTGTTGCAGAAAGCTGAACAAACACAAACAAAGCACAGCCAAGTGTCCATGAGAGTGGCTGGGCTGGGAAAGCTGTTAAACAGGAGGCTTTGAAGGCAGAGTGAGATTTTGCGAAAGAAAAATAAAGGGAAGGGCATGTGGGGAATAGAAGTCAATAAAGTAAGTAACAAGGCAAGATCACAAAATACTAAGGAGGACCACTGAAGGTGTGTGTGTGTGTCTGTTTATATCTGTACATGTCTGTGTAAGTCAGAGGATGGGAGGTGCCGAGAAACATGGAAACAATCATGAGGCAAAGGTGGTCAGTCAGCTCACTCGTTTGAACAGTTGTAAAAAAAAAAAAAAAAAAGTTAAGGCATTTATCTGTTGACACATTCCTTTCAATAAGTGATGATGTGGGGCTCGGGTTATGGCTCAGCAGTAGAGCACTCGCCTCGCATGTGCAAGGCCCTGGGTTTAATCCTCAGTATCACATAAAAATAAATAAAAGTTATTGTGTACAGCTATAAAATAAATAAATAAATATTTTAAAAAAATAAGTGATGATGTAATTAAAAAGTGACAGTGTTGATACAATTGGAAAAATAGAATAAAATCTATATGGTGGAAAGTAGTATTCTATCAATGTTAATTCCCTGTTTTTGATATTTGCATTATATCCCCAAGAATATCCTTCTTAGGAAATGCACACTAAAGTATTCAGGGGGCAGGCAGTATCATGAACACCACTTATTTTCAAATGGTAAAGAAAAAATAAAATGAGGGCTAGGGATGTATCTCAATGGTATGAGCTACTTGCCTAGCATGTGCAGGCTCTGGGTTTGATATCCAGCATCAATAATAATAAGAAGAAGACGAAGAAGAAGAAGAAGAAGAGAGGAGTAGGAGAAGGAAAAGAAGAAATGTATTATAAAGAAATGAAGACAATCATAAAATAAAAGGGGTAAAATGTTAACAGTTGGAGAATCTAAGTAAAAGGTATATAGGAGTTTTTGTATTATTCTTATTTCCTTAGAAGTCTAGAATTAATACAAACTAAAAATCACTAAAAAAGGACTGCTGTTTCCTTTCTATAAAAAATGTGTTTCATAAAGCAAATTTTTTGCTTAAAATTTGTTATACTCTTAAAATTGTCTACAGAGGACACCAAACTATCCATCAGTGTCTACTTAAAAAAGTAGAATTGGGTGGGAAAAAAGGACTTAAATTTTTACTTGATACATTTCTGCATTGTTTGAATGTTTTATCAAGAGCCTGTACCAATTTTGTAATAAAAATAAAATCACAAAAGACAAGCAAATATGGGAATGGTAGTTGAGATAGAATGCCTTTCTCTTGTATTTTAATGTAGAGGGTGAAGAGAAAAGGTATTTGTAAAATAAAGAACAACATACATTTTATATATAACATAAAGATCAACAAACATTTAGCAACATAGAACAAGTGTTGGCACTGACTGAGAATTATTTTTTATGTCCCTGAGAAGTTTTTTTAGGAAACTGAGAACTCGAGAATCTTACCACATTGTTCTCCCAACCCAGAGCCCCACTGGTAAGGCAAATTAAAGAAGCTCTCCTAATAACTTAAGCACAAAGCCCACATCTTCACCTTAATCACTGCCTACACTTTGCCAAAGCTAAAGACGGTTTTGTTTAGAATGCCTTCTGTGGGCTGACAAAAAGAAAAAAAAAAAAAAAAAAGTGCACCCTGTTGTGATTTTCCTGCCTGCATGATCAAGCTGAATTCAGCACACACATAAAAAAGGAAGAGAGCAAGAGGAAAAAAAATATCATTTATTCTGTGCATGGACAAAATGGGTGATATGAAAATGACACCAATCAACCAGTGCATAACTTCCTTCGCCTGGAACTGATGTGGCTTAAGCACAAGTAATAGTAATGAAGTACCCTAAACCAAGACTGTGGATTTGTCCCAACTTTCCAGTTTGGGAGAGGGCCAGAGGTGTCCAGTGAAGCCTTAAGGCATCATCTGAGGGAAAAAAATTAATGCCGAGTTCAGAAGCTTCAGGTGACCAGGGCTCTAACTGATTCTGCATACCTCTGTACACTTCTGCCATGGTCCTTCTCCATTAAGAATGAAGGTGCAGAAGACAGCCTTGTCTGTTAATGACCTAAGTTGTTCATTCCTAACACTCAACAGAGGAGAGGGCTGACTTGACTAATCTACCTTAGTTGTGATTCATTTAATAACTAGGAACATCCCTTCAGCTGGGTCCTTCTGTATCCAAGTACAATATTATCTTTTGACTTTATTATTTATGTGCTTGGGTTGGAAACCATAGCCGCACACATGCTCTACCACTGTGCTACCAACCTTACCTCCTTGATATATCTTTTAACTAAAAAAATAGGTTCATTATATAAACTATGGACTTCATAAGACCTAGGTTTCTTCTTTTTAATTTATTTTTGTTTTATTTTATCTTATTTTTGGCACTGGGGATTGAACCCAAGGACTTTTACCATGAAGCCACATGCCCAGACCTTTTTATTTTTATTTTTTTATTTTGAGACATGGTCTCAACAAGTTGCTTAGGACCTCTCTAAGTTGCTGAGGTTGGCCTTGAACATGCGATCCTCCTGCCTCAGCCTCCTGCATCAATGGTATTACAGGTATGTGCCACCATACCTGGCCTTCTTCTTTAATAAAAAGAGAAATATATATAGAATAAATTCTCCAATCATAGGTTGAAACTTACTTCAATGTTTTAAAATTCCAAATCCAATTTGAATGATCACAAACACATCTTTTAAGATATATACTCTACAGTTTAAAATGTATCTACTTATTCAAAATTAATTATTTAGTACCATAATAATGGTGATTAAAACGTGTTCCCCACCTTTAAGAACCTCATACTTAAAACAACTGCATTTTCTTAATTTTTTAAAAAGAATAATATCACCTAAATATACCTAAATATAGTAGTTAGATAATCGTTTCTTTGGGGCAAGTTTGCTGAATGATACAGACACCCATGCACACACACACACACACACACAAACTGAAACTTGCTTTGTTAGTCTATTCAGGCTGCTAAAATACAAAATATAAGAGAGTGGGTGGCTTATAACCAAGACAAATTTATTTCTCACAGTTCTGGAGGTTGAGAAAAGATCAAAAGATCAAAGCATCAGCTGAGCTTGCCTGGTGAGGGTCCTGTTCATAGATGGCCACCTTTTCACAGAAATGGCAAGCTATTTCCTGGGATCCCTTTGATGAGGAAACTAACCCAAATCACCTCTGAAAGGCCCTAATTTCTAAAACCATCACATTGGGGGTTAGGATTTGGAGGGGGATACAAACATTTAGTCCATTGCTTTTGCTTTCAAAGAATTATCTTCTGTTGGTGACAATAAATTAGACTTCATGCTGAGCACTGTATTAGATAATCATTTTGTATTTTAGTCTCCTCTGACATCACTGTATTTTAACAGCATTTAGTTTAAGATGTATTCTGAACTGAAATAAATATTGGAAAAAGAAGGTCTTCATCAAAATATTGCAAAACAACAAAAATAAATTCTGGGTAAATTACAAGAAAAGGAAGTTCACTGGATTATTTTCCTCCAGTGAGAGTTTGATAGAAAAAAATTTAGAACATAATGTTTTAAAATTATAACTATCTCCCACAACCAGCTAGCCATTAAAAAATAAAAATAAAAAGCTGGATTTCTGTATTCTTTTTTATTAAAAGTAAAATCCAAGTGAAATTTAAACATAAATATATAAGACAAGATAAAAGTTCCAGAAAAAATAATTTTGCACAATCTTGCATTGTATGAATATGACAGTTATTCCGGAATAATAAATTAGTTCACATAAAAATTAATTTCTAAAGGGTAAAAATTACTTTAAATAGAGTTGAAAGGAGAACCAAGAAAAATGTTTATAACAAACTTTACATCAAAAGGGCTAATTTATTTAGTAAATAAGGAACTCTTTTAAATCAAATAAGAAGTCATAGTGAAATAATGTGAGTCCAGCGAATGAAGAGGCTATTTACATCAGCTGTCCGGACAATATAGTTTTTTCTCAATTTTGTATAAAGTACTGTGCAACCACAATTTCAAAGCAATTTCCTTAGCTTTATCTTTTCCAATAAGATTGCTTATTTAAGCTCTTCCCATATAGAAATTCTGGTGTTATCACCAATAAGAAGACAAGTAACTCAATTGTTATTTTATAGCATCATATAAAATAATCCCAAGAGAAGATAGTCAGTGGTAGCCATAGTTATAGAAGTTCCATTCAAATAATAATGTGGAGGGGCTGGGGTTGTGGCTCAGAGGCAGAGCACCTGCCTGTCGTGCGTGAGGCGCTGGGTTCGATCCTCAGCACCACATAAAGTAAAATAAAGACATTGTGTCCACCTATAACTAAAAAATAAATATTTTTAAAATAATAATAATGTGATATATTTTCCACCTATCAAATGAGTCAAGATTTAAAAGAATAATGTTTGGGAAAGTCAGAAAAATGGGTGCTTTTATTTACTATTGGTAAGAGTATAAACTGATAAAACTTTTGGGCTGCCCAAAAGTTTACTTGTATATTCATATATTATATATAAGTATACAACATATTACATATAATATATACATTATATTAATACAATATATCTTTTGATCCAGAAATTCCACATCTAGAAATTTTTTTCTATATAGATATAATTGCCCAAGTAAATACGTTCATAAAGAGATACACATACACATACTAAAAGATGTTTATTGTAACTTTTGATAATTGGAAAGAACTAAAAATAATTTGTCACTAAAAGTGCACTGCTGAAAAAATGACACATTCCTGAAAAAACATTAAAACTATATCTATTATAAGCCAGGCATGGTGGCACATGCCTGTAATCCCAGTGGCTCAGGAGGCAAGTTCAAAGCCAGCCTCAGCAAAAGTGAGGCACTAAGCAACTCAGTGAGACCCTGTCTCTAAATAAAATACAAAATAGGGCTGGGGATGTGGCTCAGTGGTTGAGTGCCTCTGAGTTCAATGCCCAGTACCCCTTCCAGCCAAAAAAACTATATCTGTTATAAAGGGAGGGCTGGGAGTATAGTTCAATGGAAGGCTTAAGGCTCTGTGTTCAATCCTCAGCACCCAAAATAAATAAATAAATAATAGGGGAAAGGTGAATGTTTATGTACAGACTTAATTCAATTTCTAAGGTATGTTAAGTAAAAAAAAAAGTGTCAGAACCAATTATCACATATTTGTCAATAATGTTATGTGCATGTGTATGCGCACACTTATACACAGAAAATACCCAAGAGGTTAGAGTGATAAACTTTAGGAGAGGTATTCAGGGAGATGAGTGCTGGTATGTGTTAGTAAAAGAACACATTGTATTGTATATATTTTTGTATACAATGAATGTTTTTCCTAAGGGAAAAAATTAATAATGTGTTTTTTCCTACATATTTTCAAATTCCTGAATACTGTCAAATCATGTTTGAACTTTTCCAGAAAAAATCAAATTATACTTAAGGGGAAAAAAATCAGTTGTTTATGCAATAAAAGCAAAACATCTGCCAACTTTATTTAGTTTGACATTTTTTTTCCATATCCTGTTTAGCAAACTAGAAATAAACACTGAATCATAATTAAGTGATAAAATTAGAAATGCTATCCTAGGATGATATGCTTAATGATGTATTTGCCCAGTGGTGTATGTCGATAGGTAAGTGCAAATGAAAACCACAGCCAGAAAGGACACAGCATTCCTCAACATGGTACCCATTGAAATAGCTCACTTCTTGTCAGTTTTCTTCCTGATTGCCTTTGCCTGTATGCAGGAGTGAGTAATAACCCCCAAAACCAAAGTATCTATCTCTGGGTCTGAGACTCAGATGCTGATTGTTTTTGTAAACTGGCTGCCAACAGTCTGTTAAAGTTCAGAACAAAGGAAAGATCAAGGGACCTTGCTCCCTCAGCATTTACTAGTACAAACCTCAACATAATGACCTTCTCTGGAGGCATTTGATTATGCAACAGTAATTTAGGGCAACAAGTCTGGAGTTTTCTTTGAAGATAACTTAGCTTGTCTTCATGAGCTATTATAAACAAAGGGGGGAAATATAGGCTCTGCTTTATTCATTCATTACATCCTTCATTTGTTCATTTTTCCATACATCCTTGATTCATATTTTAAATTGTGTTGAAGACTTGGTATGTGCAGCTCTGGGAACTGAACATTCAAATGCCATTCCTAGACTCAAAGATCTTGCAGTCCAAGGGGAGATAAGCAAGAGAAAGGGGAAACTGAAAAATAATAACAGGTCTGAGCAGAAGGTGAAGAGAACCCAAAAGAGGGGCACCGAGTACCAACAGGAGGACTAATGAAGACATCTCAACCACAGCCGCATCTCTACTGAGTCCCAAAGGGACTCCCTAATAGGGACAGGGAACAGCGTGCTGATTCACAGCAGGGACCGGAAAAAGAATAGACATCTAGGGGCCTGCTCACCGCCAGTAAGAACTGAGCAGATTTCTAAGCGGGAATTAGTAAGACCAGAGGTGAGCATTGGTCAGGTCCAGAAATCTGGAGTTCATCTGAAATTCATCCTGAAGGTTAAGAATTTTAGGGAGGAAATGACATGATCAGAGTTGGGTTTTAGGAAGATATCTTGGGCAGCAATGTGAAGAAATAGAAAAGTAGGTGAGAAATGTGAAGGGACAGGATAACAAATAAGAAAATTAGCAAGAAAGCAATCGCAGTGGCATGGAAAGGTGATGACAAAGGTTTTTGCTTTTTAGAGAGCACACCAAATAGCAGACAAGGACATTGATCTTTTCGTTGGACTCTGATGCCCTGGAAAGGACTACAGAGCCAGATGGGGGCAGCGTACAAAAGCCTTTGGCAGTGTTGGACAGAGCCTCAGTGGAAAAGTCTAGAACAAGGGATGGGTCTTGGTATACAAGTTGTGCTATCAGGCAGGAGGAGATCTCTTCCTGTCCATCAAAAAGTCTGAGTTTTTTTACTCCCTCCTACGGTATTCCCTCTAGGCTCTGATGACCTTCCTCATTTTGCAACAAACGTGGGCAGTGCATGATCCAAGCTAAAGTTGTTCTTAGACATTGGGTTGATCAGGCAGTCTAAAGGCCTCAAGGAAATCAAACTGCCATCCCTGATACCATCATCCTGACCAAGTTACCTTAAGTCCCGTGAGGTGAAACTACTGGGAAAACAAGATCAACAAGCCAGGTAATGCTCCCTTTGCAGGGTAACAGAGTGCTAGGTCTCACTAGGAGGTGCATCTTACTCTTGTCCTCAAATGAACCCACGTAACCTCACTGCTCTTGTGCCTAAAAAACTGCTACCGGTGACTGATATCAACAGCTGTCATACTTCTGCCAGGAACTGCACTACTAATTGGACAACTCTGCTGAATCTATCTTCACTGCCATCTCAAATCTTGTAGCTATGGGATCCCTGAATTCTGAAAAAAGACAATATTCACCAAGTCGCCACCTCAGAACTTCACTGATCATAGAGACCCTAGTGACTGTGCAAAACCCTGCAAATCCTTCTTTGGCTACCATGTTGTATTCTTATACAAGTAAAATTAAAGAAAGAGTGAGAGAGAAAGACGATGAAGGGCTAAATATACAGTAACAGTAAGATGGAGAGAGGTGCTGTGGCCTGGATGCTTATATCCTCCAAAAATCTATACATTGAAATCCTGACCCTTCAGGTGATGGTATTAGGAGGTGGGGGCTTTTGGAGGTGATTAGTTCATGAGGATGAAACACTCAAGAAAGAGATTAGTGCCCTTACCAAAAAGAAGAAAAGCACAAGGATGAGGAGGAGGAGGAAGAAAGAGAGGAAGAAGGAGGAGGAGACTGAAGAGCCTGCTTTACCTCCTCCACCCTGTGAGGGTGCAGGAAGAAAGCCCCTTCTGTGAACTAGGAAATGAGCCCTTAATAGATGGGAGAATCTGCCGACTCCTTGATCTTGGACTTGCCAGTCTCTGGAACTGTGAGAAATAAGTTTATATAAGAGACCTCTTTTATACTATTGTGTTACCGCAGCCTGGTCAGACTACTCCAAGAGGTAACAGACCTGACATATACGGGAAGGAGAAATCCCAGGACTTCATGACTGACGCAGTATGAGAAGTAAAAGGAGAGAGGAGTTAAAATAATGACTTCTGGTTTCCAGCCTGGGCTCCTGAAAGGAGGTGTTTCAGAGTGATAAAGAACATTGGATATGGGGAGGCTTTTTAAGGAATAACGAATAGTTACATTTGGACAGGTGGAGTTTAAGGTGGCTGTGGGATGTCCACAAAGAATAGATCAGTAAGCAGTTGGAGAATGTGGGTTTTAGACTCAATACAGGTTTTAAACGCAATACGTGTGAGCTGAAGGTAGAGTGGGGACTGGGGTTGGAGAGTGGGGTTGGTGGGCACAAGAACAAGTGGCAAGTGAAGCTCTGGAAGAGGATGAGATGACTCAGGGAATGCTTGGAGAGATGAGAGGAGAATTGAGACAAAAGACAAAATGGTGGAGAACAACATGTTAAGGAATAGAAATGCGGGGCATGGTGCTGCATGCCTGTGATTGCATCTACTCTGAAAGCTAAGGCAGGAGGATCGAAAGTTCAAACGCAGCCTGGGCAAGTTAGCCAGAACTTATTGGGTTTCTCCAAGTAAAAAAGACTGGAGATGTAGCTCAGTGGTAGAGCATCCCTGGGGTCAATCCCCAGTATCAGAGAGAGAGAGAGAGAGAGAGAAAGAAAGAATGAAGACTCCAAAGAAATGACCATAAAATATGTGGTAAACCAAAAGAGGGTGGTATCGTAGAAGCTAATGGAAGAGAATGTTTCAAGGAAAGAACAGGAACAGTTGGAAAACTTACAGAGAAGTTACACATGTTAAAAGCTGAGAATGCCTGCTGGGTTTAACAAAGAAAGAAGAAACTGATGCATTTAGCAAGACCAATCTTGGCCAGGAGGCAAAATCCAGACCACAACAGGTTAAGGGATGATGGGAAGTGAGGAAAATTAAGCAGTGCATGCAGACAGCTCTTTCAACATTAGTAGAGTAGGAAAGGGGCAGGTTGGTATCTTAAGGGGAAGTAGACTTAAAGTAGGCTTATATCTTTTTTTTTTATAAGATGCTGTTGAGAACGAGTAGGAAACAGGTATAATTGAAGAAACTGACCACTGAGGAGGTGTGGACCAGAGAATAAAGACACTATGATTAGATTCAATCAGGAAAATGATCACTTACATTTTGTCTCTATAAATTTTCTTTTTGTGAACATGTCTTATAACTTGAATCACTATAACATGATCTTTGGAATGTGGTATCTTTTACTCACTGTAATGATTTTGAAGTTCATCCAAGTTGTAACATATACCAGTAGTTCATTCCTTTTCCTTGTTCAGTAGTATTCCATTGAATAGACATTTCACATTTTGTGCATCCATTCACCAGTTGATGAACATATGCTACTTTGCTTTTGCTTCCACCTCTGTTCTTGAATTATAGAGCATAAGCTGACAGTTTTCTCCTTCCCTCTCACTATGCCTGCTGACAACTTTAGACAGTATAGGATATCATTTTCCCTAAGGGTTTGTAAGTAGAATTTTCAAATTTTTAATGACTGGTAAGGATAAAGACACTATGATTAGATTCAGTCATTAGAACAGTGCTTCCTGAATATTTCCAAACCAAAGACAACTTTAGCAGATCCTCATGTTCCACAGGATGTATACCTCACACCGACCCCACTATGGTTTAAATCTTTCCTCTAGGGGCTGGGGATGCGGCTCAAGCGGTAGTGCGCTCGCCTGGCATGCGTGCGGCCCGGGTTCGATCCTCAGCACCACATACAAACAAAGATGTTGTGTCTGCCGAGAACTAAAAAATAAATATTAAAAAAAAATTAAAAAATAAAAATAAATAAAAATAAATAAATCTTTCCTCTAAAAGTCACCTGTCAGAAACTGAATCCTAAATGCAATAGTGTTGGCAGGTGAGGTCTAACAAGAATGTATTAGGTCAAGAGAAATCTGCCCTCCTGAATGGATTAATATCAGCACAGGAGTAGTCTAGTTACTGAGAGAGTGGGTTTGTTATAGAAGTAAGTTTGGCCTTTTCTGGCTTCTCTCTCTCTCTCTCTCTCTCTCTCTCTCTCTCTCTCACTCACACACACACATTTTTTTGCCATTCTACCTTCAAACCCAGGATGATGCGGTAGGAAAGCCCTCACCAGATGTCAATGACAGACTTTTGGACATCCCAACCTCCAGAATCATGAGCCAACTAAACCTCTATCTTTTATAAATTCTTCAGTCTATAGTATTCTGTGATAGCAGCAAAAAAACAGACTAAGATTCCCACAAAACAGCAACAAAGACAATGTTGACCACAATAAACTTCTCAGGAAATGAAAAAAAAATGCTGTTTTTTTGTTTTGTTTTGTTTTGTTGTTGTTGTTGTTGTTGTTGTTGTTGTTTGGTGGAGGTAATCCCAGTGAGGAAAAGTCACATCAAAATTGCTCAAAATGTTTCTCTGATTTAGCCTTGGCCTATATGCACTGATACCTATGGACAATTAGCAATCCTCTCAGAACATACTCTGAGTACTAACTCTAACCCAAATAGTGAACTTGAAGGAAAGGATCATTACAAGGTACATATATATATACTAAGAAATTATTCAACCTTGTTAGTTACATTGTTAAGGCTTTTTACTTTTAAATACATAAAAGTTAGACTGGGGATGTAGTGCAGTGGTAGAATTCTTGCCTAGCATACATGAGGCTCTGGGTTCCATCTCCAGCATGGAAAACAAAAATTTTTAATGCACAAAAGTATACAAACCAGTGTAATGAGGCCAACAACCACCAATCAAAGGACTCTTAAATCTAGGGCATGGGGCTGGGGTTATGGCTCAGCGCTTGTCTCACACGTGTGAGGCCCTCAGTTCAATCCTCAGCACCACATCAAAATGAATAAATAAAATAAAGTTTTTTTTAAAATCTAGGGCCTCATATCATTTAGCAATAGATATTTTAACATGCAACTCTAAAAGAGCATTATTTTTAATATTATAACCACAATATTATGATCACACTTAAAATATTTTCACTCTAATTGCCAACACTAAATTTCTTGTTATCTGAATTTATTATTTAAAGAAATAGGCTACCATGCTAAAAGCCATGTCTGTCTGACAAGGACTGGGAAAAGAGGGGCTGGACATGTGTCCTGATAGAATGTACATGGTAACTTTTTTTTTTTTCTTTTGCATCCCCAAGTGATCTTTTCAGGCTAGGATTTAAAGGACGGTAGGGAATGCAAAAATAAGCTTGGGAAACTTATGCCATATGGACATTAAAGGATTACTCTTCTCTTTCTGGCTATGAAATGACTAATTAACTATTTGCAGCTGAAATGTGTGGGATCTTTTTCAGAAAATGGAATATCTTTCCCTCACTGAGCATATTGATTAGAGACATCATCTAGACTGTCTGGGAATAGTTTCTCTATAGCAGAACAAATCACACCCTTCAATGCACTGTTTAATTTTAGATCTATCTTGTCACATTTATTTAAATGGTTTCTCTCCAGACTTTTTTTCCCTTTAGGAGTGGCTGATGGCCACACTTATTTAATTTTCATTTTTCTCAAAAGGCAATATGGGGTAATAGGAAGAGCCATTTCAAATTTTATCACATATTAGCAGTTTAATCTTACACAACTTACTTAACCTTTATCAGCAAGAATTTTTTTTTTCATCATCCGTGGACTGAATATGATTTGTTAGGATTAAATGAGATACTGGATTTGGCACTCTGCCTGCACCTACTAGACAACCAAGAAATCATTGCTATTATTAATAAAAGAGGATTTTCTACAATAAATATGCATACTTTATCAAGAGTTCCCTAAAGCCTGTGCACGTCTGTGAGGTAGAGGCAAGAAGATTGTAAATTCCGGGCCAGCCTGGGCAATTTAGCAAGACTTGTCTCAAAATAAAAAACGAAAAGGGCTGAGGGTATGACTCAGTGGTAGAGCACCCTGGTTTAATCCCCAGCACTGAAAAAAATATATATTCCCTGAACATAGTATTTTCTTTAGCAGTCTGCCCAACTGATGCCTTGACAGGACCATTCATGTTAGTGTGTTTGAATTAGATTATCTAAAGAACAAGTGTTTCTTTCAATATTGCCTTGAATGTAAACAAAAGTATAGAGTAACAGGTCTGTAACTAATAGACACTCTAAAGTCATTCAGCTTGTGGAAGGCCGCCCACCCATAAGCTGAGCATCCTCTCTCAGCCTTGAGTAAGGGGGTGTTGGTTTGGCACTGCTTGCCTTACGCTGTGCAATGCAAGTGCCTCCACCTTTGCTTGGCAAAGAAATTTGCTCTAGGCCTGGACTTAGGCATTACCCAATAGGTTTGGACACCCCCCCCCCTTTGAAACCTTATCCCCTGCCTTATTTGATGAAGAACATTCTATTGAAACTCCTTGTGAGTCCCCCCTATAAAAATAAAGAGATTCTGGGTGCAGGCTCTCTTTTTCGGCTTGACCCTTAAGGTCGCTGAGCCATCCTACCCTCGATATGAAAATTACTTCTGTGTCCTGTGCTTTTTTGCAGTTTTCTTAGTTTAATGTTGCAGCCAGCTCTTTAGAACCCAGTTCACCTTGTCAGCGCGGGTCATCACTGACGAGACAATCTTTAATCTAATTTTTAAACACTGGGCCAATATAACTATTTCTACGTATTGTGTCTTCTCAATAAAATATTAAGCTTTGACTAGGCATAGTGGCACATGCCTGTAATCCCAGCAGCTCTGGGGGCTGAGGCAGGAGAATCTTGAATTCAAAGACAGCCTCAGCAACAGTGAGGGGCTAAGCAACTCAGCAAGATCCTGTTTCTAAATAAAATACAAAATAGGACTGGGGATGTGACTCAGTGGTCAAGTGCCCCTGAGTTCAATCCCTGGTATAACCTTACCCCCAAACTAAGATTTCTGGTTCACACTAACAGAAGAAAATGATGAGAGAAATAAAAGAGCCCCATAGCTCATATCAGCAACAATATAAAGAAATCCAAATTTTTATGGTCAATTCCAAACCTGATCTTACTTAGCCTGAGGTATGAATGTGAAGAAGCCAGAAAGCTTCCATTTTTGTCCATTCATTTGCAGGTCCAGCATCAAAATCATTTATAGTAGTCTTTTAGTGAATCCAAATGCTAATTCAGCAAACAAATACTTTTTTTATGCAACCAATGGTTTATTAAAAATCTTTATTAAATGTTTTAGTCCATTTTCTCTACTTTCACAAGTATAAATATGTTGTGAGTAACTGATTCTGTGATTGATGGTTTAAGTTCTTGCCATACTTCATAGCTAGCAATAAATTTTCATTATGGAGTTCTACAGAAATGAAGAGTGTGATAAATCAACCCAAGTGTGTTCTGACCTTAACATAGTTCCTAGTCCTATTCTCTGGTGAATTACGTCTCTTTTCTAAATGAAGACTCACCACCATAATTCCAGCTCCTTGTGGGCTCCAGTTCATTATTTGAAGTTTTATTACAATATGTCATGAGCATTCAGGAAACATGACATGAAATATTCTTTGAGAGGTCAGCTTCAAAAGCACCATTGTGGTCAATCACATAGATGGATAGCTACATAGCCAGACTCTAAAGCAATTTCCTACTATCAGTTGCCAGCCGTCTGCAAGGTGAGCTGAGTTGTTCAGCTGGCCACTTTCCATGCCCCTGTCTTCCACTCAAAAGACGGCTAAGCACTCCCTATGAAGTCCTCTGCCAGATCCTGGTCTACAAAGTTCCTTTCTCCGAGTGAAACCAATATACATTAGGTATTATTCTACAGTAATGGGTGTTAGTCATTTGTCAACTATTTATCCAGATCCCATAATGTACCAGGTGCTTTTTCAGGTAAAGCATACCATAGTGAACTAGACTGACAAGGATCCCTGACCTCTTGGAACTTGTATTTTAAAGACCCTGATAAGTGCAGGATGCCATGGAAGTCCAATTAAAGAAGATCTAACCAATCTGAGAGGCCAGGGTCAGGGAAGGCTTCTCAAAGGTGGTGATACTTCAGCAAAGCTTGGAAGGACAAAAAGGAAAAAACTAGATAAAGAAGCCACTCTAGACAAAATATAGGAGGTGTGAAGTAACAGGCTACAGTTGGGAAACTGTTGGCTGGTTGATACAGCTGCTGCTTTATCAGAAAACAGCAGAGTGCCATTAAAATATTTTAAGCAAAGAGTTTCATGATAGTATTTGCATTTTAGAGTGCTCACTCTGGCTGCAGTACAGACAATGGACCGGGGAGAGTCCAGAGAGCCCAATTATGTCACCTGGTGACATAATTCTGATCACCTGGCGGGAAAGAAGAATATAAGATTTGTACCAAAGTTATGGAGGAATTGGAATCTACAGGACTTTGCAACCCATTAGGATAGAAAAGCACTGAGTGAGTGGCTATAAATGCAACTGCTTGAGTCATGGGTCCTTAAGAAAACTCTTTTTCATTAAACAAACATTAAAGGGATTTTATAGTGCCCTCAGAAAACCTAAAATTAGACCACCTTTCCAGCCTCTGGAGACCCAACATCAGTTTCTGAGTTAAAGAGAGTAAGTTATTCCTAGGGACAGAGAAAGTAATTGTTCGCTCAGAGGAGGGCTTCGATGACTGAGAATGAGCAGTGTATTATTAGGGGCTCCAAGGGCTTGTTATTGTCTTCACTTTGACTACCTAACCTACAGTGGAAATTGGTAACAGGCTGTGTATGAGAGAAAGAAAGAGAAACAATCTGGGGCTCCCATTATTTCTGCCTGCCTACCAGCTACTCCCTTGCTCCTAGGAACAACACTTCAATTTTCTGTTGAGAAACCACATTTCTCCTGCTCTCACTCACTTAGTTCTCGTGGGGCAGAAGACATGGTTAATAAGAGTACCTTATTTCCCTGCCATGGTTCAGGGATGAGAAGGGATGGAAGCTGGGCCAGTCAGCACCACAAGTACTGGAATTTAAACAAGTGAAGTTATCTCTCCTTTTTGGCTGACCTAATAGGTATATATTAGGAATTTCTGGGAGCCACCCTGCCCTCATGAGAAGAGAGCCTGTTTGAGAAAGAAGGCAATCTAGAGGAGAACAGGGCATTGTTTGAGCATCTCACAGCAACCATGCCTGATACCCCATTTGATTCCCATGTTTTCAGTCAAGTGAGCCAATTTGCAGTTAGGCTTCTGTTATATGCAACTGACAGAGTCCCTTTTGCCTCACAGATGGGAAGAAAATAATTTTTTTCTATATTTTCTGAATTAGTACTATTTCATTCCATTTTCTTCTCTTTTTCTCTTTTCTCTCTCCTCTTACAATCACACCGTCTCCTGGAAGAGCTGGAGAGGATATGGACGATGATCTCCTGGCCACTAACAGTCCTGCAGTTTCTCTAGTCCACATCCCAACACCTCATATCTCAGTGCAAAGCCTTGAGGAGTTAACCTCCCACAAAAAGTTTCTTGAGCCCAAATAAACTAGTTCTTTCCTTATCATAAACTGTCTTCTAATGCAGAAGATAGATTTAAAGCATATGATGTAAGCTGGTTGCGGTGGCGTACACCTATGATCTCAGTGGCTCAGGAGGCTGAGGCAGGAGGACTACAAGTTCAAAACCAGCCTCAGAAACTTAGTGAGACCTTACTTAGCAACCCAGAGAAAACCTGTCTTTAAATAAAATAAAAAGGGCTGAGGATGGGCTGGTGTTGTGGCTCAGCTGTATCGTGCCCACCTGGTATGTGCAGGATCTTAGGTTGGATCTTCAGCACCATGTAAAAATAAATAAATTAAATAAAGGTATTGTGTTCAACTACAACTAAAAAACAAAACAAAACAAAAGGCTGGGGATGTGGCTAAGCACCCCTGGGTACAATCGTCAATACCAAAACAAACAAACAGCAAATGATGTTATTAAGCACCTCCTTTGTTGACTGGTATGCTAGAGTAGTAGATTGTTACCCTGGCACAGCCCCCAGTGAAGTCCCTGTGCCAATGTTCTTTACTATATTAGTTTCCTGCTCTCCCCAGCTCCTAGATGAATTCATTTCCCCAACCCTAGAACTTAGCCCTGTGACTTGCTTTAGCTAACAGAATGAGACAGAAGTGATGTGTGACTCCCAACGTTAAGCTTTCAAGTAACTGAACTGCATTCCAGAGCAAAGCTCCACCAAAGAGAAAAAATAAAAGCAAGAAGGAATTAAACAATTTAGCATTGACAATATAAAACTGACATTGTCCAGCATGCAATCAAAACTTAGCAGGCATGCAAGAAAAAAAAAAAAAAGGCAGGAAAATACATCTCACAGTCAAGAGAAGAAAAATCAATCAACAGAACCAAAACCAGAAAGGAGACAAATGACTGAAATAGAAGATAAGGATGTTAACATAGCTACCCTCCTATGATCCATATGTTCAAGAAGGTAGAAGAAAACACAAGTAGGTTTAAGGAAAGACAAGGAAATTACAAAAAACAAAACAAAACAAAAACAAAGCAAACTGAACTTGTAGAAATTAAAAATAAAGTGTCAAGATAGAAAGTACATTGGAGGGGCTGGGGATATGGCTCAAGTAGTAGTGCACTCATCTGGCATGCATGAGGCACTGGGTTCGATCCTCAGCACCACATAAAAATAAAGATATTGTGTTCACCTAAAAGCTAAAAAATAAATATTTAAAAAAAGAAAGTACATTGGAGCTGGGTACAGTAGTACATGCCTAAAAATCCCAGCAACTAGGGAAGCTGAGGCCAGCCTCAGCAACTTAATGAGGCCCTAAGCAACTTAGTGAGACCCTGTCTCAAAATAAAAAATACAAAGGGCCAGGGATGTAGCTCAGTGAAATATTAAAAAAGAATAAATATCAATGAGCTATGGAACAATTTCAAACTGCTTAATAACAGGTGTTTCTGGACTTTCCAGACAAGAAGGGGACAATACAGAAAAATAAATTGAAGAAGCAAAGGTAAAAGATGCTCTAAATTGTATATATATGTATATATGTGTGTGTTTATATATTATATACAATGATATTATTTATTTACATGATATTTATTGTGTTTGGGATTAATTAATTTATAACATATATTATAAACATATATAACATATAAAAAACACATGCCCCCAAGCATCTTGATCTCAAACGCAAAAAAACATGAAGAATATTACACCAAGACACATCATAATCAAATAGCTTTTGAACCAGTGATAAAAAAACAGCCAGAGAAAAATCATTTACAGAGGAACAAAGATAAAACAGAAAATGTCTCATCAGAAACAAGGTAAGCCACAAGACAACATTGCAACGTCTTTAAAGACCCCCCGGAGAGAGACTGTCAGCCTATAATTCCATACTTAGGGAAAATAACATCCCAAAACAAAGCTGAAATAAAGATTTGTTTTTCCAGACATGCAAAAATTGAAGGAACCCTTCATCAGCAAATATACATATATATTATAGGAAATGTTAACCTGAAAGTCTTTCAATGAGAGGACAATGATACCAGACAGAAATTCAGATCTGCAAAAAGGAAGGAAGAATACCAGAAAAATATACATGTGGGTAAGAAAAGTTTCTTCTTTTCTTTTCTTTCTTTCTTTCTTTCTTTTTTTTTTTAGATAAGGTATTGCCATGTTGCCCTGGCTGACCTCAAACTCCTGGACTCAAGCCATCCTCCTGCCTCAGCCCCCTACGTATCTGGGACTACCACTGCACCACATTAATTTTTCTTATTTTTAAAATTCCTTCAAAACCTGGTTCTGTTTCTATGTTATACTTCCAACCAAATAATTTTTGCTATTGTTGTGGGTAAACAAAGCCATTTAAATGGTTCATGTTTTGTAAACATTTATGTGATCTAAATATTCACTCCATTGTTAATGTTTTACCTTACTCTCCCTGCAAATTATACACCTCCTAGAGTCCCCATACATTCCTCTCTGCTATCTTTTCATAAAATAAATTCCTATGGCATTACTTCCCTTCCACCTCCTGTACTTAGGATGGATCCCTGGTCTCATGCCTGCTAGGCAAGCACTTAATCACTCAGCCAGATCCCCAGCCCTAATCATGTAGTACAATTTTTTTTTTTTTAAAGAAAGTACATACATGTGACTAGGTGAAGAGTTAAACATATAAAAGTCTACATTTTGTAACTTGTTTTTCCACACACACATATGAACACATATAAAATGTACATAAGCATCAGGTTATTTTTAAAGTATCTTGTTTATGGTGGTGACCCAGGAAGAAATATTTGAAAGTTAGAAAGGATCAAGTTGGTAGATTTTTTGCAAGGGGAATGAGTTCCTCACGACTCTGTTGAAAAGTTTTGCAAATGTTTGCATTTATTATAATTACATAAGAAAAGAACCCTTTGTTGGACACGCATGTATAATTATTTATGGATGATATGACACAATATCTACAATTTGCTTAAATATACTCCAGCAACAACAACAAAAAGAAGAAAAAAAGAAAAGAAAGGAAGGAAGGAAGGAAAGGAAGAGCAAAATATAAATCTTAAAATATGTAGAAGTGGTAGAGTGATTGCCTGGCATGCACAGGACCCTGTGTTCCATCCCCAACGCCAGAATAAATAAATAAAGTATGAAGAAGTGCTGATCATTTCCGAAGCTGGGTGATGGGAGCTGGCTCCACTGTCTACTTTTAACTATGCTTAGGCGATGTAGAAACTTAAGTAGTTTTTATGGGCCCTATGTCTATACTTCCTCAGTCTATTTTTCTGGATCATATCCTTTTCTAGGTGTATGAATTCCTTCAGTTGTTATTCAAGAACTATTTTTAGACCAAATCTGGTGGTTGAACACTGCCCTCAGTTTTAATCTACTAGTCACAATATGGACAAAATAAAGCCCGCCCCCGACGCGGCCAGCAGCCAGGGAGTCGGGATCCGCTCGGGGACCTGCAGCGCAGCGGGTCCCGGAGCCGGGGACCTCCTCTGCCTCTTCCGCGGCTCCAGCCTCGGCTGTCTCTAAGCCCTGGCGTCGCCGCCGGGCGCGGAGCCCTTGAAGACACGGGTTCGCGCTACAGCTCCCGCGGCATCGCGGTGGTCCCGGACGTCCCGGAAAGCCCCGGGCCAGCGCGGGCACGGCCGCCGCGGGCACACCGCTGCTGGAGCCAGAGTGGAAGGCGGCCTCGCAGCCCGATGCTGGAACCGAGCTGGAGAAGCGCAGCGCTCAGGCCCTGAGCAGCAGCTGGCTACAAGGCTTTGGCCAACCAAGTGTTCAGCAGGTTGCTGTTGTCATCTTCCTTGAATTTTTTTTTTTTTTCCCCACGAGCCCTGTTAACAACTCCAGTGTTGACTCTTCTGCATGAAACATTTCCTCAATACACATTCCTCACGAAAGGTCCACTCAAGGTGTAAAAGGCCTACTCTATTTTCCGAGTGCCCGGCTCATAGGCGCCCTCTCCAACAGGTGGGGGAGGAAGACTTTCCTCCTTGACACTGTATTCTCTACCGCCTTCCCTATCCCACTGATTAGGATTAGTCCATGGTGGTATTTTGCGATGATTTCCGTGTCTGGAGTCTTCTCAGTCACGTTCTCTGTGATATTTACCTTTGTAGCTGATGTCACTCAGGAGCACGAGCAAAGTACTGCTTATGGATGGGTCTCAGCCACTTTTGCAGCTAGTCTGGTCAGCAGCCTAGCCATTGGAGCTACTTATGGAGACAGCCTTGTTGTGCTGGTGGCCACAGTGATGGCTCTTCTGGACGACTCTTTCTTCTTGGTGTCTGCTTCAGAATCTTTGCCAGAGAAATTGAGACCAGTTTCCTGGGGAGCTCAGATTTCTTGGAAACAAGCAGACCCTTTTGCATCATGGAAGAAAGTTGGGAAAGATTCTACTGTCTCATTAATCTGCATCACCGTGTTTCCTTCATATCTTCCTGAAGCTAGACAGTATTCAAGATTTTTTTCTCTATCTCAGGCAGGTCATAAGCTTTGGATTGGTAGGAATTCTGTCTATTGTGGCTCAGATGGTCTTTCTTAGCATTTGGATGAGATCACTGGGGAATAAGAATACTGTTCTTGGGCTGGGGCTGTGGCTCAGTCATAGAATGCTTGCCCAGAATGTGTGAGGCACTGGATTCGATCCTCAACACCACATAAAAAAAAATGAATAAAGTTATTAAAAAAAAAATGCTGTCCTTCTTGGCTTGGGCTTCCAGTTGGCCTGGTATGGTTTTGAATCTCACGCCTGTCATCAGGCCACTTCATCAGTGGGCAGCAGGGACAGTGGCTGTCATGTTCAGCATCACATTCCGGGCAGTACATGCTGTTGTCTCTCAGCTGGAAAAGTCAGATCAGCAAGAAGTTTCCCAGGGGATCATAACTGCAATAAGAGACTATACAATGTCCTGGGGCCAGCACTGCCTAAATTCTACATTTTCCATGTAGAACTGACCGAATTGGGCCTAGAATTGAATTCTAACAATGATGTCCTAGAGGGAGCTATCATCCCAGGCCTACCATTTTTATTTGGAGCATGTATAGTTTTTATGTCTTTTCTGGTTGCCTTATTCATCCCTGAATATGGGAAAGCCAGTGGAGTTCAAAAATATGGCAACAGCATCAGCAGCAGCCTACCCAATACCCCAGAATGAGGCAGTGATGAGGACATTGAGCCACTGCTGCAAGATAATAGCCTCTGGCAGCTCTCCTCCTTCAAAGAACCTGGGAATCAGTGCACTGAACTGTAAACTCAGCAGAAAATTGGATTCTATAGACACCACTTCTGAGAATCATGGAGCGAGCTGTAACACATGGAGACTTCCTGGTGCTGGAAAGGTGATGCTAGTGGCATGCTCTGGGCCAAGTTTGATAAGTGACTCCTTCTGTTCCTCTGTTCTTTCTCTGCTCCCTCCTCCTATTTCTTTTAATAAATAAAGTTTTTAATAAAAAAGTTTTTACTTCTACATTAGGAGAAGGTAAGATCTGAAATTTTTCCCTGCAGATAATGTATAATTCTCAAGATTATTTGGAGTCTGCACTTTGAAACTCAAATAGAAAAAGTCATGTCTGATAGAAAGGATAGATTTCCGTTAACAACTGGAGTCATATTTCCATGCCTTTTTCAGTGGAAGGTGCATAATTATAGTAGAACAGCCATCTTGGGCAAGATTTCAAGTGATGAATTCCTTCTTTTTTTCTTCCTTCCTCTTTCTCTGAACTATTCCAGCTTAGCCCAGAGGAATTAATGAGTGGCCATTCTTAAGAGTCACCCAGTATCTGAGATCTTTTGCCTTTGTCCAAAGGTCTCCCTTTATTTTCTTTACATCCGATGCTTATCTAAAATGAACAATAATAACATGGATTAATGGCAACCTTAACCAGCTGAAGGAAATCTTTCTTACAAATTCAAATATGTTGAACTAGCAACTCAGATTCCTGGTCCTAGTGTCCTGATCAGATTCAGGGTGATTTTACTGAAGGAAAAATATATCAAGCCTAAGATGATTTTAAAGATGAAAAAAAAAAAAAAAATACATCAAGCCCAGCGCAGTGCTTCGTGCCTATAATCCTAGCTACTAAGAGGCTAAGGCAGGAGGAACCCTTGTTCGAAGCTGGCTTGGGTAACTTAGCAAGACTTACCCACACAATCTCTCACACACACGTACACACACACACACACACACACACACACACAAAACCATAGACACAAGCATTCTAGTGGCAACAAAGAAACTGGAGGGAGTTTCTAAGAAAGTTTTTAACAATTTGAACATTCCTAAAACAGGATGAGAGTAACTCAATATCAGTAGAATTTATGTCCAAGTTCAGACTCATAATACATTATTACTATTTGTTCCTTCTCATGTCTCCCATGTCCTACTTCTCAGTTGTTCTTGTCTATCACACTCATGCCTTAACTGCTGTGAAGTATGCATTTGTTTTCAATTTATCTTTATTTCATTCTGTTTATCTGATTTTTTAATCTCATGGGAAAATCACATCAAATTCCTTTCCAAAATATGAGGGCTTAATGAAGTTCAATTTCACTATAAGAGTCTTGCTAATTTTTTGCAATATTTTGTGGACAAAGAAAACTTTACAGATTTATATATGTTTTAAAAGCTGCACAGTATATGGACCATTACCTAGGGCCCACCTTTAACAAAGTACTCCTTTGGAATTTTTATGATATGAAATATATGTAGATATTTGTAAGGGTTCTAATTTTTTTATGGGGTACTATGTAAATCTTGTATTTATAAATGTAATGAAGGTATTGACAGAAAATAAAACTTTTATAAAGGATTGTGTACTGACTGAATACATTTAAAAGAAAATATACTTTGAAACTTGTTCTCAATGAACAGAGATAACATATCTTTTTACTATGCTGGTGGATTTTAGGTTTAAACTTCCTAATGCAGAAGGATACTTTATTTTTTGCTTTTTAAAAATTTTTACTTTATTTGTTCTAATTAGTTATACATATCAGTAGAATGCATTTGACATATTGTATACAAATGGAGCACAACTTCTCATTCCTCTGGGTATTCATGGTGCTCATACCAGTAGTGTAATCATACATGTACAAAGGGCAATAATGTCTGTCTCATTCTGCCATCCTTACAATCCCCATAACCCCACCCCTCTCCTCACTCCCCTCTGCGTAATCCAAAATTCCTTCATTCTTCCCTACCTGCCCCCCCACATACAGATCAGCATTTGGTCTTTGGTTTTTAGGGATTGGCTTATTTCACTTAGCATGATATTCTCTAGTTCCCCCCATTTACCTGCAAATGCATAATTTCTTCCTTCTTTAAGGCTACTAATACTCCATTGTGTATATGTACCACATTTTCTTTATCCATTCATCTGTTGAAGGGCATCTAGGTTGTTTCCATAGTTAAGCTAATGTGAATTGAGCTGCTATAAACATTGATGTGGCTGCATCACTGAGTATGCTGATTTTAAGTCCTTTGGGTATAAACCGAAGAGTGGGATAGCTGGGTCAAATGATGGTTCCATTCCAAATTGTCTGAGGAATCTCTATACTGCTTTCCGGAGTGGTTCCACCAATTTGCAATATAGGGTATTGATTTAACATTCCAGCAGCCATCTTAAATGTTAACCGCCATCTTATGAGTTTCACTTTCCTGTACTTCCTCCTACCTCAACTCCCCCCATCCCCATTAGTACCTACCCCATGGTACCATAACCCTAAGCGACCCTTTTGCTCTGGAAAGCCCCATGGAGCCATCGACTTAAGCCAATCCCTGGCTATTCCCCACTCACCTAGCTCTCTGATGCAAATATCCCTGAGCCTATCCCATAGCGCCACAACTACAAATCCAAACCTCTACTCCACAAAAGCTGAACACCAAATATCACAAGTGCCTCTCTCCACTCTATAGAGGGATGGCCTTCTTTGTCAGCTTTGACAAATAAACCTTTGTGTGGATCTCTGCCTGATCTTCGTCCTTCATTTCCTGCTCGCCTTCCTCTCACTTTCTCATTTCTCTTTCATGCTGTCCCACCAGCAATGTATCATTGTACATTTTTCCCCACATTCTCACCAACACTTATTATTTGTATTCTTGAAAATTGCTATTCTGACTAGAGTGAGATGAAATCTTAGTTTTGATTTGCATTTCTCTAATTGCTAGAGATGATGAACATGTTTTTAATGTTTGTTGATCAATTGTATTTCTTCTGTGAAGCGTCTGTACAGTTCCTTAGCTCATTTATTGATTGAGTTATTTGGAATTTTTTGTTTGTTTGGTGTTAAGTCTTTGAGTTCTTTAGATATCCTGGAGATTAGTGCTCTATCTGAGGGGCATGTGGTAAAAATTTTTCCTATTCTGTAGGCTCGCACTTCACATTATTGATTGTTTCCTTTGCTGAAAAGCAGCTTTTTAGTTTGGATCCATCCCACTTATTGATTCTTGATTATCCTTCTTGTGCTTTAGGAGTCTTGTTAAGGAAGTCAGGTCCTAAGCCTACATGATAAATATGTGGGCCTACTTTTTCCTCTATTAGGCGCAGAGTCTCTGATCTACTGAGTAAGTCTTTGATCCACTTCAAGCTGATTTTTGTGGAGAGTGAGAGATAGAGGTTTAATTTCATTTTGCTACATAGGATTTCCTGTTTTCCTAGCACCATTTGTTGAATAAGCTACCTTTTCTCCAGTGGATGATTTGAGCACCTTTGTCTAGTATGAGATAACCATATTTATATGGGTTTTTCTCTGTGTCTTCTATTTTGTACCACACAATGGATACTTTAAAAAAGAAAAAGAAAAAGAAAGCCACATAATGAAAGCTTCAATTCTGATTAAATCCTGTTCTTTAGAAAGTATTAATTAAAAGGCACTAATATAACTGGAAATATAAAGACCTTGTGACCAGCCACCTTTAGTTGATTAATTCAGAATATTTGTTAATTTTTTCCATAACACAGTCCTTGAGAAAACAACTTTGAATTGTCTTATTATAATCTTATTGTTACTAAATATGAAAATTATGTCTTCTGTTATATGGATAACATTTTAAAGATAACTTATAACATATCCATGATTCCCTAATTAATCTTATCTCCATTTCAAAATGAAACTCAAACAAAAAAATCTTAACTATACTGTATACTTAAAACATTGAATATATACATTATTTCATAGAGTGAAAATTTGAATTTAAATTTTTCTTATATTCTAATATAAATTCCAATGTTATTTTCAAGTTGAGGACTTGGGGGAAAAAAAAACAAAACCCTAAATGAACAGACACTATATTTCAAAGGAGACTGTTCAATTCTGAAAGTAGCTCCCATCACTATGATTCTCTTTTTGGTGCTCTATTTAGAACAAACAAACAAATAAACAGTGTTATCACCTTCTAACACTCTATTGGTTACTTATGTATTATGTATATGTTTATGTCTATCTCCCCCTGCTGGAAAGTATATTCTCCAAGGGCAAGAATCTTTACATGATTTTGTTTGACTAATTCCAAGTACCTAGGGCACTAAATCATTTTCCTTCCATCTGATGACTCTTTTATATTTCCCATAGGGTAGTTCTGTGGGTATTGATTCCCATCTACCTGCCCCCAGCTTTTGTACAGCAGAAAGTCTTCATTTGGTAAAAGATTTCTCTAATGTTCTTTCCTTCCTTTGCCATACCAAGCCATTGTCTTAGTTCACGTGGTCTTTGTTTTTTCTCATGGACCCACAATAGCTTCAAAATTGGTTTCTTATCATCAGTCTAGGACTCCTCCATTTCCTCCTGATCTACTCCACTCAGAAAGAAATGAATGCACACTGATCATAATATGACATTCTTTCCCTTATGTAAAATATTTAGAATAGATACTAACATAAAGTCAAAACTCCCCAACATACCAGTAAAGGGTTTAATGATTTGGTGCCATCCCCTCTTGATAATAGGACTTATCAAAATTTCCTATAAACCATTGCTGCAAGCAGTCTCCACATCCTGGAATACTCTCCTTGTAACTCTATGTTGGAAAAGCTTCTAGAAAGAGTGAGTTCATGTATTGCATCCTATTATGTCTTCTCTCCCCCCCTCCTCCCACCCCTTAACCCATTTATTATAAAGGATTTTTTTAAAAGGACACACACACACTGGGCAAAGTTAGGAGTACTGGAGTGCTGAAGCTTTTGTCCCCAGGGGGTTGGGGTGAACCACCTTCCTAGCATATGGATGTATTCTTGTTCACCAATCTGGAAGTTCCGTGAAACAAGTCCTGGGGCTTTAATAGATACTTTATTATGCAGGCATGATAGATTAAACCATTGGCCATTGGTGATCAACTCAACCTTCAGCCACTTTCCCACCTCCAGAAGTAGGGTTTGGGCTCTATTATGTATTCTCATTTCCACTTCCCTTGCCAAAAATTTTGTGTTGTCCCGTGGTCTTTGCCTGGAAAGCACCACGTTAAGCCAAGCATTAGTTTTTATCAAGACTTAAAAGTTTGTTCATTTGTCTGACAGTCCTCACGTGGCTACATAGGCCCCTGAAGCCAATGCTAACAAAGTATGAATACTTCCTCCCTGAAACGACCCTAATCCCTAGGCAGTTGATTGGGTCCCTTCCCATCTCCATTAACACTTTCCATATATTTCCTGTGCATTACTTGTTACTTTATATATCCACCTCCATAAAGCAGAAATCATCCTTTCTATTCGCATAGTCTCTGGACCTAGCATATAGTAGGTTCTCAGTAAGTACATATTGAAGGAACCAAAACTTCGAAAGCATGCCTCTCAAACTTGTGGGTGGCTCTATAATTAACGTTAAATACCAGGCTCTCAATTTTAAAGAATCTGGATTTTTTAAATTATGCAGAAATGCTGGAATACTGAACCAAAACTAACTAGATGAAATTTAACAGATAGTTCCAAATTTGGATACAAATTAGGTTTTAACTTGCAAAATGGGAGAAATTTGAATCTGTAATGTGATGTGCCTAAAAACAAAACAAAGACATTCATTACTTTGCATTACTAAAAAGCACAGGAGCTGGATCATGGGAGTTGAGTTCTGTTGTATACTATAAGCTTTTCAGATATATGTTCTGTGTTGTGATAAGATTAACAAAATAGATTCCAGAAGTTGGTAAATGAGCTCCTAAGTGATCTGAGAATCATCATCATGAAAGATAATACGAAATGCCTAGCTTGAAAAGGGGTTGAGGATGAGGTATTAATGGAAAATTCTAGTTCAACCAAGTTAACATTATTACTGCTTGTACAACACTTTACAATGAGGAAACTAAGACCCAGAGAAGGTAATGGAGTTGCCCAAAGTCAGTCAGTTAATGAGTTAGGATTTATTTATTTTTAGTTTTATTTTTCAGTACTGAGGAATGAATCCAAGATTGCTTAACTGCTAAGCCACATCCCCGGCCCTTTGTGAATTTTATGTAGAGACATGGTCTTGCTAAGTTGCTTAGGTCCTCACAAGTGGCTGAGGCTGGCTTTGAACTTCTTAAAAGAGGAAAATTTGGACAAAACACCTAGAAGGAAAATGACAAGAAAACACAAGGAGGCAGATGTCAATGTGAAGATGCAGACACAGGGAAAAAGGCCAGATAATGACAGAGGCAAAGATTGGACTGATGCATCTACAAATGGATGAGCACCAAGGACTGTTGGCAACCAGAAGCTAGAAAAGGCGGAAGCCCACTAGATGCAGTGGCACACACCTATAATCCCAGTAACTCACACCTGTAATCCCAGTAACTTGGGAGGCTGAGGCAGGAGGATTGCAAATTCAAAGCCAGCCTCAGCAAAAGCAAAGTGTTAATCAACTCAGTGAGACTCTGTCTCTAAATAAAATACAAAAGAGGGCTGAAAACATGGTTCACTGGTTGGGTGCCCCTGAGTTCAATCTCCAGTACTAAAAAAAAAAAAAAAAAAAAAAAAAAAGGCAGGATCCTTCTCCAAAGCCATCAGATGAAGTATGATCATGCTGACACCTTAATTTCTGACTTCTCACCTCCCAAAGTGTGACAGAATAAATTTCTGTTTTGCTTTAACCCACCCGTTTTTGTGGTATAGTATTTCCTAGGGAATTAATACAGTTGATGAGCAGTCATGGAAACTTCAGTATGGATAATAATAGCACTTTAAAATTTTCAGTAGTTTCAGAAATAATTCCAATAGATCCTCACAAATACTGTAAAGCAGCAGTATAGTTTATAGATAAGGTAATGATCAGAGGTATTAGGAACATGACAGAGTGACAGAATGACAGAGTTTAAACCCAAGTAAAGAGACCTATTAAATTCTCTGACCTTATTAAACAAACATTCCATCCCTTCCCACTTTTAAGTTTCCTTTCCCATCACAGCTCCATTTATTTTTTTATCTCCAGCAATTTGTTTCCAGGAAGATCACTTATCAGTCGTTTAGATGAACATGAATTTTGCTAATATCACATTATCTAAATTTCTGCATTGTACAGCCTTAACTCTTTATCCTTTGTAAGAAAGCTCAGGCATCCTCAGTAGACAAGAATGATAAACTGAGGGAAAACAGGTCAGACACAGGGCAGCAGCCTACTACACTAACTTTAGTCAACAGTCAGGAGAGTAGGATCATCTGAATCCAGTATGACCTCATCTTAACTTGGGCATTTTATGGGCAAACATCCTAATGCAAAGGTCACATTTTGGGGTTCTCCAGGGAAAAGAATTTTGGGAACACCTTTCAACACAGTACACTAGCTAAATGTTTTTCTCCACAGATCTACCCTTGAATCTCTCTCCTCATAGTTCACTCTCTCCTTTCACAATCTCCTTCACCACCACAGTCAGTCAGAGCCAATATTTGCAGGAAATTTTTTTCCCCCCTGCAGAAAGCTGTTAAACATGTCAACAGTCCACTGTCAATATAGATTTCCTATTACATTCTAGCACAAAGAGATTTGGCATCTTCCCTAAGTTTGCACAGCTCCTCATTTTAGGAGAAACAGGAGCCTTTGGTTCAGTTTCCCCCACCCCTCCCCCGACACACACCTAAACCACCTTCACTTCCATAGACTGATAGATGCTGCTTTAGCTGCTCTTTGGGACTAAAGTAAAAACTTTCAGCCAAATAACTACCAAATACAGCCTTGTCAATACATATCATTCTTTAAAGTATTTGTAAAAGCTTTACAATCAGAAAGTCTTAGGGCCCGTTCCTGGCTCTGCCGAGGGGGGGGGGTCCCAAAAAAATTTTTTTTAAAAATCATTAATCTCTCCGAGCTTCGGTTTCTACACATAACAGAACGCCTATTCTAGATATTTTATTGCAATGATTAAATGATAGGCTAAGATCAGAAGCTCAGGAACCCAAGCCGCAAGACTTCAAGATAAACGCTTTAGATCTCAGGCCACCTCTGCAACAGGATCTCTCACAGAGGCGCACGCGCCGCGTGAGGGCCCCGGGCCGGGAGGAACCGGAGGGCCGCTCCGCCCCGCCCCACTGGGGCGCCCGGAGCGCCTGATCGCCTCAGATCCCGTGCCCGCGCACCCAGATCCGCGACCGCCCGCGGTTCCTCCTCCCAAGTGCCGCAGTCAGGAGTACCTAGAGGATTTGGGCTTGACGCGGAGTGAGGCACAGCCTGAGACAGCCCCGGCTGGCGCGCCGAGGCCACGCGAGGTCCCCGCCACCGCCCGCGGTAGAGCCCCAGCCCCAGCCCCAGCCCCAGCTCCAGCCCCTGCCGGAGAGCCGAGGCCTGTGGGTCGCACAGTCCGCGCAGTCCTCTGGGTCTGCGTGACGACCATGCCTCTCTACGAGGGCCTAGGCAGCGGCGGCGAGAAAACGGCTGTCGTGATCGACCTAGGAGAGGCCTTCACTAAGTGAGTGGCCATGGCGCCCGCTGTGGCCCCCTGGGGGTTCAGTTGGCTTGAGTACCGGCCCAGCCCGGGTCCTCATTGTGGGCTTCCAGGGCAGTTTCCGGTCTCCCCGTGCTTTTTCTCGGCACCGCCCCCTCCCCCAAGTGATGGCTTTTGTTTACACCTTGGGGAATGCAAATCCTGATGAGCAAGTGGGGCTGGGAGGAAGGGAGACTCCGGGAGCTTTGAGAGGATTGTCCTCGCTGCCTCTGTGGTCATCACCTCAAACCCAAGGGACCTTTTGAGGTTCTGTGTAGGGGATGACAGCGATGACCTGGACCCCGCTTACCCTGAGTTCGTTTGATCAGGAAGGCTGCAACTAGTTGTAACGCTTGATAATGATTTCCACTCTAAAATTTTATTGAACAGATCTTCCGTTGGTGCTGGAAATTATTTAAGATAGTGATATTGCTCCCCAACTTAGGGAATTTAGTTAAGGACACTGTCCTTTGTTGGGTTCTGTATACTCTTAGATTAAAAAAAAAAAAGAATTTTGAAAACATTAGTATGTGCCTTTGGATGGCTGAGAAATCTTTGAAAGCCAGATGGCATTCACAAATGCACAATTCTTAAAACATTTGCATTCAGCTTCCAGGGATTGGGGGACCATCTTTGTGGTTTTTGCACCCTAGCTTAAGAGTCCTTGTAGTAGGCTCAAGAGAGAAAAGTGTCTTGCAGTTACAGTTATCTGACTGTATATGTACAGTATGGAAATACTTGAAGTCCTTATATGTCTTTGAGCACTACCTAACATGTAGTAAGTATTAAATAACTTTTTAAATTAAGTGGTTAAAAGATATACTGAAAAAATTGAACCTCAAGAGCTACAAAATTGAATTGAACATAATCCTTGGTTCATACATTCTGTGTTGTTCTGTAAAATATTTTCTTATTTATCTCAATAGGGCTGTGGCTGTGGCCCAGCAGTAGCACATTTGCCTGGCATGTGTGAGGCACTGGGTTCGATTCTCAACACCGCATATAAATAAATAAAAGGTCTATCAACAACTAAAAATATATATTTTCAAAAAACTTAACATAATAGATATCTTGAAATTACTGCTCAAAGGTTATTTTGACTGTACATTAAAGAAATAAGCAAAAAGCTATTACACAGGATAGTGTTGCACAATAACTAAATCACCATTAAGTGATGCATGCATAACGGTATCAATGAAGTCACATAATATAATGCAGATCTAGGATTGTAGAAATTTCTTGTCTCAAATTCAGCTATAATTAAAAATTGGGGAAAAAATAAATGCTGACCAAAAACGATACACTGGTTTTTTTCAGCATCAAAAACTTGAGATGATTTAATTTTTTTCCTTTAATGTACAAATTACTGATAGATGATACTAAATTCTTAGGGTTTGATGGGACCTGGGTAGTGTCCCTTTGACTACATCAAAGGTATTTTTATAGGCATAGTTTTGAAACAAATATACAAAAACTTAAATAAATATTGAAAAAATTATAAGTGCAGTGTTTTAATTTTTCTTATATTTTCAGGTGTGGATTTGCTGGAGAAACTGGTCCAAGATGTATAATTCCTAGTGTGATAAAAAGAGCTGGCATGCCTAAGGTATTTTTTTTTTTTTAACAAATAAGCAAAATAAATTCTGTAATATAAAATATTTTAAAATATGACTTCAGATAAGATTGATTAAAATAGTGCTGAATGTATGATATGATCTACCCAAGAGAAATGATATGATCTACCTTCCCAAGAGAAAGTGTTTTTTTGTGTTTTTTTTTTTTAAATCAACTTTGTGGTCTAATTTTGTATACCATAAATTTGTCACATATGATCATCATTACAACCTAATCTTACAATATTTTTATCACCCCAATAAGTTTCCTACTTATAGTTTCCTACTTATAGTTGATTCCTATGTCCACCTCCTGCTGATGTGCTGTTCCTATAGATTTGCCTTTTTGCACATTTTATGTAAGTGGAATCATATAATATCAAGAGAAAAGTCTTTAACCTTAGTATAATGATTTTTATGTCTTGTAGCATAATATAATCTACTGAACAATTTTATTCTTACCTTCTTCAAAGTCTTCATTTCCTTATCTATCTAAAATTCTAAAACCAGAAGAATTTTGAGAAACCAGTTTTTTTTATTATTTGTTTTTTTTTTGTTTTGTTTTGTTTTTTTGTTTTTGTTTTTTTTTTGGTTCTTTTTGGTACTAGGATCCAAACCAGGGGCACTTAACCACTGAGCAATATTCCCAGCTCTTTTTTATATTTTATTTAGAGACATGGTCTTGCTGAGCTGCTAAGTGCCTCTCTAATCTGCTGAGGCTGGCTTTAAACTCCAGATTTTCCTGCCTCAGCCTCCCAAATTCCTGGATTACAGGTGTGTGCAACCATGCCTAGCAACAAAAAGTTTTACTATATATTAAATAAGTCTTGCTGAAGCTAATTTGGCAAATTAGACATTGAATAGAGTAATTTTTGTCTACCATAAAATTCACTGGTTAGAAAACAAGATATAGATGGTTCTGCTGTTACAACACTATAATCCTGAAAAACCTGTGGTACTTTTTTTGGGGGGTACTGGGGATTGAGCCACATCCCCAGCCCTTTTTTTATATATATATTTTTTTATGTAGAGACTGTTCTCACTAAGTTGCTTAGGGCCTTGCTAAGTTGCTGAGGCTAACATAGGATCCTCCTGCCTCAGCCTCCTGAGCCGAGACCTTGCCCTGGGACCTTGCCCTGCTGTTGTAGAGTTTCAAAAAACAAAACAAGTTTATGGAGAACATAAAGTTGGAGTAGACTAAACAAAACCTGTGTAACTTTATGAACAATGAACTAGCAAAGACAATAGTTAATAATTCATGAAAGGGCTGGGGATGTGGCTCAAGCCGTAGCGCGCCCGTCTGGCATGTGCTCGGCCCGGGTTCGATCCTCAGCACCACATACAAACAAAGATGTTGTGTCTGCCGAAAACTAAGAAATAAAATAATAAAATTCTCTCTCTCCTCACTCTCTCTTTAAAAAAAAAAATAATAATAATAATTCATGAAAATTCGAATAGCTTTGACTGGTGCTGGAGGCTATCTGAAGAGATATTAAAGACAAAATAAAACCGTGAATTGAAATATTGGCCATTGGGTCCTGAGATAATGCAGGTGGAAGCAAGCTCTTAACCAATGTGGCTGTTGTTAAATTGGGACCATGAGATACAGCCCAGTAACTTTAAGGATACATTCTGTGGAAGGATCCTTAGTATATGGGATCACTTAAAACTTTTCTTGAATAGATGTAAAATGATCAGTACCTGTGTGACCACTGAGTTGAATGACTTTTTCTTAATGAAGGTTATAATTCTGCTATCATAATTTTAGCTTTTCCCTTATATGAACTAAGAAGACCTTGATAGTATAGATATTATCCCCTTACCTAGTAATCACGTAGGAGCATATTCAGTTTTATAAAAACAGATGTTGTAGAATATATCAATTTATATTGGTCCTGGAATGTATCATAAATCTTTTTACTTGATTATGGAATCATTTTCTTGATTTCAAAGTTTCTGCAAATTCTTTGACAAGCCAGAATTATAGTAGCTGTTTGTGGTGTGATGTTCAAAATGTGATTGAAGTTCCCATCTATTAATTTTTCATGTCATTGTGTGTTATAATAATTGGCATTACTATATTACTAGGTAGATTCCTGATGGAACTTAGAACCTTTGTATCTTCACTGACATTTTTCTTAGTGCTTTGATCTTTTATTATTTTGAAAAGATAAATATATATAAAGATTATCTATTTTGGGTTATACTTGGTTTAGAACATTTTTTAAATGTTCTAAAATCAAGAAGTGAAAAAAATTTTTGAAAAATTAAAAAAAAAAAAAAAGAAGAAGTGAGAGTTGGGGTTGTAGCTCAGTGGTAGATCACTTGCCTAGCAAGCATGAGGCACTGGGTTGGATCCCCAGCACCACATAAAAAATAAATAAATAAAAATAAAGATATTGTGTTCATCTACAACTTAAAAAAAAAAAAAAATCAAGAAGTGAGCCATGCTGAAGACCTTTCCTTTAAAAAGAGTAGGTGAAAAACGGGTCTGTCAATGATACATTGGAGTACTTAGAGCTTTCTGAGGATCATGAGTGAAGCCTTGTTGTGTTACACTCATGATTTGATAGTGCTTACATATTTAGCATTAATGTTCTTGTTTTTAAGATTTTTATGGGGGCAGTACTGGGGAGTGAATCCTAGGGCACTCTACTATTGAACTATATCCCAGCCCTTTTTATATTTTATTTATTTATTTATTTTTAAAATTTTTATTAGTTATTGATGGACCTTTATTCATTTATTTATTTATATATGGTGCTGATAATTGAACCCATTGCCTTACACATGTTAGGCAAGTGATCTACCACTGGGCCACAACACCAGCCCCTTTCTTTTATATTTTATTTATTTTTTTTATTTTTATTTTTTATTTTTTTTTATTGGTTGTTCAAAACATTACAAAGCTCATGATATATCATCTTTCATACATTTGACTCAATTGGGTTATGAACTCCCTTTTATATTTTATTTTGAGACAGGATCTTGCTAAGTTGCCTCGATTTTGATGCTCCTGCCTCAGCCTCTCTAATCACTGATATTATAGGCATGCACTATTGTGCCCAGCTTTTACCATGTTTATAATTAAACTACTATTTTTCTTGTCCCTTGGAGTTTATAGTCTAGCAGGAAGGTAGACATTTTACAGGTGTGGTAATGTAAAAGGGATGATTTCAGTGCTTTGGAAGTGACTAGGGAACTGAACCAAATATGGATTATTTGAGGATTCCTTTAATGCTTTTTAATCAATATTGATTTTTATAATCAGTCATGCTAACATGGTAAGTCACATAGGCAAAAAAAATGTGTATGAGCATAGCTCGTAACTTACAGATATATACTTTTATTACTACAAACAAAAAATTTCTTTTTTTTTTTCGGATATTGCCAGTTCTTATGGATTCCTAATTTAAGAAATTAATCTATTTTTAAAAATTTTTAATCTATTCCCAATACACATTGCTTTTTATTTATTCTGAGAAAATATATCAGTAAAATAAATGAGCACATTTTAATTTGAGATTATTAATATAAGTCATTTTAATTTTTTATAGCCTATCAAAGTTGTTCAGTATAATATAAATACAGAAGAATTATATTCCTACCTAAAGGAATTCATCCACATATTGTATTTCAGGTAAGGTGGAATTCTGTTTGTTTGGGTTTGTTTGTTTCTTAGCTTTTGCAATTAGATGTTTTCTTAATGCCAGTCATAAGGATATTTGGTTGTATTACATCTGATGCAAAAAAGTTTTTTGGCTTTCGTTGTCATTTTTATTTGCTTATTTTCAACCTTTTCAAAAATATATTAGAAAAATAAATATATATATACATACATATATATATATATATATATGTATATATTTTAAGTATAATGGAGGGCTGTGAATATAGCTCAATGGTAAAGTATCTGCCTGTCCTGCACAAGGCTCTGGGTTTGATCCCCAGCACCCCCCCTTCACAAACACATACACCAAAATAAATAAATAGGTAGATGTGTGTGTCTGTTAGAAGATTAGAAAACAAAACAAGCATAACAGTGAAAATAAATCAAGTGCCCATTAATAAAGGAGATGACATGTAAATTATTATACGTCCTTACAGAAAGACATGTAGCCAATAAAAAGGAGTTCTGGGGGCTTGAGGATATACCTCAGTGGTAGAGTACTTGCCTACCAGGCACAAGGCCCTGGATCTTTAATCTATGTCTAGTGATACAGAAATGTGGCTTAGGTATATTGATAAGTGCAAAGGGCAAATTGAAGAACATCTATGGAATGAATATTTCTGTTCAGATACGTGTACACATCCACAAGAGTGAAAAAATATATAGACTACTCTTAGGGGTAGTTTCTGGGCAATAGAAGTATAAGGTTTTTGAACTTTACAAGTTAATCTCTGTAACATTTTGAAGTTTTGTGAACATCTATTACTTTTATAACCCCAGAAAAGAAAATATCTTTTTAATGACTAAAGCTAGTAGTCACAATGGGCTGTGGTTTTAGTTTCTGAGATAAATGAGTTTCTGAGATTCTGGCATGGTGCATGGCACATAGTAGGAGCTCAAAAACATAACCTTTCTGGGGTGATAAAATGGAGATATCTTTTTGTCATAAAGCTAGGGTAGAGCAGTTTCTCTATTTTTAAATTGTATTAATTAACAAAATAAGTACCAACTTTTTATTTACTTTTAAAAACAAAACTATCTCTTTTCAGGCATTTGTTGGTGAATCCCAGAGATCGTCGAGTTGTAATTATTGAGTCGGTATTATGTCCTTCTCACTTCAGAGAGACCCTCACTCGTGTTCTTTTCAAGTATTTTGAGGTAACTATTTTTAAATCAAATGATTGAGCTGCTTTTAAACTGGAGAAGAAAGCTGATATGTAGCTATGTGGTATAGCACTTGCTTATCATGTGCAAGTCCCTGGGTTCAGTCCCTAGTACCACACATACACATTCACAAAGTAGACAAGTAATAAAAGTCATATATATTAATATTAGGGAATCTCCCCACCCTTATCCCTGCCTTTTTTGTTTTTTTTGATAAGCACTCAAAACTTAAACTAAAGAGTCAGCATTTTATTTCTTTCATTGTGTGTATTACACAATATATTTGGGGAATCAGATGACAGAAGCCTCTTCACATTAGCTATTTCTTTCTTTTTATGGTTATTTCATGCTTTTTTTTTTAATATTTTTTTTTTTTTTAAGTTATCGGCGGACACAACATCTTTGTATGTGGTGCTGAGGATCAAACCCGGGCTGCACGCATGCCAGGCGAGCGCGCTACCGCTTGAGCCACATCCCCAGCCCCGTTATTTCATGCTTAACTAACATTTTGTCTAACCTTTAGATAGTAGATTTCTTATTAGTGTTTCTGGAATTTATTTTAATGTAGTTTGGGAGGATTTTTTTTTTTTTTTTTTTTTCAGAGTTAAAAGGTATATTGTGGAGTTTATGTTTCCTTTTTTTTGGGTCTTTCTAGTTTTTGTTATGCTGATTGCTCTGAATTCTTCAATTTTTTTTTAAATTTTATTTTAAGTTTTAAATTCCTTTTAAGTGGAATATTAAAGTACTGTGTCTAATTTTAGATTAAGCGGACAGTCCCAGGAATGATATCTCTCTTGATGTTAGTAATATTACTTGAAGTTTTTATTTTATAGGAGTCAAGATTATTTTAAGACTGAGAATATATTATAAGATTATTACATTTTAAAGTATGCCAGAATCTTTACTACTTAATTTATTTAAAATCTCTTCCTTGAAATTTAGGGTTCTTTTCAGCAAGGGAAAGTGGATGATTATATAAAATGTTACAGTATATAAGAAATTAATGTGTTGTTTCATGCATTTTACTGAACTTGGAATATATCTAATTCTAAAAATCAGTATCTGTGTGGTAAGGGCAGTTAATATTTCCTAAGTTATGTTTTGGTAAGATAGGTACAGAGAACAGATTGCATAGCCTCCTCTTCTTATTGATATCATAGAGTTGGGAATTTCACATGCTGTCAGAATAACACAAAACAAAACAATAAGAGTTCATATCAGCTCCTATGTGAATAAAGAAGGTTCTCTGTATCTATGCTTTTAAGAGATTTAGTTGTGTTTGATAACTATCCTTATGTATATGACTAGAATACTTGCTCTATCTACTTAGCTAAGGGAAATATAGCTATTATTTTGGCTATTTGATTATGATGGACCAAATATCTAGTGTTTGGGGTGTCACTAGATTGTCAACTTCTCAATGGAGAAAATGTCACACAATTAAGATTTTTGTAGTTTTGTTCTTCAATTTAATTTTAACTGCTAGATTATAGGGTTTTAAAAATGTAATTCATATTACAAACTTCACAAATAAATTAAAAATTCTTTTCTGTGTTTTCCTCTGGTTGGTAAAGGCATTTGTTTCCTTTTTTTTTTTTTTTCTTTATTTGTTTATTGGTACTAGGGATTGAACCCAGGAGTGCTTAACCACTGAGCTGCATCCCAGCCCTTTTTACTTTTTATTTAGGGACAGGGTCTGACTTAGTTGCTTAGGGCCTTGCTAAGTTGCTGAGGCTGGCTTTGAATTTGCAATCCTCTTGCCTCATCAGCCTCATCACTTTATTTTTTTAAAATCGTCTTTGAACTTATGTTTCCAGATCTCTTTTATCCCATTCTGTTTTCCCACTTCTAAGGAAATAGAACAAGTATTAATAAAAATATTTCAGAATTATCATTTTGAAATGAAACAACTTCAGTGGTTTTTATTTATGACAGTATTAAATTCATTCAAATCAAGAAACTAGTTTTTAGCTAAATGTTATAAAATGGTTGGATAATAATAAAAATAATAAAATAAAATAATAAATAATAAAAATAAATACTATGTTCCTGTGATGTTTTTTCAAATGTATTTTAATATCTTAAAAAACTGCCACTCATTCTAGTTTTGTTGTTTTCTAGGTTCCATCTGTCTTGCTTGCTCCAAGTCATCTAATGGCACTTCTGACACTTGGAATTAACTCTGCCATGGTCCTAGATTGTGGATACAGAGAAAGCCTGGTGTTACCTGTATCTTTTTTGTCAACCAGCCAATTATGTAATTTTTACTATGCTTTAACTGAAATAAGTGGTTTATTACAAATGATTTTTTTTTTTTTTTTTGGTACTGGGATTGAGCCCAGGGTTGCTTAACCACTGAGCCACATCCCTAGCCCTTTTTTATAATTTATTTAGAAACAGGGTTTTGCTGAGTTGTTTAGGGCCTCGCTAAGTTGCTTAGGCTGGCTTTGAACTTGTGATCCTCCTGCCTTAGCCTCCCAAGTGATTGGGATTACAGACATGCTCCACTGTGCCTGGCTACAAATGATTTTTTTATTGTATTGAACTATTTTGGGTTATTATGTACAAGTATTATTACCATGTGGTAAAAGTTTGCAGGATTTTAAGATTTAAATTTACTTTTTTGTAGAAAGTTTAATTATAGTTGGGTTCTAGTATATAGTCCAAGAGTAGACTTGATGAATATTCTATTCAGTTTTCAAAAGAAACAGCTATTTTTTTTTATTATTTATTTTTTAGTTTTAGGTGGACACAATATCCTTTTTTTTTCTTTTTTTTTGAAGTGTTCTTCTTTTTTTTTTTTTTTTTTTTATTGGTTATTCAAAACATTACAAAGATTGCAGAATCACATCGATTACACATCCACATTTTTACATAATAGCATAATAGTAACTGTTGTATTCTGCTACCTTTCCTATCCTCTACTATCCCCCCTCCCCTCCCCTCCCATCTTCTCTCTCTACCCCATCTACTGTAATTCATTTCTCTCCTTATTTTTTTCCCATTCCCCTCACAAACTCTTATATGTAATTTTGTATAACAATGAGGGTCTCCTTCCATTTCCAAGCAGTTTCCCTTTTCTCTCCCTTTCCCTCCCACTTCATGACTCTGCTTAATGTTAATCTTTTCCTCCTGCTCTTCCTCCCTGCTCTGTTCTTGGTTGCTCTCATTATATCAAAGAAGACATTTGGCATTTGTTTTTTAGGGATTGGCTAGCTTCACTTAGCATAATCTGCTCTAGTGCCATCCATTTCCCTGCAAATTCCATGATTTTGTCATTTCTTAGTGCTGCGTAGTACTCCATTGTGTATAAATGCCACATTTTTTTTATCCATTCATCTATTGAGGGGCATCGGGGTTGGTTCCACAGTCTAGCTATTGTGAATTGTGCTGCTATGAACATCGATGTGGCAGTATCCCTGTAGTACGCTCTTTTGAGGTCTTCAGGGAATAGTCCGAGAAGGGCAATAGCTGGGTCAAATGGTGGTTCCATTCCCAGCTTTCCCAGGAATCTCCATACTGCTTTCCATATTGGCCTCACCATTTTGCAGTCCCACCAGCAATGTATAAGAGTACCCTTTTCCCCACATCCTCGCCAGCACTTGTTATTGTTCGACTTCATAATGGCTGCCAATCTTACTGGAGTGAGATGGTATCTTAGGGTGGTTTTGATTTGCATTTCTCTGACTGCTAGAGATGGTGAGCATTTTTTCATGTACTTGTTGATTGATTGTATGTCCTCCTCTGAGAAGTGTCTGTTCAGGTCTTTGGCCCATTTGTTGATTGGGTTATTTGTTTTCTTATTGTTTAATTTTTTGAGTTCTTTGTATACTCTGGATATTAGGGCTCTATCTGAAGTGTGAGGAGTAAAAATTTGTTCCCATGATGTAGGCTCCCTATTTACCTCTCTTATTGTTTCTCTTGCTGAGAAAAAACTTTTTAGTTTAAGTAAGTCCCATTTGTTGATTCTTGTTTTTAACTCTTGTGCTATGGGTGTCCTATTAAGGAATTTGGAGCCCGACCCCACAATATGTAGATCGGAGCCAACCTTTTCATCTATCAGACGCATAGTCTCTGATTTGATATCAAGGTCCTTGATCCATTTTGAGTTAACTTTTGTGCATGGCGAGAGGAGGGGATTCAGTTTCATTTTATTGCATATGGATTTCCAGTTTTCCCAGCACCATTTGTTGAAGATGCTATCCTTCCTCCATTGCATGCTTTTAGCCCCTTTATCGAATATAAGATAGTTGTAATTTTGTGGATTGGTTTCTGTGTCCTCTATTCTATACCATTGGTCCACCCACCTGTTTTGGTACCAGTACCATGCTGTTTTTGTTACTATTGCTTTGTAGTACAGTTTGAAATCTGGTATCGCTACACCTCCTGATTCACACTTCCTGCTTAGAATTGCTTTTGCTATTCTGGGTCTTTTATTTTTCCATATGAATTTCATGATTGCTTTATCTATTTCTACAAGAAATGCCGTTGGGATTTTGATTGGCATTGCATTGAACCTATAGAGAACTTTTGGTAATATTGCCATTTTGATGATGTTAGTTCTGCCTATCCATGAACAGGGTATATTTTTCCATCTTCTGAGATCTTCTTCTATTTCTCTCTTTAGGGTTCTGTAGTTTTCATTGTATAAATCTTTCACCTCTTTTGTTAGGTTGATTCCCAAGTATTTTATTTTTTTTGAGGATATTGTGAATGGGGTAGATGTCCTCATTTCCAGTTCAGAAGATTTGTCGCTGATATACAGGAATGCCTTTGATTTATGCGTGTTGATTTTATATCCAGCCACTTTGCTGAATTCATTTATTAGCTCTAGTAGTTTCTTTGTAGACCCTTTTGTGTCTTCTAGGTATAGGATCATATCATCCGCAAATAGTGATAATTTAAGTTCTTCTTTTCCTATTTTTATGCCTTTAATTTCTTTCGTCTGTCTAATTGCTCTGGCCAGTGTTTCGAGAACTATATTGAATAGAAGTGGTGAGAGAGGGCATCCCTGTCTTGTTCCAGATTTTAGAGGGAACACAATATCCTTAATCCATTCCCACGCAGTGCTGAGAATCAAACCCAGTGCCCCATGCATGCCAGGCAAGCGAGCTACCACCTAAGCCACATCCCTAGCCCCAGAAACAGCTATTTATAATGTGTTGAAGAAGTTGACTAGGATAGTTAAATTCTAAGGGAAAAAGTCATACAAATAGTCATTAGAGAAACTGAAATGAGAAAGTATAATAAAAAAAGGTATGGCAGCATGAATTCAACCTTCAAATCAGCTGAAAGGTTCGCTTTTAGAAAAATGAATACATTTTTTTCCACAATAAGTGCAAATCTCAGCTATGCTTTTTTTTTTTTTTTAATTTGTTCTTTAGTTGTAGATGGACACAATACCTTTATTTTGTTTATTTATTTTTATGTGGTGCTGAGGGTCAAACCCAGTGCTCACATGTGCAAGGGAAGTGCTCCACCATGGAGCCACACTCCAGCCCCCTCAGCTATGCTGCTTATTCTAGGTGTGATATTGGTCAAGTTGTATAAATTCTTCTGGCCTCTGTTTCCACATCTGTAAAATAGCAATGATAATATTTCTATCTCATGAAAGAATTACATGGGTTGAATGAGTTAATGTATGTGAAGTATTAAGCACAGGACCTGGCACATAATAGCTTGCTCAATTAAGTGTTAGAGTTCATTCACTAAGGAAGGACTTACTAATAATTCAAGTTGTCCCCAGATGGAATTATTATATAAACTGCTGCATTCTTTTTTTTTTTTTTTTTTTTCCTGGTACTGAGAATTGACCTCAGGGGCACTCAACCACTGAGTCACATCCCCAGCCCTATTTTGTATTTTATTTAGAGACAGGGTCTCACTGAGTTGCCTTGCACCTCACCTTTGTTGAGGCTGGCTTTGAACTCAAAATCCTCCTGTCTCAGCCTCCCAAGAAGCTGGGATTACAGGCATGAGCCACTGTGCCCAACTGCATTTTTTTTTTTTTATTATGAACATTTAAGCAGAGTTATCCATAAGTATTGTTAGAATATCAAGGGGACATTGCTTCATTGAAAAAAAGGTAGCTGAAGTACATGCATGTAAGACTCTTGCAGTTTTAAGGTATCCATGTATATTTATTGGAAGAAATATTTGTAGGGAGGAAATAAAGAATTTTGTACTCCAAGGAACTAAATTAGTAGCTTTTTAAATATAAAGTACTTTGTTTTAATTATCAAAACAACTCTACAACATGAGTATTATCTTCACATAAATGAATAAATTAAAAGTTGAGAAAGGTAGTTGTGACTCAGAGTCATATGTTTGTGTCTAAAACCAGTACTTTTACCAGTATACTTTTTCTCCTTTTTATAGAATATCAGTCAAGCTCTCTCCTATAGAAATATAATATGGACCAAATATGTAATTTAAAGTTTTCTAAGAACCATTATTAAAAAAAAAAAAAACACAAGCAAAAGAAATAAAATTAATAGTATATTTTATCTAAACACTATATTAAGAAATTATTCCAGGGCTTGGGTTGTAGCTCAGTGGTAGTGCACTTGTCTGGCATGTGTGAGGCACTGGGTTCAATCCTCAGCACCACATAAAAACAAATAAATAAAGGTATTATGTCCATCTACAATTATTAAAAAAATATTTTAAAAAAAGAAACTATTCCAATATATACAGTAAAAAATATTTAATGATATATTTTATTTTTTTATTAAAAAGTCTTCGAGCCAGGCATGGTAGTGCACACCTATAATCCCACCATCTTGGAAGGCTGAGGCAGGAGGATCACAAGTTTGAGGCCAGCCTCAGTAACTTTAACAATGCCTTAAGCAACCTTATTAAAATCTGAAGGATCCTCCTGCCTCATTCTAAGTTGCTAGGGTTTTACAGGTATATGCCACTGTGCCCAGCTTATTTTTTAAATGTTTTCTTTGGTGAAGAATATGAAAAAGGATATTTCTGTAACTTCTAAAAATAAAAAATAAGAGCCTGTCACCTAAGTAGATTTAGAACAGTACTCTAGAAGTTGAGAAAAATATCAAGAAAACCACATTATATCTTCTAAAATAGTAATGTCCTTGACTACCATATAGATATATGAAGGAATCCCAGTACTAAATTGTTGGGGAGCACTACCCCTTGGAGGAAAAGCTCTTCACAGGTAAGTCTCTTGGAATTTAACAGGTTCTCTTCACATTTGCTTGTTACAAAAGCAGATACTAATCTGTTTATTGATGAGTGTCAATAGAGGGCTTATTAATTTCATTCATTCCATTCTCTCTCTTTTTTTTTTAAGGAGAGTGGGAGCCAGAATTTGCCTTAGTTTATTTATTTCTTCTTTTTTTAGAGAGAGAATGAGAGAGAGAGAGAATTTTTAACATTTATTTTTTAGTTTTCAGCGGACACAACATCTTTGTTTGTATGTGGTGTTGAGGATCGAACCCAGGCTGCACGCATGCCAGGCGAGCGCGCTACCGCTTGAGCCATATCCCCAGCCCCCATTCCATTCTCTCTTAACTTTGAATGTATTCATCTTTTAAGGATAAAAGCATCATATTTTATTATTTAAAGCATCATAATCTGTTATATAGTAAAGTGTTGAGTGAGAAAAGGATATTAGTTGCAATATTTTAATTTCTGTGACTTTTTCTTTCAGGGAATTGGAAACTCAACTGTTGGAACAATGTACTGTTGACACGGGTGCTGCTAAAGAACAGAGTCTTCCCTCTGTGATGGGTAATTTCACTTTGAGCTGTTTAAGACTAATTTATATTCTTTTCATTTCTTTAACTTATATTTTAGAATTTGCCCCTTGGCATAGTTACTCTGATTTCCTTCAACACTCTGATGATCTTTCCCCAATTATAAGGTCTTCATTGAATTCCTTTTTTTTTTTTTTTTCTGGGTACTGAGGATTTAACTCAGGGGCACCGAACCCCTGCGCCCCATCCTCAGCCCAATTTTGTATTTTATTTAGAGACAGGGTCTCACTGAATTGCTTAGCACCTTGCCATTGCTGAGGCTGGCTGTGAACTCTGGATCCTCTTGAGTTGCTGTGATTACAGGTGTGTGCCACTGCACCTGGCTCTTCATTAAATTCTTAATGACCAAATCCATTTCTGTTAGTCATTGTTTCTTCAGCTTTTAACATCGTGGATCATCGTATACTCTTGAAAATCTCCTTTTCCTCAGCTTTCAGGTTTTTCTTTTGTGGTGTCTATTATTTCTGAATGTTCCTTCTTGGTACCCTCTGCTTTTGCTTTCTCCACTGACTTCTCTAAGGGTCAGTTTTTTGTTCCTACTTTCTTCTGCTTTTACTTATTTATTTATTTATATGATACCAGGGATTGAACCAAGGATGCTTACCCACTGAGCTACATCCCCAGCCCTTTTATTATTTTTTTATTTTGAAACCTGGTCTTGCTAAGTAGTGTAGAGCCTCACTAAATTGCTGAGGCTGGCTTTAAACTTGAAATCCAATTGTCTCAGACTCCCTGTGCAAGTGGGATTATAGGCATGCACCACCACACCCAGCTGCTTCTACTTACTTTTTAGTACCAGGGATTGAACTCAAGGGCATTTGACCACTGAGCTACATCCTCAGTCCTATTTTGTATTTTATTTACAGATAGGGTCTCACTCACTTGCTTAACACCTCGCTTTTGCTGAGACTGGCTTTGAACTCTTGATCCTTTTGCCTTAGCCGTTGGAATTACCGGTTTGCACTACCATGCCTCACTTTCTACTTACTTAAAAGGTGATCTCATCTAATTCCATTACTTCAGTATACCTGTATGGTATTGAGTCTCAGATATGTCACTGAGCCTGATCCTTCTTCTGAACTTGATATTCATATTTCCAGCTGACTATCAGACATAAACTATGTATGTCACCTGGTACCCCAAACCTAAGACTTCCTGTGTATTTCAGTTAGTGATTCTTAGATGAGAATAACAACATCTTTCTTATCTCCCATTTTAGAAAACTGGGAGTTAGTAAATCTTTTCAGTTCTTCCAAAGAAATCTCTTTCAAAATTCATCTTTTCCCTCCATTTTCCACACCACTTAACATATGAAAACAAAGGTATTATTTTAATCCAATTCCTTTTATTATAGCAGCCTATTCTCTGAACTGATTGTCTGTTTCACACTGTTGTCAAGAGTAACTTTCCACAAAAATCTGATTTAATTGCTCTTTTGCTTCAGAATTGTTGTTGGCTCCTATTAATTAAAATCCAAATAATGTTTCATGTACAGGTTTCTTCCCAGTCTGACCTGAATCTCCCTCTTAGCCCTAACTAGTTTCTTACAGTCCTTCAAGCACCATAAGTCCTTCTTGCATAATCCTATGCCTTCATTTATTCCATTTATCTACCTGGGATGTTTTTCTTTGCCTAGTTGAGTTTTTAATCCTACAGCATAACTCATCTGGAATGTTACCTCCATTGTGAAGCCATCCTGATCTTCCCCAAGCAGAATAATTTGCCCCTTTGTTAATCTCAGAAATATTTTAAAAAATAATTTTTGTGGGGTTGGGAGGATGTCACTGGGAATTGAACTCAGGGGCACTCAATCACTGAGCCATATCCCCAGCCCTGTTTTGTAGTTTATTTAGAGACAGGGTCTCACTGAGTTGCTTAGGACCTTGATTTTGCTGAGGCTGGCTTCGAACCCTCAATCCTCCTGCCTCCTGAGCTGCTGGATTACAGGCGTGCATCACTGTGCCCAGCATTTGGATATCCTTTCTTTAGTTAACCTTTTTCAATTGATTCTAATCTTCCTATCCCAAACTTCCCCAAATCAAATCTATGATAATTCATCATACAATCTTACTAAAGTTAAGGAATTAAAACATATTGCTGTTTGCTAAATCACTCACATAGCAGGATCAGAAATGGAAATACATTTAAAATTTCTCTTTTTTAAGATCCTTAGCAAAGATACGATATAGGTGTTAGATATAATTGAGTATTCTCAGTTGAATTTTCAACAGCATCTTTCATTTAGTATTTAGAATTTATTTCATCTCAACTTGGTGATACATGCCTATAATCCCAGCAACTCAGCAGCTGAGGCAGAAGAGTTACAGTTGGATGCCAGTCCAGGCAACTTAACAAGAGCCTGTCTCAAAAAAGTAAGTAGCTCAGGGATAGAACACCTCTGGGTCCAGTCCCTCCTGGGAAGCCATCAGGTGGCAGACAGAAAAATTAAGTATCCTCTTCCCAAAGCAGCATCTGACTTTAGCTAAATTAAACCATTTATTTGCAAACCTACTTTACAAAAATTCACCTATAAAAAACTATTTCTTTTTTTTTTTTTTTTTTTTTTTTTTTATTAACACCAGGAATAGAACCCAGGTGCTTAACCACTGAGCACTGAGCTACATTCCCAGTACTTTTTATTTTTCATTTTGAGACAGGGTCTCTCTAAGTTGCTTAGGGCCTTGCTATTGCTGAGCCTGGTCTTTAATTTGCAGTCCTCCTGTCTCTGCTTCCCAAATCACTGGGATTACAGGTGTGTGCCACTGCACTGGCTTTTAGCACTCGACCATTGAGCCATGTTCCCAGCCCTATTTTTTTTTCATTTTATTTACAGACAGGGTCTCACTGAGTTGCTCAGCGCCTTGCTTTTGCTGAGGCTGGATTTGAACTTGTGATCCTTTTGCCTCAGCTTCCTGAACCGCTGGGATTATAGGCATGCAACATGCACCCGGCTTAACACTTATTCTTAAATTGCAGGTTTTTATAATCCAGTTACATTTCTCTCATCTATTTTTCTAGCCAAGTTTAAATGTTTTGGAATATCTTTATCCTTTTATGAGCTAGATTTTAACTCTTAAAGATAGAAATCTTCAAACTGTTTTGATCATACACTGACCTCCCAGGTTTTAAAAAACTTTGAACGTGTACTTTCAATATATATATGTATTTACAAACTATACACACACACACACACACACACACACTTTTATTGCTATATTCTGAGCGCAAAAAAGAAAGGATTAGATGATGTATAATCCTAAGGACATAGTTATTAATAGTAAACATTTTTCCCTTTAAAACTAGTATTTTTTTTTTTTTTTAAAGAGAGAGAATTTTTTTATGTTTATTTTTTAGTTTTTGGCGGACACAACATCTTTGTTTGTACGTGGTGCTGAGGATCGAACCTGGGCCACATGCGTGCCAGGCGAGCGCGCTACCACTTGAGCCACATCCCCAGCCCTAGTGTGCTTTTATTTAAAATTAAGGTTTAACATCTCAAAGTTGTGGTTTTCTTGTTTTTTTGTTTGTTTGGTTTTGTTTTTTGCTACAGGGATTGAACCCAAGGTCATTCAACCACTGAGGCACATCTCCAGTCTTTTCTCTCTCTCTCTCTTTTTTTTTTTTTTTTAATTTTAAATTGCTGAGGCTGGCTTCGAACTTTTAATCCTTCTGCCTCAGCCTCCTGAGCCACTGGTATTACAGGCATGCGCCATGGCACTCAGCTCCATCCAGGGTTGTGGTTTTTGAGTGTCATTTAATTAATTTATTTATTTGAAGTACTGGAAACTGAACCCAGAGGCATACTCTGCCACTGAGCTACATCCTCATCTATTTTTACTGATTTTTTATTTTGATAACAGTCTTGCTGGCCTTGAACGTGTGATCCTCCTGCCTTATCCTCCCCAGTAACTGGATTACAAGTGTGTGCCACCATATTCTCATAATTTAATTGATTTTAATGCTTGATTTGACTGGCCATCAGAATTGACAGGTATAGAAGACAAGATACATAGATCTAGGTCAGAAAACAACATCATTATGTTTAAGAAATCATGATTCATTTTTGCAGCCACAGATCTCTAGCTTCATTGATGTCAACAATTTGTTCTTATAAATCAATCAAAATATTTTTACATATTTAAGAATGAATTAAATATCTTGGTTTAGAAGACTGAAGTTTTGGTTAGAAAATTCTGTTTCTAACTCAGAAAACAAAATTGTTGGTGACAACACCATATAACATTGGTTAATATAACATACTCAACATCCATCTTCAAAGGCTCTGTATGTTGCTTAGAATTCTTTGAAATTGGTGCTTTCTCACTCTTTTTAAAAAATATTACCTTTATCTTGAAGGAAATTAAAAGAGTATGTGATCTTTTTTGAAAATATGTATTGAATACCAGGTGGGGTGACTCATGCCTGTAATCTCAATGATTCTGGAGACTGAGGGAGGAGGATCACAAGTTTGAGACTGGCCTCAGCAATATAGAGAGATTTAGCAACCTTGTGAGACCCTATCTCAAAATAAAAAGGGTTGGGGATGTAGCTCAGTGATAAGGCACCCCTGGATTCAATCTCCAGTACCCACACCCCCAAAAAAGATACACACAAACACACACACACACACATTGATGGATTAGCATATTACTAATAGTTAATTATTATCAAAGAAAAGATAAGGAAACTTGTAACATTTTATAAAAGAAAAATAATTTGTCATTAAGTCCTAGATTTCTTCTAAGTACTTTTCTATAAGACAACTAGTAAACAGCTTCATGGTTAAAAGATTTTCTTGGTCAGTCCTATTTAATCCCAGTTACCTTACTTTATTTTAATGGTTTCATTTTTATAAAATTTACGAGTGTCTGACTTTTTGTAGCACTTTTTCACACCTGACTTCAACTTCTATGCCTTCTCTTGACTTTGATGAAATTTATTCTCCAAAAGCAAAATTAATTTTTCTATTAGGGTTGTTAAAAAATTGTAGTAGTAATACTTTTTTAAGTTTTGCTGAGCTAAAAAATGGAAATGTGAATGCAGTTTATTAGGCTTATAAATTATTAGTAAAGTTCTATAATTCTAAATAAAATTTTTGTTTTAGGTTCAGTTCCAGAAAGTATCTTAGAGGACATTAAAGGTAAACTAAGTTCCTGTTTTTATCCTTTTCATTCTTTTTTTTCTTTTTAGCTGTAGATGGACACAATATTTATTTATTTATTTGTTTGTTTGTTTTGTGGTTCTGAAGATTGAAACCACACGAGCGAGGAAAGTGCTCTACCATTGAGCCCTAGCCTCAGCCTCTCCTTTCAATTTTTAATGTTAGTTTGGATGGTATATTTTAAATACTTACATAGAAAATAAAGTCATAATGTAAAATCCTAAAATATTTAGTGGATAGGTTACAGAATAATATAAATAAAAATTCAGATTTTCTTAAGACCCATGGGAGCTCTTTCATTATTCATGATATGTTATTGAAGCAGCTTCTCAATTATATATGGAGTATATAGGGTTACCAGGAAACTATTAGACTATTAGCTTATACAGTATAAAATAGCAGTTGTTTAAGAAAACCACTAATTCAGTGTCATCTGATGTTTCTTTTATTACTTGAGTTTTTCTTTGTACATGTTTAATAAGGTTAGTCATTTTTACTGACTATTCAGAAATTCTAGAATTAGAACCAAAGTATATTGGATTCACTTTAATAAGATGTATTACTTCTACTTTGCTGGAATAGATTTTTATGATAATATTCAAATTGGGTTTCTAGTATTTTTATTCACTACAAAGAAAAGCATTTAAAATACAATTTATGTTCTTCAGTACTTGGAGTATCATGTAAAATTAATACTCTGAAATTCTTTTAAAAAATTAGATAATAATGGATTTTAGAGTTAAAGGGATTTGAGGATAATTTAGTATAGTCAGTTTCCTGAAACATTAGATCATTTGTTCTTTGTCACCCAAGTGGGTAAAATGAGCATCAGGTCTATAAATAGGTCTTGTTCTTGCTCTTCATTATAATGCTTTTTTATATGGTATACTTACCTAAAAATTTTTTTCATTGTTACAAAATTTTAGTCATTTGTAATCAAGCCTATTGCAACATTCAACAAGAAAATGAATTTATCTCAAGTAAAATAATGCCTTTCCTTCCTATTTTTCAGTCTTATTCTCCATGATGTAACAGTTGTTGACCATGTGAATTGTTTCTTTTATATAACCTCTAACTTATAAAAACTTGTTTAATTATCCTGTTAGGAAAGCAACAATTGGCAGAAGTTTAAAAGATAGATATTCAATATTGGTGAGATTCTAGAAAAGTGAATATATATGATTGATATATATATATATAAAACATATAATATATAATTCTAATAAATAAACTTTTTGGGAAGCAATCTGTCATGTTAAAATTTAAAGTGTTCATTTCATTTAAAAGGGGAATATTGAAAGATATTTGATAACTCATAATAAGGAATATCAGGTAGCAATTAGAAAGAAGGAGCTAGATAAATAAATTTGGAAAGAAGTTGATAATGTTAAGGAAAAACTATGGTGTTGAATAATATGTACAAAAGGATCCCATTTCTATTAAAGATAAGTATACAACACACTCATAATTCAATAAAATTCTTTTCATAATACATGTCGTTTGCAAGTAATTCATCCAAGTCATCATGCTTCCTGTGTTTAACTTCAATTCTGTTTCTACTTTTAAATTTTTGTTCTCAGAAGGAAATAATTGTGCCAAAAAATCCTGCAAGTATTCTCAGCAACCAAGATTTTTTAATAAAGGTTCAGAAAGAACAGGGTGGTGGAGTAAAAATCTGGTTTAAAAAAAAAAATGTTAGATTGGAGAAGCTACATTTCAGGATACTAATAAATATGTTTTAGTATCCTGAAATGTACAAAGGTTTTCCTCAAAGGTGGTTTTCTTTTTTCAGTGTGGCTTTACTTTATATGAACACTTGACTAGAATTGTTAAGATAACTGCTGTGTAATTTTACTCTGTTCAGTTAATCACAAGCCATTAACAATCTTTTCTCCTCCTTTCTTTTTAAGTGCGCACTTGCTTTGTAAGTGACCTGAAGCGTGGACTAAAAATCCAAGCTGCAAAATTTAATATTGATGGGAATAGTGAGGTAAGTTAAAAAGTAAATATATCTTATTTTTTCATAGGTTACAACATGTATAGACTTACACTTATGATATCTTTATTTCAGCGTCCCTCACCGCCCCCAAATGTTGACTATCCATTAGATGGAGAGAAGATTTTACATGTCCTTGGATCGATCAGGTTAGATCTTAATTTTTATGAGCACAATAATAAGCAAAATAAATTCTTGGCTTTTAAAAATACTTGTATTTTTATAAGCCCTTATTATAGTATTGCCAATTTGACAATAGAGATTTTTTTTGTTGCCTGTTTGTTTTCTACAGTACTAGAAATTAAATCCAGGAGTGCTCTATCACTGAGATATGTCCCCAGCCATTTTTATTTTTTTGTTGTTAATTTTGATAGGGGGCATCTCACAAGGTTGCTGAGACTGGCCTCAAACTTTCAATCCTCCTGCCTCAGACTCCCAAGTCTCTGGGATTAAAGGTGTGCAAAACAATGCCTGGCCAGTTGAGTTTTTTCATTAAGCTTCATAATTCATCGTTAATTATATTCAGGTTTTTAAAACTTTAAAAAAGTATATTTTCCTGTTATCAGAATAATTCAGAATTAGTTTTAGTAACAAAACTAGCAATTCTTTGAGGCATAACAAGAAGTTTGATACCAAATATTTGATAAAAACAGGTAGTGGACCTGATGGCATTGAGTACCATAATATTGCTTCAGGGATGACATGTCTTTTAAGTCCAAACCTAGACTCCATAGATTGAATCCCATGACTCTTTTTCCTTTTCTAGATCGTACTCCAACAATTGGCTTCAGCTCTTTTGCATTATTAATTTATTTAGAAATTGGCTGGATCATCTTATAAAGCATAAAAATATGCTACAATATCTTTCTTTAAAAATTTAAAAAAGAAAAGGTTTGATGCTTTAAAATAGAGGCTTATAAACTTTTGTATAAAGGACCAAAAAATACATGTATGGCTTTGTGGTTCATATGGTCAGTCTCCTTTCAGCTACTTGACTCTACAGTTGGGGCACAGAATCAGCCATAGACATGCTAAATACTAATGAATTTAGCATGGCTGTGTTCAAGTAAAAATTTATTTGCAGAAATAGGTTCAGGGCTGAATTTTACTCACAGGCCATGATCACCTGACTCTTGCTTTAAAACATTGTTTTGGTAGACAGAATGCCTTTTCCAAACATAATCAATTTTCAAGATTAATTAGTAGTTCACCTTTTATTATTTATTTGAATTAATATGTAACACTATGCAATAAAGGAACATTTTTAAAAGTCACATGCTAAACATTATATTTTAACAAAATTCATAAGTGTTTTTTTAAATACTTATTTTTTAGTTGTAGTTGGACTCAATACCTTTATTTTATTTATTTCTATGTGGTATTGAGGATCGAATCCAGGGCCTCGAATGTGCTAGGTGAGCTCTCTACTGCTGAGCCACAACCCCAGTCCATAAGTGTGTTTTTATTTTCACTTTTAATCTTTTATTATTTTGGTGGTATTGAGGTTTAAACCTGAGTTATAGCATATGCTAAACACACACTGTACCACTGAGCCATATCCCAAATCCCCATAAATGTGTACTTATTTGAAAAACTGCTGGGTTTGGCAGGTACTCCTATAATCCCAGTAGCTTGGCAGGCTGAGGGAGGAGGATCCTGGGTTCAAAGCCAGTCTCAGCAACTTAACAAGGCCCTAGGCAACTCAGCAAGACCCTGTCTCTAAATAAAATATAAAAAAAAAGGGCTGGGGATGGCTCAGTGGTTAAGCCCCCCTTGGTTTAATCTCTGGTATCAAAAACAGAAAACCTTTGAGGATGTCTGCTTATAGAGTTCTGAGTTAAGTTTACATAGTTTATGATTTCCAGTTGTCAGTTGGTGGTCTTAAAGTATATCAAGAGCTTAAAGGTGCTGTAAATCAGTCTTGGTACATAATCCTTCTAGTTATTTTCTTCTCGACTTTTACAGTTGTCTCACCTGTATTAAAAAATTTTTTTAAATTTTTGTCTTTCTAAAGCAATCAACATAGCTTTCATAGAAAGAACCACTTTTTTTCTACCTTAATATTCATTGGTTAAGTAATAATTATTAAGTTATACAATTTGAATATCAAATCAAGTGATAAAAGATTTGGAAACAGGAAACCCACTCTTCATAGCATGCATCTCAACTGGTGGAAGCAGAAGTTTGCACACACAGCAGCAAGGGGCTGACTTGCCATAAATGTTTAGCATACTGCAGGCCTCAATTTACTTGAATGATGAAAGGGAAAGAGTTTTAGCAAGTCAGTTGAATCTCACTAAGAGAATTTTGTGTTTTGAAAAGATTTTAGAGCTTTAAAATGTGTATCCTGATTTTATAAAAATAGAACTTAATACACATTTACAATTGGTTTTATATTGCATTGGTTAGGGTTTGATTTGGCCACAAATTATAAAACATGAAGATAGTGGCTTCAGAAGTTCCATCTGTCATCTCTGGGATATAGCCTGATCCTTAAGTCCAGGATAGTTGGCCATATAGCTACCATGTCTGTGTTTCAAGCAAATAGACCTAAGAAGAAGAGTGCTTTCTCTCCTTTGAAGAAAATGTTTTTGAAATTCCATATATCATCACTTTTCTCAATCTTATTTTCTCATATTTGATTATATGTAGCTATGTGTTTTAACTAGTGGGGTTCTATAGCCAGGCATAAATGTTACATACCTGGAATCCCAGTAACTCAGGTGTCTGAGACAGGAGGTTCTCAAGTTAGAAACCAACCTGGGAAACTGAGCAAGATCCTGTTTAAAAATAAAGAATAGTAGAGAACCCCTGGATTCAATCCCTAGTATCTACCCCCCAACACACAAAGGAGGTCATATTTTCAAATTTTTCAAGTAATATTGATTAGTTACTAAAAATAATAGAGGATTCCTGAGAACCCTTTCAGTTTCTTTCGTGGTTATATCTTAAATAACTATAGTATAATATCAAAACTAGCAAACTGTATTTCTGTTGGGGATGTTAAACCCCAGTGGTGTTTTTTATCGATACAATTCCAGGTCTTTTCATTTTTTATTTGGGGGCAAGGTTTTGCTAAGTTGCTGAGGCTGGCCTTGAACTTTAGATCTTCCTGCCTCAGCCACCCAAGTTGCTGGGATTACAGGTGCACACCACTGCACCTGGCCTATAAGTGGAATCTGAAGAACATCAAATATCTAGAAAGAGGATAGAACAGTAACCACCAATGTGACAAGGGGAAGAAAGTGGAGAGAAGGGGGCTAAAGGACACAAATTTATAGTTTTGCAGGATGAAAAAATCTATAGGTATGGTGTTCACTTAAGGATTATAGTAAACAATATTGCATTATATACTGTAAACTTGCTAAGAGTAAATTTTAGCTGTTCTTACCTCAAATAAAAAGGTAACTATGGACAGGAATACATAGGTTAATTTGCTTGACTGTTTTAACAATTTCATTATATATGTTTATATCAAAACATCATTTTTTTTACCTTAAATATATACAATAAAAAGTAGAAATATTTCATCAACTTGAAGATCTTTTTCATGCTGTCCCAAAGTAGTTCTTTTAATTTGAGAAAAGAGGAATGGATATTTTATTAGGCAACTAGCAATTTTTGTCGTGTTTAATTTTTAAAAACAGCCAGGCAGGAGGTAGGGTTGTAGCTCAGTGGTAGAGTACTTGCCTAGCAAGTGTGAGGCTCTGGGATCGATTCTCAGCACCACATATAAGTAAACAAATAAAGATCCATCATATTTAAAAAATAAAAAACAGCCAGGCATCACCGTGCTCACCTGTAATCCCATCTACTCAGAAGGTTGAGGCAGGAGGATAACAAGTTTGAGGACAGCTTCAGCAATTTAGTGAGGCCCTAAGCAATTTAGCAAGACTCTGTCTCAAAATAAAAAATGAAAAGGGCTGGTAATATAGTTCAGTGACAAAGCACACCTGGTTCAATTCCCAGTACCGAAAAAGGGAAGAAGGAAGGAAGGAATGTTGAGGGGTTTTTAGTTATTTTTAAATCCCTTGTATCATTGACTTATATACTTATTGAATCTTATTAACTTTTACAGAATACTGTTTCTCTTCTGTTACTGGATTTGGGGAGGTGTAATTGGGCACAAAATATATGTTAATCTATACATAGTAATAGTGATAGCTAATACTTAGGGAATACCTATGTGCCAAAACTTGCTCTACTAACTCATTGAATCAACCCCTGTGAGGCAGGTACTTTTATTCTCCTCATTTATAAATGAGACCATCTTGTATTTTTAAAATTATTCTGCATTAACATAGTACTTATACATAAAAATTAGTGTCAATACAGCTAATGGTTTATTCTCTGTCATATTATATAATATCAACCAAACCTTGTCTTTTTGTAATTTCAGAGATTCAGTTGTGGAAATTCTCTTTGAACAAGATAATGAAGAGAAATCAGTTGCCACGTTAATATTGGATTCTCTTCTGCAGGTATTTTGTTAAAAGTTTCTGTTTTGACAGTCTTCAAGGAAATTTTTTAAATGTTATTTTCTCTATGTCCTTGTCATGTATTATTTTTGAGAAGAAAAAAACCAGGGAATTTTTTGTTTGTTTTTATATCCCTTATCTCACTAGCAATTGTGCTTGTCGAATTTTACTAGCTTTTATAGAGTACTACTGTTCCCCCCTTTTTTCTTTTTCTTTGTAAACTCAGGATTGAACCTAAGGCCTGGCAAAAGCTAGGCATGCACTTTACCACTGAGCTGTATCCCCCACCCTTTTTTTAAGCATTTTATTTTGAAACAGGGTCTTGCTTAAGTTATCAGGGCTGGCTTTGAGATTGAGATCCTCCTGCCTCAGCCTCCCAAGTAGTGGGGATTACAGCATGCCCTTTTTTTTAGGAATCCTTTTTTACTGTTCCTTTTCCAGTGGTTTACATTTTTTTTTTTTTTTTTTTTTTTTTTGCTCTTTAAAACTTTTCTGTTGAATGTTTTAGTTAATGAGCTTTATTTTGACACTGAGATAGGTAGGTTATCTATATTTCAAACCCAAGAATAATTACTGCCCTGAACATATGTATGTTTTTCAAAGCAGGGATACAGTTTTTACTTTATACCTTGTGTGGTTTGTGGTTCCTTCAAACTCAGGTTTGTATAATTTTAAATTTTAAATTCCACATGGCAAAGCCTGGCACAATGGTCCATGTCTGTAGTCACAGCTACTCCACAGCATAGCAGGAGGATCACTTCCCTAGGAGTTCAAGGCAAGCCTGGCCAATGTAGAAAGACTCCTTCTCAAAACAAATGAATTCCATAAGGCAAATGATACTATATCCCTTTTGTTTAATGACTATCTAAAATAATATCATCTTGTATGACCATATCATTCCTTATTAGAACTGTTGTGAAAATAATTTTTAAGTGTTATCTTTCTACTCAAAAACTAGCCCTGGATATAATACTCTGACGATAACACTATAGAAAAATTAAACTTCCACATATTTTCCTAACTTCAAAAGAAAAATTACCTTTTATGCTCTTGGCCCAACTTAGTCATTCTACTTTGTAAATGAGAACCTATCCAAATACCAGTGGCATATACCACATTGCTGTAGTCCCGGAAACTCAAGAGGCTGAGATGGGAGGATTGCAAATTGGAGGCAACTTTTAAAACTTGTCTTAAAATGAAAAAAAAAAAAAAAGGGCTGGGCATGAAGCTCAGAGGCAGAGCATTCTTTGGGTTCAATCCCCAATACCAAAACCAAAACAAAACAAAAAATACTCACATATTTACTGCCATATGCCCTGTGGATTTAAAAGTTCTAAGTGCATATAATGTGCTAGGATTACGGTGGTTGTATTTGATACATAAAAAAAACTTGCAGGTGCCTTTATTGTAATATAAATGATGAAGTATTTAATCTATACTACATACTTGTATGTATTTGCTTTAATCAAGCAGTACTTTCCCAAGTAAGGATAAATTCCTTCCTTTCTTTTCTTTTTTTTAAATAACAGTGCCCAATAGACACCAGGAAGCAACTAGCAGAAAATTTGGTAGTCATAGGGGGCACATCTATGTTGCCAGGATTTCTCCACAGATTGCTTGCAGAAATAAGGTATTTGGTAGAAAAACCAAAATATCAAAAAACACTTGGCACCAAGACATTCCGAATTCACACTCCACCTGCAAAGGCTAATTGCGTAGCCTGGTTGGGAGGTAAGAATTTTGTTTTTAATAAAGGGGATTGAGGGGAAGGGATAAGGGAAGAACAGTGGAATGAATCTGACCTAACTTTCATATGTACATATATGAGCATACCACAGTGAATCTCACCTCATATATACCCACAAGAAACTAACTTTAAAAAATAAATAAATAGTAGAAAGGTCAGTAGAGAGAAGGGAACAGAGGGAGGAGGGAAGGGAAAGGGAAAGTATTGGGGTCTGAATTAGAACAGTTATATTCCATGCCTTTATAATTATGTCAAAATGAATTCCAATGTTATATATAACTAAAAAAAAATAAAAAGAAAAAAATAAGTTAGATTTAAAAACATTATGTAATAATTTATTTCTGAGCAGCATGAATATAAAATGATTATATTAAATAAATCAATGTTCAAAATTGCCTGCTTAATAAAAATAATGATTAATTTTTCTCTGAACTGTGACTATTCTTTATATTAATCTTCATAAAATAAAAATATACCTATTTTTCTTGTTATTTGCATTGTGATTTTAAGTAAGTTTTTATATTCAATTAAAGTTATCTCTCAGAGTAATGATAGTTATAAATTTATTCTAATGATGCTGCCATTGCTCAAAGCAATCCTTACAGAGCTAAAGAGCCACAAATGAAAATTGACCCCTTTATGTTTGATTATACTCAGAACATTCTCTGAGAACATTCAGAGAATGTTCTGAGTAATGATCCTTTCACTGAAATAAGCAAATTGCCTACTAAGTAACTACTTTGAAGAGAAACACAATTGTGAATCTGTATAATTGTATACATTCTGACATGTGTTTTATTATGCACTTAGAGCTAGTTAGGTATCAGGATTATATTATACATTCAAAGAGAGAAATAAATTATTAAGATTTTTAAATGAACATAGTATTTCTTATAGAATTTGGTGAATAATGTAATTTTGATCTAGGACAAATGGTTTAATTTTTAAATTACTTTTATAAAAACTGACTTGTGTTTTTATAAGGTCTTCAGTATAAAATCTTGGGACTTTAAAATGATGCCTATTGAGTTTTACCTGCCATTTTATTGAATTGTGGCAAGAGGACACTTAAGAAAATTGTCTTATTGATTGTATTTACACAAAGCTGAAAATACCTTTTATCTCACTTTCTTCCAGACATAGTAACACTTGTTATCATACTCACTATCATCTGCTGAAAGCTATTTAGTTACTTTCAACACAGAAATTAGGGCTTACCCTATTATTTAGAATACAGCATAACTGGTATTAAAGAGTGTGAATATGCACTACTGAATTTTACCAGTCCACTTTTTTCATATAGTAGATATATGGCTATTCAAAGGTCTCTGATAAAATATTTTAATTTAACTGTAAAATTATTTTTACCACACAGGGGCTATTTTTGGAGCATTGCAAGACATACTTGGGAGTCGTTCAGTTTCAAAGGAATATTATAATCAGACGGGCCGTATTCCTGATTGGTGTTCTCTCAATAACCCGCCTTTGGAAATGATGTTTGATGTTGGGAAAGCTCAGCCACCTTTGATGAAGAGAGCATTTTCCACTGAGAAATAAAAGTTTGATTAAAATTCAACTTTTCTTCATTTCAAATGTTTAATCAATTATAAGCAAATTGTACAAAGTATGTGGGATGCTTTATTATAGATGACTTTAGTGGAAATGAAAGCATTACTGTATATACTCTTTTAATTTTTAATTAGTTTGACTTTGTTTCTGTTGTGTAGTAATAAAATGGTAGCTGTTGCTGTTGTCTTTCTATCAGTGAAATGTAGGTAAGCACTTTAATTTTGGAAGTTCGTTACACAACACAGTCCAGTTTTCAAAAAAGAATAATAGCATTCTTCCAGTCTGTTTTTAAAATTTCTTTCTTCTGCTACTCATGTGTCCATATTATAATAGTGTGGCTTTTCCAGGAATATATTTGATTCTTTGGACTGAGAATGTTTGGTTGCAGGGTCAAGCACTTGACAAAGTATGGAAATATTCACTTTTTAACTTTACAGTTTCTTTTATGAACAATTCTACATTTCTAAGCTATTTCATTTTTATGTAACATTTCATCTGCTGTATAAACATGTTTTCACAATATTATTAATCCCTGCTTTTGTGCTTTATATATTCTCAGGGTCAGGGGTTCTTTGAAAAATATACTCATCCATTGTTTAACTTTTATTTTTATTTGTTATATGTTTACTTTTTAAAATACTTTTGGCAGAGCCCAGCATGGTTGCACACATCTATAATCCCAGTGAAGCAGAAAGATCATAAGTTCAAAGCCAGCCTCAGCAACTTAGACCCTAAAAAAAAAACAGCTCTGGAGAGCCTCTGGGTTCAACCTCCAGTACCATGATTTAAAAAAAAAAAAAAAACTAGCATTACTTTGTCACTATGTGTCACTTTAGTAGCCCAAGACCAAGGTTTATTTGTTATCTACTGAATGCTGTGTACCTATTGTAATACAGTGTTATATACTGTAAGTGCTACAACAGTAAGATGTAGATCTTTGCCTTTATGTATTTGCAGACTAGTAGAAATGGTTGTGTACACAAATGATTATATAGAACAGTATGGTGGATGCCACGAAAGGTATCATTTGCTTGTTTTTACTGATATATTTAATTCTGACCGTAGTGGGAAACTTCATGGAGGAGGCTTTTGTCCTAGTTTCTGAAGGATGAGTAGGATTTCAGTAGTTGGGAGGTTATTTCAGGTTATATGAACTGTACATGTCTTAAAGCAAGTGATCTAATGTTGCTGAAGAGCCCAGCACGCTGCAGAGTGAACAAGGAGAAGAAACATAATAGGAGATCAGGTCACAGAATGGAGAGGTAGGCGTATCTAATAAGGACATCTTTCTGAGTGAAGCAGGGGCCCCTTGGAGAGTTTTGAGTGGAATAATGACACGATAGACTTGTTTTTAACTAACTTATTCTAGTATTGTGTTAAGAATACAGTTTAGGGAGACTGAGGCATGAAGATCAATTAAGCCATTGCAGTAGTCCAGGTCAGGTATATCTGACCTGTCTCAATCAGGGTACTAGAGGGAAAATGAGAAGTTTGATTCTGGAGAAAAAAAAATCATATATATGATTTTTTAAAAATTTATTTTGGTACCGGGGATTGAACTCAGTGGCACTTGATCATTAAGCCACAAACCCAGCCCTATTTGTATTTTATTTAGGGACAGGATCTCACTAAGTTGCTTAGCACCTTATTCTTACTGAGGCTGGCTTTGAACTCATCCTATGTCAGCTTCCTGAGCTGCTTGGATCATAGGTGTGCACCACCACACCCAGCACTGGATGCATCTTGAAGGGAGAACCATAGGATTTCCCAATAGATTTGATTTTGATTATCTATTGCTATGTAACAAACTATTTGAAGACCTGATGGCTTAAAACAAACAAAAAATAATTTTATCAGCTAATGTTTCTGACAAGGCTCCATTGAGCAGTTCTGTTCCATGTGGTGTCAGCTCGAAATATTCAATTGGTAGTATTTCATTGGGATGCTAAAAATGGAAGATCTAAGATAGCTTTGCTTACAAGTCTGGGGATCTCAGTGCTCTTTACATAGTCTTTCTCTCCCCATATGGCCTCTGCCCAGATGGACAGCTTTGGCTTCCTAAGAACATGTAGCTCAAGAGTACTTGGACTTCATACTTGGCATCTTGTAACAAGCCCCACCATGTAAGCCCTCATCAATTCACTGGTTGCATCGTACTTATTCCAGTATACAGCATGGTGCAGAGTGAACAAGAAGAAACATAATAAGAGATCAGGTCACAGAATGGAGAAGTAGGCGTATCTCATAAGGACATCTTTCTGAGTGAAGCAGGGGCCCTTTGCAGAGTGTTGAGTGGAATAATGACACGATAGACTTGTTTTTAACTAACTCTCCCTATATGACCTCTGCCCAGATGGACAGCTTTGGCTTCCTCAGAGCATGTAGCTCAAGAGTACTTGAACTTCATACTTGGCATCTTGTGACAAGCCCTACCATGTAAGCCCTCATCAATTCACTATTTGCATCATACTTATTCCAATTGGCTAAAACTACACACGTGGCCAAGGCCACAGTGTGGAAGGGGAGTACAGGAGGGCTTGATTCATTAAAGGGTACCTTCATAATGGGGTTGAAGAGAAAAAGGAATCGATGATTCCAAGATTTTTGGTCTGCATAACTAAAAGAATGATGTTAACATTACATTAAGTAAATAATAATAAAAGAAAAACTGCCAGAGAAGATTTTGGACAAAGATGAAGAGTTAAGTTTTGTACACATGAAATTTGAAATATATATATATAAATTTGAAATATATATATATATATATATATATATATATATATACACACACACACATATACACATATACTAGATATCTGAGTGGATACTCAACTTTGACATTTCTGAGAGCTCTGGGCTTTTATATAAAGTTAGAAATCCTAAGAAAATAACTGATATTTAAAAACATGAGATCACCAAGTGAGTGAGTGTGGATAGAGAAGAGACAATGACCAAGCATTTATCCTTTGAGCACTCCAAAGTGATGAGGTGGAAAGGAAAGGAGCAACTATAAGGGGAAAAATCAAGATAGTACTAGTGTTGTGGAAGCCAAGGGGAAAAGTATATCCAGCATGGATGATCAGATTTGTAATAAATTTCTGATAGGCTAATAGATTAGACCTGGACATGAACAATTGGATTTAGTAAGGAGGATATAAACAGTTCAACAGATTAGTGGAGAAAGGAGAGGCAGGAAAGCCTGACTGGAATGGGTTGAGAAAGGCAAGAAGTAGTTCCCAATATTTGGAAACTAATCTGATGGAGCTAAGCTTCAGTGCCCTTACAGGGCTGATAATGATGCTGTCTGCTAAATTGTTTTCCTCCCCTTTCTCACAGAACATCCACTTCATACAAGTTGGCCACTGTCCTATATTCTCTCTTGCTAAATGAGTGCCTGTTTACCGATTTCAGCTATATCCTTCCCTTAGTCTGACCTCGGTATACACGTGTAAGATTCATCAGGATCATAGAATTGCCCTGGCTTTCTGAGTATCCAATGTGGATCAAGCCCCCCACTTCCTCATACCCGTCACAATATTACCCAACCAAAGTCCAAATTCAATCCTAGGTTCTTTTTAAACAACCACCTTCTTACTTTACAGTTCTCCCTCACTGTGTTAGGTAATATATCCGATTTGTTCACTAGGGTTGTTGTTGTTGTTGTTGTTTCAGTTTTTCTGTTTTTTAAAGTCCTGTACACTGTCAGAGGAACAGAAATAAAAGGGTAGCCTGCAGGGAAACAGGATGGAAATTTTTGTTTTAAGATACAGATATAACAGCAGGTTTGTATATTGAAAGAAACAATCAAGAGGAGAGAAAATTTAGTTCCTTTAATACAGGACAGCACCGGCTGACTTCAGGATGGGTCGCTCGCCTGCGCAGTCGAGTGCGGGAGATCTTGGAATGTGCCTAGCTCTGGTGATCCCAGTGAGTGAGGTTCCCTTTCTGGTCCCTTTTGCTCAGAGTCCTTAAGCGTCTCCAGCTGCTTTTACATGGGTGGAGTAGAAAAACCAACTAACATTAGGGTTCGTGGTTTTGTTAAGACATAAGCAAAAACTGCCACCGACCTGCAACTACGAAATCATGAATGGTAACAGAATATGCCTAGAGACTGGTCTAAAAAAGTGGCCTTTTAAGTTTCTTTTGTGTGTTAATCAGGGCGGGGTGGGGAACCAGCGTGTGCCATCAAATGCGCAAGCGCAGTTTCAGACTCCTTTCCTTTAGGAAATGAACTTTCCCAGAGATCTTCCTAATATTGAAAGGATTTGGATTTCTTGTTTTAAAAATCATCCTTAAAGTGTTGTGGTGAAACTATCAAGAAGTAGCTCCGAGAAAATTGAGCTTCCCCTATCAAGATTAAAAAAAAGTCTTACCTCCGCCCAACGTGGGGCTCGAACCCACGACCCTGGGATTAAGAGTCCCATGCTCTACCGACTGAGCTAGCCGGGCGGCTGCAAACCAGCCTTAATTTTCTGTCTTTTGGTGACTGCTTACCCATATTTGGTTTCCTTCCCCTGTCCTAAAAGATTATTCCTAATACACTATGAAGTTGGCCTTTCAGAATTCTTTTCAAGGATGTTTTAAAACGTTTAAACGCAAATTTAAAAATTGTTATTTTATATGTAATCCTAAAATCACTGAAAACTTACCCAAGACTTTATAAAATCATTGAACTTTTCTTCTGAAGTGTTTTAAAATATTTACTGCCCAATATGTTATCTTCTTTACATAAACACGTGTCAAAGCTATCCAACGTCTATCAAATGATATATTCAATTCCTCCATATTTGGGCTCTGCATTAAAAAACAAATTTCAACCTCTGAGAAATTAAGTTTCACTGAAGAAGAGTGGAGTTTAGCTATTTTCTTTGGTCTGGTCTGATTAAGGAAAGTGAAGTTGTGGAAAGGGGATACTGATTCAATTTAAAAAATTGAATGACTCTAATAATAGAGATTTAGGTGGTTCAGAGGCTATCATCCTGCTGAAATGACAAAAACTAGGAGGGAAGTCTCTGAATCTAAAGGTAACAAATATTATTTCTAAGAGAAAAAATTTGATTTTGATCAAATTATGACAAACTGAAACAATGGAATAATCTCCTAAGAAAATGTTAAAATTCTGAAAGTCGGGCAAAACTTTCTAAATAAAGGATTCTGTGAATCTTCCCGCTCAAAATTGCAAGTTAAAGCCTAATTGTAGCCCTGGAAATTACAAAGAATTCTTAGGATATTTATATTTATGAATTAAATACTTTGAGCATGGGATTTCCTGATACTCAATTTAAAAATATGGCATGTCATAAAATATTTAGATTCTTTAAAGTAAAACTGGGACTTAAGTAGGGTATTTAAAATTTTTAAGCTTAAAATAATATAATTACAGGCTAGAGGTGTAGCTCAGGGGTAGAGTACTTGCCTAGCACTTGTAAGGCACTGGGTTAGATCCTCAGCACCACATAAAAATAAATAAAATAAAATAAAGGTATTGTGTCCATTTATAACTAAAAAAAATTTTAAATACATATATGATTATAATTTTTTTCGCAAACGCAAACTGGTTTATTTGTGATTGTTTCATAACTTGGAAGAATGAAACTGGGAAATGAAAAATTTTTTACATATTAAAATTATTATTTCTAACCATTATTTAAATAATTAAATATGACAATAGACAGAGTATCAAATAATTATTAAATGTTATTTGATAATGTTTAAATTTGTTATATTATGATTTATTAAGTTATCTACCATATGCAAAGCATCATTAAGCAGTCTAACAGACTATTTTAAAAGAGATGTTAACTTCAAAAAGCTGATCATCCTATAAGAAAGATGTGTAAATTACACATGAATTTCTTATGTACTACTTCCAAATGTATTTTGGAGTAAAATTGGTTAAAACAAATCCATACCCATTTAAGTCTTGCAATGTATCAGACAAATAAGGAAGAACTTGAGACAATTTAGTGCATTTTTCCAAGACATAATATAAATCAACAATCCAACCTCAAAGTAGGTAGTTCATCTGACATTGAGTTCAGAAATAGCTCCCAAATTATCAATGAATAGAGTGACCTACGCACTCAAAAACACTGTATTGCACACAAGTAGTGAATTTGTTTAAAAATTTAACTTGAGTTCCTAAACAAGTTTGGAGTACTTAAGTTTACCTTCCACGTGAACCCTCCTATGACTACAGACTTTAGCTTTCTTCAGCACTTTCTTACCAATCTTGGTTGAAATCAGGAGCTCTTACGAAAGAATTACAACTAGTATGTTTTAATGTGAGGTAAGTTAAGTGGTTAGTCTTTGAACAAAATTTAAATGTTTTATTTGTTCAAGGAAAAAAAAAAACCTTAACCATTAATTATAGCTTCATTAGCAGGAAAGAGCAACTGAAATTCTTTTTTTTCCTAACTTTCTACATCCAATTCTTCAGCATGCCCTACACATTTGAAATTTATCCACAAATTTTCACTTCTACTGCTACCTCTAGTCCAACTGATTGAGAAAGATCATTGAATAATTTAAATCAAATAATAAAATTTTACAGCTGGAATTTTTTTTCCTGATGTAGAAAACCAATAATTAATGGGAATGAAATGATGGAATTAAAAACTGCCAGTTGGCTGCCACCATAATAATAATTTTATTCAAATGAGAATAATCAGATACTATAACTAGTGGGCAAAAGATGGAGGATAACAGGATGTGATGTTTACATAGTCTGAAATTATTTCCCCACCAGTTATTTATTAATTAATTACAAAGGGGAAAAAAGAAACTTATATTGAAGAAATGTTAAGCAAATTATCAAAGTTAAAATTACCATTAACAGGGGCTGGGGTTGTGGCTCAGGGGTAGAGCTTTGCCTAGCACATGCAAGACCCTTGGTTTGATCCTCAGTACCACATAAATAAAAATAAAATAAAGGTATTGAAGGTATTGTGTCCAACTACAACTTTAAAAAAATTACCATTAACAGAACAAACTGACATCATTTGTCTACTAAGATAACACTTTGGCATGAATGAATATATTAGGGAATATTCTACAAAATAAATGGTTTGAGTTTTGTCAAAGATGTTAATGCCATGGAAACTCAAGACATACTAGGTAACTATTTTCCAGATTAAAGAAGACTGGAAATATAACAACTGAATGCATTCTGAGATTTATTTTGCGCTGTGAAGGGCATAACCAGGAAGTGCCAAAAATTGAATAAAATTGATAGATTAGGTAGAAATATTTGTTAATTTTCTTTCTTTTTGTACTGAGAATTTAACCCAGGGTGCTTTGCCACTGAGCTATACATTCCCAATCCTTTTTACTTATTTATTTTTGAGACAGGATCTCTATACTTTGCCTAGGGCCTTGGTAAGGCTGACCTTGAATTTGGGATTCTCCTGTCTCAGCCTTCTGAAGTCACTGGGATTACAGATGTAAACTACCATGCTCGGCTATTTTCTGATTTTCATAATTTTACTATGGTTATGTAAAATTATGTTTTGTCTTAAAGGGGAAAACACACTGCATTTTAATTTAGTATTTAGAACTAAAACAATTGCTTCCGGCCTTTTACTTACATTATATTAAGATTCATTCACAAGATCTGGTCTAATGTCTGCATCTTTGATTTCGTTTGTCCCTCACCGCACTGAAATCTCTGACAGACTATACTGACATGACAGTTCCTAGAAAAAGCCAAATTTTGTCCAGTGCCTATTCCCTAAGCCTTTCCTTTTCCCAGGTTTCCAGATTAAAGAAGACTGGAATTACCCATTCAGAAAGTCATTTCCTGAGCACAAGTCCTAAAATTTGCACGTCCATCGCCTATTAACTCACTATTTTTATCTTCTACCACTTATAGAACTATTTTGCTTATTTATTTTTGTTGCCTGTTTCTTCCCATTGAGAATTCCGCTAGGGATGGGAATATATCTCGTTCACCATTTTATTAGCAATGCTCAGACAAGTACTTTTAACTTATTAATGCTCAATAAATTTCCTGAATCAGGCTTTTCCTTTACTCAAAAACGTTATACTCATAGGAAGGGCTCGAATACTTCTGTAAAATTTCAAGTTATCATATGATACCCTTAAAATGCAATTTCCTTCCGAAGTCCTAAGAGGGTGATATAGCCGGCGTAGTGGCACAATCCTGTAATCCTAACGGCTCTGGAGGCTGAGACAGGAGGATCGCAAGTTCAAAGCCAGCCTCAGCAATTTAGCAAGCCCCTGTCACAAAATAAAAGGCCTGGGGATATGACTCAGTGGTTAGGCGACTCTGGGTTCAATTCCTGGTACAAAAACAAAAAACCAAAAAGTGAAATAAATACCATCATTATCTGGGTCAGAACTAGGAGGTCAAGGACAAAGGGATAACTCTCCCCTCCTGCTTTCTTAGATCTTAGCACAGGAACATCTTTCCTAGTTTGTTTCAAGACAGACGAAAGAGATAATATAAAATATATTTTGCTGGGAAAAGAAATAGAGCACTTTCTTAAAGGACCCAATGACCCAAAGTGTCTCAAGGCACTGCAACTGAAGGAAAAAAAACCCTACCTTCCCCTAACCACCAAACCCCAAGTCTGTTGCTTCCACCCAGCGGCGCCGCTCCCTACTCTCACCTCTCCTTTTCCCACAATCCTTTAGGCCGCGGAACCAGCGGCAGAGAAAAAGGCTATTGGTTGAAATTGCAGCCAATGGGAGGGCTTGTTACTAGTCTGCGCGGTGCGGAGCTTATAGGGGAAGTGCTTTGGGCCTGGAAGCTCTACACATCCCGGTGGTTTTAGCACCATGAGCTCCATTGGCACCGGGGTGAGTTTGTTATCCCTCAGTGGGTTATTGTAGTCTAAGCATCGGCGTTAAAGGGAACTCGGGCACCCTGCGTGGGGGGCGTCTCACACCCGGGGTGCGCTGGGACTGCCTTGGGTAGGGTGGGCCGCTTCTGGCAGCCTGGAGGCCGGCGGTCTTTTATCGCTGTGTTCTAGGCCCGCTTCTCAGGTGTCGGTGACTCTTAGAAGCCATCAGCCTAGCTTTAGCGAGCTTGGCAAAGCAGCAGTAAGATTTGGAATGGCCTTGGATTGCTGAGTCACTTTCTTAAGCCGCTTGGGAAACCGAAAGTGGAAACTCGTGGGCCCTGAAATAGTGTGTGAAGGGTTTAGGTAACAATTCGCCTTGGAGAACCGCCGAGACACTGCGTCTTGGGATTCTATGGTTTGAGACTTATGCTGTCTATGGACCGCCTTTGTAATTGTTAGGCTGCTGCTGACTCATAGGCCTTCTGTGTCTTCCGTTCAAGTACACTCAGTGTATGAGTCCATGGAAACCCTTTTGGGACGGTACTCGGGATTGAACCCAGGGCCTCGCGCATGGTAGACAAGCACTCTGCCACCCTCATCCTGTAAAAATTTTTAAATTTTTAAGGGTCTCAGTAAACTGCCCAGTCTGGTCTTGATCTTGTGATCCTGCCTTAGCCTCCAGAGTAGCTGTCGTGCGCCACCTGCTTCTGACTTTTAATAATTTGAAGATTTTGGAGCTGGATTTGTTCAGCTTCCTATTTCACTTTTTAAATGTGTTGTGTATATGCGGTCTTTTGCTTGCTACTTTCATAGTTAGCCATATAGAAAGGTGTTTTTTTTTTTAAAATAAGAATTATCTTGGCTATTTGCATTAGACACATTGAATAATGGGTTCATCAGTGCATCTATTCCTGCTTACAAGATTTTGATACTTAGCATTTAGCTCAAATACTGGTATTCCAAGTTTGACAACAGGTGTTTATGTTTGAAATTTTTTAAACAATTGAGTTAGGAATGTTGCAGTTATGTCATACTTTTTTGGATAAGTTAATGCTTAGTAATGCATCTTGTAGAAAATCAGTTTTGCAACTACATTAATATGACCTTCAGTTAACAGGGTTTCATTCTGCAAATCTTTTAGAAATAATTGGTAATATAATCATTTGATATATTTTAGTATTGACAGTGGCAGAGTTAATGATCTCTGAGACTCAGAAAGTATCAATATTGAAGGTTTATCTCCTGTCTTCACTTTTCTGAAGAACACCAGATACTAATATTTGTCTTTTTTGCTACTTCTGTCTTGTTGATGTTTAATAGTCATTTTCATACTACCTATCCAAAGTAGAGCTCTAAATTTTCTCCTCTTGCCGTTTTTCATCTCCTGTATTCTTACCTTAGTGAATGATCCAAGTGAAAAAGAAATGTGTGATTCATTTTTTATTTTATTTTATTTTTTCAGCCCAGAGCCAGTCCATTAGCAAGGTTTTGTTTTAACTCTAAAAAACGTATTCCCTTGCCTCTATTCTCTTGTCAAAGCCAATGTCATCATCTTTGGAATACTTGGTCTTTTCATTCAGTCTTGTTGCCTGTACAGTTCATTTTCCACATGAAGTCAGAGTGACATTTTAAACATTAAATCATATTGCCTTCCTTTCTGAACTTCTCATAACATTTATAATAAAGGATAAACTATACACTCCAGCTTGGAAGCCCCATTATTGTTTGGCTTATCTCTCCTTCACTGGCATAGTGTTTTCATTTGTTCACTGCTAGTGGTGATCAAGATGCAGTAACTGAGGGCTGGGGATGTGGCTCAGGCGGTAGCACGCTTGCCTGGCATGCTTGCGACCCGGGTTCAATCCTCAGCATCACATACAAACACCCGGGTTCGATCCTCAGCATCACATACAAACAAAGATGTTGTGTCCGCCGAGAACTAAAAAAAAAAAAAAAAAAAATTGAAAACTTACATAATGTAAGTTTAAAAAAAAAAGATGCAGTAACTATTTCTTTTTCTTGGCTAGGCTAGATTTCTTTGTGTTTTCTCCATATCATAAGTGGCTACTTCCTTGTCTTTGAGATTTGACTCAAGTACAACTGTCCCAGCAAGGCCTTCCCTGATGAAGTAGTCTGTATAGTTTCTTTTATCACTTCACTGTTTTTTCTTCATCTTAATTGTTTGTGTCTAGTTCAATTCTAAAGAAAAGGATTTTATGAATGAGAGATTATCTTTGTATTTGCATGTAATGACTCACATGTAATTGATACTTATTAAATAATTTGATCAATGCTACCTGATTTGACCAAGGTTCTTCAGTTTAGTGGTACAGTTATGAATTTAAATGCTCTGACTGGATTGTGTATGTAGCTGAGTGATAGAGTTCTTGCTGGGCTCCATTCCTAGCATCTTTAAAAAAAATACACACACACACACACACATACACACACGACTTCAGTGCTGTTTCTACCATAACACAGTATTAAGTTTTTCTTTCTTTTTTTTTTTTAATGTGGTGCTGAGGATGGAACCAGTGCCTCATATGTGCGAGGCAAGTGCTCTGCCACTGAGCCACAACTCCAGCCCAGTATTAAGTTTTTCAAAAATGAATTTTCTGTGAAAGAAGTTCTGACCTCTTCTAAGGACTTGCATCCTTTACTTTTCAGTAGTAGAAATTTAAGCTGTGTAAATTAGCCACTATTGCTGTTTTGACAGGCTTCCCCTTCATCAAAGCAGAGTTTCTGATGGGATGTAACAGAGTTCTGCTGATTAAGCAGTTTAACGTTTAGAAAAACAAAAAGTTGTATGGTTGTTACTGTTAAAGGTAAGTCATTATAAGCTTGTTGTTGCTTTTTCCCCTAGTATGACCTGTCAGCTTCTACATTCTCTCCTGATGGAAGAGTTTTTCAAGTTGAATATGCTATGAAGGCTGTAGAAAATAGTAGGTAAGAAACTTGTTTCACTTGGAGTAAATGTGTTTTAACCAGGTGTAAATATTTTAATTTTTAATGTTTTGTAATTAGGCTTTTATGTACTATGGCACATAAAAGTATATTCCATAAAATAATTTATTATCCATTTACAATTTCTTGTCCATATCTTTTCCATGAGCACCGACTCTATACTTCTAGTTGATTCTACTTAGATATCCATGTCCCAAATATAGTGTATAAATCTACATTTATTATCATCTTTTCCAGCCCATTTTCCTTTTTGAAATTCTTGATTGATACCATTGTTTTTCTTGACCATTAGGTTTCTGATCTGTTGTCCTATTTTTTAAATTTCTCATGCATTTTGTGTTTTAAAGTCCTATATGCAGTTATTCACATTTGTCTCAGCAGTCTCCCTCACCCCCACCCCCTCCACCAATTTCCATTTCTACTGCTTCTCTCCAAAAGGTGGGGATTTGCGAAGATCTTTTCCTGTTGGGTACTGTTATTTTATTATGTCTTTTATTGTTTTGAGTAGTTACTTGTTTTTGCATGTGTTGACACATGGGAAACCCTTAGTACTTAATGAGCAAATTTTCATTTTATGTGCCATCTTTTGAGTGGTAGAATGAAGGAACATGAATTTCAAAAGTTTTATGAAATATTTTTAAAATTTTTGAGCAAAAATTAAATCTTAACTCCTCCTGGTATTTGTAATAAATGTACTGAATTTTGTGTTTAAATGTATTATTAGAGATATTATCGGTACTACAAGCTATTGGTATCTGATAGTATAATAAAAAAAAAACTCAGGATTTTAGACTGACGTATATTTGTCATTCTTTACAAAGCCTGATAGAATTCAAACTTTTTTTGGCACTGAAGATTGAACCCGGGGATGCTTTACCAGGAAGCAATATTCCCAGCCCTTTTTGCCCTTTTCTGAGGCTAGCTTTGAACTAGTGATCCTCCTGCCTCAACCTTCCAAGACGCTGGGATTATAGGCATGTGCCATTGTACCTGTCTAGAATTCAGATTTTAAGAAAGAGTTGGTGGATATGGTGGCATGTGTCTGTATTCCCAGGTACATGAAAAGGTGAGGCAGGAGAATCCAATTGAGCTCTGGGGTTTGAAGCTAACCTGAGCAATATAGTGAGATTCTGTGTCCAAAAAAAAAAAAAAAAAATGACATTTTCTTCCGGCTGACAAAGGAATTTGGGCTCTTGGAACAAGGAGCTGGAGAGACTTAGCCAAGTTACAGAAAAACATCCTCCTTTGTTTTCTTGTATTTTCTTCTTTTTTTTTAGTATTTTTTTCAGTTGTTGATGGACCTTTATTTTACTCATTTATTTATACGTGGTGCTGAAAATCGAACCCAGTGCTTCACACACGTGAGGCAAGCACTCTGCCACTGAGCCACAACCCCAGCCCCATATTCTTGCATTTTCACTGGTGTAAAAACAAAGTTAAGTCTTGACTAAGAGAAAAATTAGGAATATATCTTGAAACCATCTATATAGTCCTGAAAATTGAGGCTTAGCTGTGAGGAATTGTATATCTTAGGAATTCGTTTTCTGTAAAATACCTCTAAATATTTATAACAGTTACATTTAAGAAAACAGGAGTAAATAAATATATTAAGTAAATAAAAATATTTTTAGGAACTGAAACCTAAAAAGGCATGACATTTTGTTTCCTTTTTCTTGAATATGGGGTTTCTCTGTTGGTTCTATGAATGTAATTTTTTATTATTTTTTTGTGCTGAGGATCAAACCCAGGGCCTCAGGCATTCTCTGCATATTCATTGAGCCACATCCCTAGACCCTGAATGTTGCCTTTTTTCAATATAAAATCGGGATGTAAGATGTCTACCTAGTTTACATAACCTTCCCATAACAACGAAATATATGTAACACAGTTGGAAAATTTTTAAGTGCTACATCTGCACAATTGCATATTAAGAATAATAACAATAAATGAAAAAATGACTTTTTTCAAAATACAAAAATCAGTGAGAAAAAAGGCATTATTCTACAGGTTTGCAAATATCAGTCTTAGTTTAAAAGTTTAATTAGATTCTCATATCTTTGTTCTACCTATTATGTCTTATTGAAGCACATAAAGCAAATCAGGCTTCACCCAGATTGGGAAAATGAGGAGTATCTTAATAGACTTTTCAGATAATTATGGACCTAATTCTTTAGTTCTACACCAGAACTGATGGTAATGATGAAGTCTAGAAACAATAAACTCCTACTTTGTTACACTAAAATGCAGTGGACTGTCATGCATGACTTTGTACCATTATAGCTTGGTCATTTGGAAAATACAGTTCCTAGAGTTACAACAGATGTCCCAAATTATATAAACTATCAAAACATCACATTTGTTAATATCACCACCACCAGTGTCAACTTGAAAGTTTGTAAATATTGGGAAGCAGACAAGAATTTTTATAATGGTGAATATAAGTTTTCTAAAATTTCAGTTTTTGCTTGAAAATTCAATTTTTATCATTGACAAGAAATTCTGTCAGTTTCCTGTGAAGTAACAGTTTCATGTTATTCATTTTAGGGAAACTGTCTGCCATATAACTAAATGTAAATAACCATAGTTTATCTGTCATTAGTTCTGTAAAATGAATAACCCCTGGGTACATCACCTTCTATGTGAATAGCCCTGGGTCAGACATTTAATCCTACAAGAAAATTCACAACTCAAAAGAACAAAACCAAACCAACCCGTGTACTAGTGCTTTTTGTCTTGAGGTGCCCATATTTTTGTCTTTAACAGCACTTTGCCTCCAGTTTCATTAGTAGAATACTAAAAAGACAGATACTTGCTGGGTGGCTCATACCTGTAATCTCAGCTACTTGGGAGGCTGAGGCAGGAAGAACTGGGGTTGTCTCAAAGTAAAAAACAAAAAAGGTCTGTAGCTCAGTGGTTTTTGCTGTTGGGGTGGTGGTGATGGTGATGAACTCAAGGGTTCAGATTAAATTAAGTGTTCCTTCATTAAGGACATTCTTAACTAAAAGCAACTTTTTAAATATGTGATAGCAGAACAGAGAATACATTTCTAAGTAGTTTACACTTATTGTTTGTGGTCATTGCATTGATTCATGTTAAAATGCCAGCAGCCTTACCCACCACTGCTCTGTATTATCAGTGCAAATGCCCACACAGTGGATAGGTATAAATGAGGTCTTTGGCTTCATGGATATTATCTCTAAAAGTTTCTCAGAGATTCCCAGAAAGTTTCCAAACTACATGTCAAGAACTTTTGATTTAGAATAAAAATTGCTTTAGATTCTCAACAGTGAGGAAAAAAGAATTGGCTTAAGTTCAAGTATATTGCATATGTCTGTGGAAATTTATTTAAATATGCAGTTATTTAAGAGGAGGTGCACCTTAGCTCCCAGAATAACTTGATTGAGGCAGAAGTGAATATGAGGGATGATGGTGAGGTTAATTTCAGTATAGGTGTTGGAGGCATGACAGTGTTGGAGGCATGGCAGTGAGGTTAATAAGATTCTTAACAGGATATTAAGCCCAGTTGACTTTGCTAGATTCTCTGGATTTTTACCTAGGAAGCTTGGAAAGGACTTTCAACTTGATAGGGGGCATTGAAGGCATCTAAAAATGTTGGGGGGCGGGGGGAAGAGCTGAATTCCTAGATATTTTTTTCCCCCTGGGAAGAAACACCATGATTTTATCATGGTGTGTGTGTATGTGTGTGTGTTTCTATGTTTTATTGGAGATTAAATTGCTGAGGCTGGCCTGGAACCGAGTGATCCGCCTGCCTCAGTTTTCCAAGTTGCTGGGATCACAGGCATGCACCACCATGCCTGGAAATTTGATCAGATTTTGAGAGACCTGTAACTGACAGGTTCCTCACTTTTTAGGTTATGGGCCACTTTTTAAGATTATGATAATGACAATAAAATAGGACTAGATATTAGGCTGCTCATGTTACATAAAATGAATTGAAGAAGTGGAAAAGATGTTGTAATCTAGGCCTGAAATTATAAGGATTCTAGTGCTAGTAAGAAAGGAATGGACATGTGAGACATTTTGAAGGAAAAAAAAGTCAATAATAGCTCAATATGGGAATAAAGGATAAAAAATGAAAATATAAGGATTAAAACTTGGTGATGCAATTATCGGAAATAGAGGAATTGAGATAATTTTACAAAAATACTATAAAATCAAGTGTTTTTAATTTGTCCAGTTAGGTTTCCTGATCAGAATTATCTTTATTAAAAAGGATAAAAATAAAATAATTAACATATTAGCTGGGCAGGTGGGGCACGCCTGTAATCCCAGCAGCTCATGAGGCTGAGACAGGAGGATCATGAGTTCAAATCCATCCTCAGCAAGGGTGAGGCACTAAGCAACTCAATGAGACCCTGTCTCTAAATAAAATACAAAAATAGATTGGGGATGTGGCCCAGTGGTTGAGTGCCTCTGAGTTCAGTCCCTGGTACCAAAAAAATAAATAAAATAATTAACATTTTAATTTTCCAACAGCATCATGATTTCTCCACCTTTTACTTGAAGTTAAGATCTTTTTATCTTAAACATTTGTAGCATGTTTTATTTTTTTTAATACTTACTAGAAATAGTACCTGTTGGTTGCAGAAAAATTGGAATAAACAGATGAGCAAAAGGAAGAAGAAAAATAAATCATGAACTGGGGATATAGTTCAGTGGTAGAGAATTTGGCTAGCATACGCTAGATCCTTGGTTTGATCCCTTGCACTGAAAAAACAAAACCCAAAACCCGTAATCCTTCCACTCAGATTATTCACTTTATCTTTTCTGCATATACTATTCATAGAAAAGTAATTTATAACATGTCTATCATGTTATACATACATTGTGCCACATTATACATATTGTTAGCACTTTTAAAATTATATATTAATATTTTTGTCAACTGATATTTTAGATTTTGGGGGGCTTCACATGATATTAATATAAATTTAATTTATCATAGTTTAGGTTGCTTTCCCTTGCTAGTTTTTAAATGTTTTACCTAGTTTTGTGATTTCTTAAAAAATTATTGTTTATTCTGTTTTTAGTTTTAAAAAATTGACTTTCTTTTTGTTTCAGTACAGCTATTGGGATCAGATGTAAAGATGGTGTTGTCTTTGGAGTAGAAAAATTAGTGCTGTCTAAACTTTATGAAGAAGGTTCCAATAAACGACTTTTTAATGTTGATCGGCATGTTGGAATGGTAAGGTCACTTTTTAAACTGTTCCTCTTTGTTGTGTCCAATTTCTTTTGAAATAACTGATTGAACTATAATAAAATGTGATTTTAGGAACATTGAGTCAGAAGTAGATCAGTGAGTAGCCACAAAAATAATCATTGAGTTACCTTTTACTGTCTAAAAGGTAGGTTCTCATAATCTTAGTAACAAATGTGAAAAACCAAGTTGTCTTAAGGAGGAGAAAATGGGGGGAGTATGTATAGAAATAAATCTTGGCAGCCCTGATCACCAGTAGAGATGGTACATGCTGAGAGGCAAAGAGTGTTTAGTTTTTTTGTATCCCTTATGGAAATCACTATCACAATAAAGTTGATGTCAGAGAAAATAGGAAGGTAGAGCACTAGGAAAAGATGTTTAAAAAAAGAACAGGTGAACACATCCTTTTTAATGGTTTCATGGGCATCACTGTAAGCTACTACCTACAGCTGGTATCTAAGCCGTCTGAATTACTGCAGTGCACAAGTTCAAGCCAAGCCATAAATATACTATCAGTATGTATTGATGTCATCCTAGTTGCATGTCAGACTTTTCCAGTAAGAACTATCACCCTCCCCCCAACAAAAAGAAAGAAGTGTTTCTACTTCAGCTACTGTTCTGAAAAGAAAAGGAAGAGAGAATGCATGTGTGCTAGATACATAAATTATCTCAGTCTCGACAATCGAGCTAAGTTATACAGATGAGAAAACAGATGGGCTGCTTGTAGAGAAAAATTGTGATTCAAATTTGGGTCTATTACTCCAGAGCCTATTCTGCAGTGACACATTATAAAACTAATTTCTTTTGCTGATAACTTTGGTATTCATGAATTGAGATGTAGTGTTGAATGTGCACACATACAAAAGGTTTGGCAAAATAAAACTAGCAAACATAAGGCTGATTTTTTTTTTCTTCTTCAAAGATGATTTTTTTCTGAATGCTGTTTCTCTTCTGAACAGATTTATTATTGTCAGTGAAACTGAAGTGTTCTGATAAAATTTGTCAGATTATACCTTAGCTGGTAGGATATGCATTATGTATTCTTTTACTTAGTAGAAAAAGTTCAAGTATATTTTTTGGGGAAAACTTTGGTGATAGAAAAAATTTTAAATTTGTCCCATTTGTTAGTTGAAGCTAGGAAGCTAACAGCATTTTTTATAAAAGGAAATTGGCAAAAAATTTGGACCGTGAAGGAGGTTAGACAAAAGAGGTCTTCTTCAAAGTAATTTGAGAGTATTAGACTTCATAGTAAGTTTTCTTCAAAGCAACAGAAGATTTTTTAAATAATGAAATTTTTGAAATAACTGATTGAACTATAATAAAATGTGATAACCTTGGAGAAGTTATTCTAAATACTTATTTCCTCCTCTTCAAAGTACTACTGTTTTGTAATAAGTGCTCAATATGTTAGGAATTTACCAATTTATTAGGTTGCAGTAAAACAAAAGGATGTTAAAGATCCTGATGTCACTTTTCAATTCTGTGAATCTAAGCTAGCAGTTTCCAAACTTTGTTGATTGATGGCACTTTAAATGTCTCAGTGATTTGTTTTCCATGGCTTCACTAGCTAAAAAGTAATATTTAAGTCCAAACAACTTAGTATATGTCCTAAAAACATAGTAGTTGTTAGGGGGGAAAAATGCAAAGAAGATATTTTTATGAAAATATGATTTTTATTTTATTTTGAAAAAAATACATTTCACTGGGTATGTGGCAAATGCATGTAATCCCAGTGACTGGGCAGGCCAAAGGAGACGAATGCATGTTTAAGACCAGCCTCAGCAATTTAGGGAGGCCTTAAGTAACTTAGTAAGATCCTGTCTCAAAAATAAAAAAGGCTAATTCAGGGGCTGGGACCAAAGCTCAGTTGCAGAGTGCTTGCCTAGCATGTGTGGGGCACTGGTTCTATCCTTAGCACCATATAAAAAATAAATTAATAAACAAAGATATCGTGTGTCCCTCTACAACTAAAAAAAGTATTAAAAAAAAAAAAAAAGAAAAAGGCTAATTCAGTCTTAAAGCACCACTGGGTTCATTCTGCAATACCAAATAAATAACCAAAACTAAACAAACTGCATTTATTAATTGTACACTGCTCAACTTTGTATAGTTTGGAATCATATTGGATGCTGCCACCCTCATTTCAAGGTCCTTATTGATTTTTCATAGTACTTTTTTCATAGCAACTTGAAGTTATACTTAAATGTAGGGCTGGGGATGTGGCTCAAGCTGTAGCGTGCTCGCCTGGCATGTGTGCGGCCCAGGTTCAATCCTCAGCACCACATACAAACAAAAATGTTGTGTCCGCCGAAAACTAAAAAAATAAATATTAAAAATTCTCTCTCTTTAAAAAAAAAATTCCAAATGTAATTCCAAGCATCAAAGTGCCCCATTAAGATCTAAAGCCCAAATTTATTTCAAATGATGCTTGTTAAAGCACTATTATATAAACCTATAAATAACTATACTTTTTGATTTGTGATAGGAATGTGTTTATTAAATTGGTACTTTGTTTCCCCTCAGGCTGTAGCAGGTTTGTTGGCAGATGCTCGTTCTTTAGCAGACATAGCAAGAGAAGAGGCTTCCAACTTTAGATCTAATTTCGGCTACAACATTCCACTAAAAGTAAGTTGGTAACATATTGAGGAACCTTTTGAACAGTAAAAGAAACGTATTAATAAGGTTTTCTTTTTTCCTCCTCAGCATCTTGCAGACAGAGTGGCTATGTATGTACATGCTTACACACTCTACAGTGCTGTTAGACCTTTTGGCTGCAGGTATGAAATTTGAGATTATCAAAAGTCAGATCTGCCAATCTTACTGAAATGAGATGGTATCTTAGGGTGGTTTTGATTTGCATTTCTCTGACTGCTAGAGATGGTGAGCATTTTTTCATGTACTTGTTGATTGATTGATTGTATGTCCTCCTCTGAGAAGTGTCTATTCAGGTCCTTGGCCCATTTGTTGATTGGGTTATTTGTTTTCTTATTGTTTAATTTTTTGAGTTCTTTGTATACTCTGGATATTAGGGCTCTATCTGAAGTGTGAGGAGTAAAGATTTGTTCCCAGGATGTAGGCTCCCTATTACCTCTCTTATTGTTTCTCTTGCTGAGAAAAAACTTTCCCCTTCTTGGACTATTCCCTGAAGACCTTAAAAGAGCGTACTATAGGGATACTGCTGCATCGATGTTCATAGCAGCACAATTTACAATAGCTAGACTGTGGAACCAACCTAGATGCCCTTCAATAGATGAATGGATAAAAAAATTGTGGCATTTATACCCAATGGAGTATTACTCAGCACTAAAAAATGACAAATCATGGCATTTGCAGGGAAATGGATGGCATTAGAGCAGATTATGCTAAGTGAAGCTAGCCAATCCCTAAAAAACAAATGCCAAATGTCTTCTTTGATATAAGGAGAGCAACTAAGAACAGAGCAGGGAGGAACAGCATGAGAAAAAGATTAACATTAAACAGGGACGAGAGGTGGGAGGGAAAGGGAGAGAGAAGGGAAATTGCATGGAAATGGAAGGAGACTCTCATTGTTATACAAAATTACATATAAGAGGAAGTGAGGGGAAAGGGGAAAAAAACAAGGGAGAGAAATGAATTACAGTAGATGGGGTAGAGAGAGAAGAGGGGAGGGGAGGGGGGATAGTAGAGGATAGGAAAGGCAGCAGAATACAACAGTTACTAGTATGGCACTATGTAAAAACGTGGATATGTAACCGATGTGATTCTGCAATCTGTATACGGGGTAAAAATGGGAGTTCATAACCCACTTGAATCAAATGTATGAAATATGTCAAGAGCTTTGTAATGTTTTGAACAACCAATAATAATTTAAAAAAAAAGTCAGATCTGTACTAAGATATCAATTTTCTGCAGGTTGGCCTTTTATACATTTCAGATTATAAATTGTTACCAAGAAGTATTAGGGCTGATATTAAAAGTATACATAAAAACTATTTGAATAATGAAAGGGATCAGGAGATTTGAGGTCATAATAATAAACTCCTAATTATAACTGATTATATAATAAATGCTCTGGTGCTGAGGCTTTTATATTCTCAGAAATTGTATAGTAATTTTAAATATATTCCACGTTGACATTAGATAGCTAATTATACTTTGGTTTTCTCATTAATGTCTATCAGATATACTTTAAACACTTAGATAAAATGCTTTTAAATGGAGTTTACAGTCTGTAATGAATCCATACAAGTTATGTTTTATAATTTTTATTAGGCACAGTGTTTATTTCTGTTAAGGTAAAGTGCTAGTATGTTTACTTTTGAGCAAAGTGGGGATTCTATTGCCAAGATCTGGAATGTGTGTAAATATTCAGATATGGTTGTCATCTAGTAAACTACATTTTCCTGAAATGAAAGAACACTGTTAGTTAATAACATTTTTGTTTAAAGTCAGTCATGCTTGATCAAAATAAAACATTGAGATCTTAGTGCTTAGCTATAATCCTACCATTGAGTTGTTCATAAGCATCCATGTTTAAATTACTTAGGAAGACAAATTTTAGGAGACTTTTGTTCCACTGGCAATAGGTTAGACATGGTGGGTAACTTGTTAACACTGGTTAATTCTCACTTGAATTACTCTGAAATACTTTGTATAGAATACTTTTCATTTTTAATCTTTCAACTGAGCTCTTAGTTCATCAGTTACTTTTCTATGTTTTTTGGGGGTGGTGGGTGGGTACTAGAGATTGAACTCGGGGGCACTAGACCACTGAGCCCCAACCCCATCCCTATTTTGTATTTATTTAGAGACAGGGTCTCACTGAGTTGCTTAGTGCCTCGTTCTTGCTGAGGCTGGCTTTGAACTCACAATTTTCTTGCCTCAGCATCCAGAGTCGCTGGGATTACAGGCATGCACCATTGTTCCCAGCCTTTTCTGAGATTTTTAAGGGAGTAAGAATATGTATCTAGCACACATGTATTCTCTCTTCCTTTTCTTTTCAGAACAGTAGCTGAATTAGAAACACTTCTTTCTTTTTGTTGGGGGGAGGGTGCTAGGAGTCAGTCATGGAAGTAGAGACACAGATGAAACACCTTACAGGTAAAGTGGCCTTAAATATGTATTAGGTGTAGTGGGGAAACAAATGCCTATTTCTGGAGAGGTGGCAAAGAAAGGGGTATGAGAAATAGGGGGAATGGGAGAACAGTATTTGATGCAAAGGAATTGGTATGAAAGTATAAAACTACATGGTCATTTCAGATTAAGAGAAGGTTTTAGAGATGATACAGCAGATGCTGGAAGGGCCAGTCCTACAGAAGTTCTGGAAATGTTGACGGGTTTTAAAATAATGACAATTGGATATATATTCTGAAAGATAAGTCATAGTAGTGTAGAGGATGGAAGGAAATGATGGAAAGGGTGAGAACTGGATAGTTTGCTGTTAAAGATTAACTGTAATGTAAGAGGTAAAGTGAGATTAGTAACCTCTAAAGCAAATACATCACAATGTCAGAAAATCAGTAATTCATATGATCATTTAATAGCCTAATTTCAGTTTGTTGAGCATATAAAACTGAGCCATTTCTGATTACTGCAGAAAAGTGGAGAAAAATTGGGAAATGAAAGATGGAAAAAGTTGCATTGAAAAGTTGACTTTCAGTCAGGAATTTTATTCTCATGGCTTTTGATTGTCGATGCTTTCTCAGACCTTCTCCGTAGTTCTATTTTTCACTGATAATTACTTTTTTCTAGCATCTTGCCAAGATAGTTTCATCAGAAAGTTTAATACAAATTTAAAAACCCACATGAGAATCTCTAGTATGTACTAGATTTTACTAATTTGGAACCCAACATACCAAAGAAGTTACTATGAATTTTATGTATATTAGTAATTTATTATAGAAATTATAATTGTACTTACATCACTGCAAGTTTTTAAAAATTATTTTTATGGTATTAAAGAATGACTTTTTAAAATGGTTTTTTTAAATGCAGTTTCATGTTAGGATCTTACAGTGTGAATGATGGTGCACAGCTCTACATGATTGACCCATCAGGTGTTTCATATGTGAGTAATCTTGAATCATTTAAAATTCTATTGTAGTATTTCCTTAGTTTCTTTAAAACTCATTCAAGGAATGTTTTCTTTTTTATCATTAATAATAACCTATGCATATGAGGCAGAGGAAAAACCTATGGCTTTCCATATGCTAGAGAAAATACACAGTAAATTTAAAATGTGATTCTTTCATTAGTATATTAGCAGTGTCTTAAAACTGAATACAGGGGCTGGGGACATAGCTCAGTTGGTAGAGTTCTTGCCTTGCATGCACAAGGCCTACCTAGGTTCAATCCCCAGCACCAAAAAAAAAAAAAAAAAAAAAACTCCAACTGAATACAGAACTGGAGGTCAGTGGTAGAACACTTGCCTAGGGCATGCAAAGCCTGATTTTGATCCCCAGAATCACAAAAAAAGGCATGTAGGGAAGGATTTGGTATTTGAAATTTTTTGAGCACTGTAATATATTCAGGAGAATGTTGCATATCTTTGTCCACATTTGCTTTTAAGGTATTAACATCCTTTTATTAGTTTTTAAGTAGAAACAGTAGTGATTATTGAAATGGATAGTATACTAATTAAACGATTAAATTTTTTTCCTTTTTTTAAAATAGGGTTATTGGGGCTGCGCCATTGGCAAAGCCAGGCAAGCTGCAAAGACAGAAATAGAAAAACTTCAGGTAACACACATTTAACGTTTGAATTCTGCTAGAAGTAAAATTTATCACTCCAAACTAAACTTCTTAATCCAAGGAAATAGTATAACTTGATATTTAAAGCAGAGCCTTGTGAAATTGCTATGAAGTTGAATAGGAAAGTTGGTAACATGTTATCTGAATTGCCTCATGGATCCTTTTGTGATTTGATGACTGCTTAATTCAAAATAATCCAAAATAGTTCTTTTTTTTTAATTGATTAAAAAAAATGACAGCGGAATGCATTGCAATTCTTATTACATGTATACAGCACAATTTTCCATATCTCTGGTTGTATATAAAGTATGTTGACACCAATTCATGTCTTCATACATGTACTTTGGATAAGGATGTCTATCACATTCTACCATCCTTGCTAATCCCTTGCCCCACCTTTTTCCCTCCCACCCCTCTGCCCTATTTAGAATTCATCTATTCCTCTCATCCAAAGTAGTTTTTAATATAATGGTTCAAAGTCCATGTTCATGGATCCCTAGAACTTGAAAATTCTAGTGGTGTAAAATTTATGAGTTAATGCCACAGAACTGCAATAAAAAACATATATGATATTTCTTCCTGTATCATTTCTTTCTTTGGGATATAGCTTTTATGTCTTACAAGTCTTCTATTAAAGTGTCTGGCTGTACTCTACTGCTTCTTTCTTTGTTCCTAGCTAGACAAGGCATGAAGCCTGTCCTGTTAAAATTACGTACTTTCTATTTTCTCATAAGCCAGAAATTCAGCTATTAGTATGAAAAGTTTATTTAAAAATATTTGTTTTAGCTGTAAATCAGTTAACTTTATGTTGAAATAGGAGCCATAACGTCTTTTTGCTTGTCAGATCTTTGCCTAAAAGACAAGGATATGACCTATCAGAGTTTCAGTTTTATAGAGATTTTCAGGTACACTCAGTATGAGTGCTAAACTCCAACCTGACTTACTCATTCAGCTTACTTAAGGCCCAATTCTAGAAAACACTTGTTAGTGTTTAGCATTTGTTTAATGTCAAATTCTAGAAATCTGATTCATGTTTGGTATTTTAGTAAAGTTGAGAAAAGGACCTAGGGACACTACTTAGCCTAAAGCCCAACCTCAGGATAACACACTGCCTAGAGTCACATAATAAGTTGGTGTAAGAGTAAACCAGTTTGTTTACATCTCTCCAGAGTGTTCTGTGTCCTGTATGGGTGCAGTGGGGCATGCTAGTGCCCAGCAACTTAGGCCCTTTCTTGGAATAAAAAGGGCTGAGGATGTGGCTCAGGGTTTGAGCGCTCCTGGGATAAATCCCCCCCCCCCAAAAAAAGTATAAGAATAGTCAGCAATTTATTTTGTCTGTGGTTAAGCCAAAGTAACAAATGGGAAAACAACAAATCCCAGATAAAAATTTAGAACAATCACTTGATTTGAGGAACACATACTTTAAAGTCATGTACTACTAAATCAGGGTTTGAAAACTGGCCCACTGCCTGCTTTCTTAAGTAAATTTTATTGGAATACAGGCATAGTCTATGGCTACTTTTAGTAAAAGTATTGTTTGGTCCTGTACTGAAAGTATTTTTTGTCACCTCTTGCTGTACATCAATTCTATAGCCTGTTTCCAAATTTCCAAAAAATATTTTGTGAACATATAAAAACATATTTGCTATTTAAAATGTGTTTTTCCGGGCTGGGGATGTGGCTCAAGCGGTAGTGCGCTCACCTGGCATGCGTGTGGCCTGGGTTCGATCCTCGGCACCACATACAAACAAAGATGTTGTGTCCACCGAAAACTAAAAAATAAATATTAAAAATTCTCTAAAAAAAAAAAATGTGTTTTTCCAATTTATACTTAAGTTTGCCTGTGCAGGATGCAATTAATTCACCAACTATAGAACTTAACTAATTTTCATATTTTTAGCCTTAGTAGGTTTTCTTTCACCCCTAATTTAACATGCATTGCCTCAATAATCTCAAGGTCTTTTGTAAATGATTTTAAATCCATATTGTAAAGATTCATAATGAATTTGTTCCTTAGGTCTCTCAAGTCTCCAATCTATGCATATTTTGAAGAGTTCATCTCAGTTGCCTTTTTTTCTGTAATAGGATTTGTCTGTTTTCTAAGATTAGTGTTCTTAAACTTAATATTATGGTTTTTACTTCCTCATGTCGTCCTGTAGACTCAACTTGAGCATCGGGATTTCTAAATTAAAATAAAAATAAATTTAATGAACCTGATTTAATGACAGTAGTAGTGAATCACACTTCGAGTCTGGACCAATGTAAAAGTGTTCTGTATTTTTCACCATTTTCCATCCTCCTGACATATCCAAAATATGAATGCTAGTATGCTCAAACACTGTGATTAAATCTTTGAATGGGTTGCATCTGAATAGTATACACATTGCTCTGCTGACCACTAAATAGTTTTTTTTTTTCCTACTCTGATTTTCAAATATTAACTGAGAAAACACATATGAATGAACTTTTGGCTTCCCTCTTTTGCTTTGTGGATTAACATTTGTCTTCCCGCAGTCAAACCAAATCCAATTTGTGCTCTAAGAACCTGTTTAAATCCTCCTGATGGTTTCTGAAAGCTTTCCCTGACATCCCTTAAGAACAATTTCTTTTGTTGTTCTTTCTGTTTTGTAGGTACCTACTATCTATTATGATTTTTGGCATTTTATTAAGTAAATTGGCTGAAAACAAACTCAAGATTTTTTCTCCCTCCAATTTTTTAAACTTCAGGGTCTACTTATAAATGAATTGATAGAGGCTTCTAAATTTTAAAAAATTTAACATAAAATTAGTGGTTATCTAGAATATCTATTTGTCATGTTAATTGAAAAATATTAAATTGTGAATCAGGAAACTTTATGGTCTGTTCTTTATGGATTTTAAGTTATCTTATTTGGTTTTAGATCCAAGAATCTATCTCACGAATATATACTGTGTTTTTGTAGATGAAAGAAATGACCTGCCGTGATGTTGTTAAGGAAGTTGCGAAAATGTAAGTTGGAATAACTTGTGATTTTTCTTTAAGAGGCTGTTTCATTTGAAAATAATATAGTGTATAATTTTTAGAAGGTGAATGTAAAATCCTAAGAATCCACACCAAGAAGAAAATCTTTTTTTCTTGTTGTCTTGGGGATTGAACTTAGTGCCTTGCACATGTTAAACATGAACTATACCATCGACATGAATATCCTTATTTTTCAGTAATGAATGGGGTGGGAAAGTATACCTTTTAACAAAATGAACTGTTAGGCAATAGGTTTTAGGGTAGGAAGATGTAATAGACCTTGGATATCAAATTAATAGCTTCATTTGTTAGCTCTTAACTTCTCAAATCTCATAAAGTTCATTATTTAATCTTAAAAGATAGCCTTGAACAAAAAGCTTGCTTTTATTTTATGGTCCTGCAACTGGAATCCATATATGCTCTATTGGTGAGCTGTATACCCTTGGTCTTGCAAACTTTATAGCTAATTGCTTCTGTACATGATCTGTGAAGCTGGTTCATTTTTGATCTGCTGCTTTCTTTGGAAAAGATGTATTTCACTTTTTCAGATTCATCATAAATTTTTTTTGAACAAGATAGGGGCACCCCTATAATCACAGGAGGATCATGAGTTCAAAGCTACCGTTAGCAACTTAGTGAGGTGAGGTCCTAAGCAAGTTATCAAGACCCTTCCTCAAAAAAAAAAGGGGGACTGGAGATGTGGCTTAGTGATTAAGTGTCCCAGGGTTCAATCCTTGATAATAACCCCTTCATACAAAACAAGGACAGTTAAAACCTGAATGATTTATATTAAAAAGTAGCATATAATTTTTTAAATAGTAAACACAATCAATAAACCTAGGTGGCAATTAAAAAAAAAACACCCTCATAATTCTAGTTGAAAGAATGCATTTGCTATTTTAAAAATTTCATTAAAATATTGACTTTGTAGCCAGCTATTGAGATTTAAAACTTGTAATGTTTGAGATTTCACAGCACCTCCATCCCACATTACAACACAGACAAAGTCTAGTGAGTAACCTTAGTGTAATAGTTGTCTTTGGCTTTACATCTAATAATATTTGCAAGGAAAAAAAAATCCCAGAAGTCTCAATTATATAATTTTAAAAAGTATGATTTAGGGCTGGCTTTGTGACTCAGTGGTAGAGCTTGAACCTAGCACTTCTGAGGTTCAATCCTTAGCACCATATAAAAAAAAATTAACTTGTTGGCTCCTACAAATAAAAATATGTATATATCTTTTTAAAATGTGATTTAAATGATAATCTTTTCTGAACTGGTGGTTTTGTCTTCCTTGTCCACCATTCCTGCTAATGTCAGTACCCTTCCTTTACTTCCCTCATTCAGCTTCAGTTGAGAAGCAAGCATAAGCCGTTTTCTACATATTTTCACTGAATTTTACATTTTAATATGATATATTAAATAGCATCTTTCATGAAATCAGGCATTCTGGAAGTCAGCCCTCACCACTATTATGTTTAGGTATAATGGTAGACATCAAATAGCTACCCTTAATCATAAGATGCTTTCATATTATAGCACGGTTTTAGAAGACCCTCTGAAAGTAAAGTGTGTAAAGCAGTATAAAATATAAAATAAAACTTTACACTGATACTTAATTTTTGATACTTTTCCTGTTGCTTTGTTATACTACAGCGCCTCCTTGTTTTGAGTTTGTGACATACTACAGTGTGAGAACTACTTAAGTGGAATATAAACTGTTACTAAATGAATGGACAAGGTGCTGAAAAATAGTAAAATAGCCAGTTAGTTGGGTTTTACTTATTTTGAGACATCATTTTATACTGAATTAAATATAATGTACAACTACCAGTACGAATGTCATTTAAAACTTAAGATTAAACTCACAAATTCAGTAATTCACTATTAAAAAAAAAAAAAAAGCTCAGAAAAGAAATACACCAGGTCCAGTTCAAAATTTGTTTTATGAAATATAGTAGGATAAATGAACATCATATTTTTGAGTCAATCGTCTATTAAGTTGTGAAAAACTTGGCAAGGAAAGCATCATTTGCTAAGTCTTTGTAAGTTGCTTTTTAAAATATTTGCTCAAAGAGTAGAAAAAAATGAATATCCTGACAAGGAACAGTGAATGACTGCTTACTGTTTGAACCTGTTATTGTTTTAAAACTGAACTATAGAAAACATATCAAAATAACTGAATGGATTTTATAGGTATATTCATTGTTTATAAGATAGCAAGGGTTTCTATCTCAATAACTGTGTAATTTGTCTTTTCTAATGTACATAATAATAGACTACAGGAAGTATATATAATTTTGTAAATAGAGATGGGCATTCTAATTTGTACTGACTGGGTACCTGAACTTAGATGTTTGGAGGTGACCAATTGCTAATTTATCCTTTTCTGTTCTAGAATTTACATAGTACATGATGAAGTTAAAGATAAAGCTTTTGAACTAGAGCTCAGCTGGGTTGGTGAACGTAAGTTACTTTTAGACATTTACTTATTCTAGGACACACTTATAGTGTACTTAATTTACCCTTTTTAATATAAAGAAATCCAAAACAGAATTAACAGGTTGTTAGTTAATCAAAGTGAAAATTCTGCTTAATAATTAATTAAAGTTGTGAACAGTTCATTGTTTTGAAATATCTGTTTCATGTATTACTGAGAAGTCACCCATTTTTTCTACCTAGCATAGGGCTTAAAGGATAGGCTATTTTCAAAATCTAATCATGATGTAAATTAATTCTCAGGATTTATAAATCATAATTTTCAATAGTTTAATTTGGGCACATTTAGTCACACATGAAAGAAACACACAAAAGTTAGTACAAAGTATCTTTTTTATTATTCATAGTACAGTATTCCAACCTTAGGTGAACAATCATACTACCTATGGATTTGGATAAATTGTATGGTATTGTAAATCAGTATACTAATTTTTAATTCAACTAAATATATGGCTTAATTTACAGTAACTAAAGGAAGACATGAAATTGTTCCAAAAGATATAAGGGAAGAAGCAGAGAAATATGCTAAGGTGAGCTTCAGCATTAAAAACTTTACTAATTAAAATCATGTATTGATAATAAAGGAACTTGCCTATTAAACACTGAAGAGTTGAACCAAGGGTAGACATTTTCTAGTTTATCTGCAGTGGAAATAAAGTTGCACTCTGGTTCCAAAGTTTTTTGGGCGGTTAAAAGTAGACAGGGTTTTCAGGACACAAAATGCTTTTCACTTGTAAAGAAGTATTCGTTTTTCATTTCTAAATTTTTTAGATAAATTTTTAATGAGGCTAATAAGTGGGACATAACATTAATCAAATATAAATACCATTTTTCTCTTAACAGGAATCTTTGAAGGAAGAGGATGAATCAGATGATGATAATATGTAACATTTACTTCAGCATCTATTCTGTTATAAATTTTTATAACAGTTCCATGTAACTTTAGCCCCTGACCAATTTTCATTAAATTTTTGACTTGTAGCCACTGAAGTTTGGTTAATATCTACTTGACATAATTGGAGAAATGATCAATGACATTTATTACATTTGCTTATTGTTAAAATACAGACTTACGCCTTCTACTAAAATTCCTTAGAATACTGTAAAATGAGTCTTTGGAATAAGATGAATTCAGTCTGTTTGGTTCTTTTATACTGGTCATCAGCCAGTTTTGACTTTTAGGTGTAAGAAAGATGTTTTCAATTTTTTAGGAAGAGACTATCTGAGAAGTCAAATATTTTTGCTTTTTTCCTTTTATTGTGGTAAGTTAAGAATTTCTGTTATGTCACTTTCTGTCTTTACAAAAATCAGAACTGTGGCCTGAAAGAATTACAAATGTGCCCTGAACAGCACTACTCAGAGCAGGAATAATCCGAACTCAGGCCAAGTATACACACCCTAAATTGAGTTCATGCCAGCCTCACTCCATTCAACTGTTATTGCTTTCCTAAGAAGGTAATCTAGTCACTGAGAGTTTAGCTGCAGGGTATTGCTGGGCTTTGAGCATCTTTGTGGTTTAAACAGCATATAATTATACCTGAATATTTAACAACTCAAAACCAGTATTTTGATACCATGAATTCCATAGTATGAGATTGATTACCTGCTATATTTTACAAATCATTCATAGCAGAAAGTGGTAAGTGTTGGCCTTGGACAAATGCCCAAATAATACTAAACTGGATCTATTTTCAGACAGAAATTGACTCTCCTCCTTCATTCAACTAGGGCCAGTCCTAAAACTTCACTTACTATGCTGTGGGCTTAACTGTTCATCAGTACAGCTAATAACCCTCTGTAAGAGGTACTAGAGAAATATAAATTTACCGTGATACCGGATTAATCTAAACTTAAAAATATATACAACATATACCTAATTTGATACCTATTATGAAAGAAAAATGAGAGATTTTCATTATTAATGTAGGTTTAATTGTTGGGCCATTCTGTAATCATATCATTGAGAAATGGCAAGCCTCCAGGAAAAAAAGCTGATATGTTTTACTTTGACATGAATACAATGTTTAAGACTGAATACCTTATTGCTGTAAATCATCTTGATACTGGTACCTTAAAAAACAAAAACAAAACATAATTTTTAAAGAACAAAGTTCTGGTTTACAGTTTCCAACATAATATATTTAGAATGTAAAATAACTTATCTGATGAGATGATCCATCTGTTTTTATTTCTGTCATTCCTAAAGGGACCCAAAAAATGAAGTCATAGGTTATTAATATGATGGAAACATTGGAATAAATTTCACAAGGTAAGCAGCAAATTAAAATTATAGTGTTTCCATTTTATAAAAATATCAACATTTCAAAATATTAAGAAACCAGAAGAAATCCTTAAATGAAACTGTGTTTATGTATAATATTAACTCCTAATGTTTCTCTAAGTTTTAAATTTCTTACCTTTGGAAATGCAATCCAGACTTGACCTAGATTTTACTTTCCTATATCCATACTATGTGCATAGGTTATTTCTTGACAGGTCTTTCCTAATGGCTCCCACCAAACTGCCACAAAAAGCCTTCAAAAATGATAATTAGAATTGCCCTTGCCAAAAACCCTCTTTATATGTTTCCTATTTAAATGTCAGGTTTTAAAAAACCCAAGAATAACAGTGCAGTTGCTCCTAACCCTAAATAAAACTTTGGTTCTACCACTGAGACTATTTGTATAAATCTACAATGTCTTTAATGAAACAAGTGTATAGCCCCCCACCCCCTTATAGGTACTTGACCTACATTTTACAAGAAGTTGTTTAAACCAACCAAAAAAAAAAAAAAAATCACACTTCCTACTTTTTATCTGGTGAACAAGGAGTCAGGCATCCAAATGCTCAAGGCACATGTCTTTTAAAAAATGTTTAGTTAGTTGTAATAGTGGGGGTTCATTTAGACATAGTCATAAATGCATGTGATAAAATTTGCTCCATTTCAACCCTGTATTTCCACTTTCCCTGCCCTCTTCCCTCTCCCGGTACACATCTTACAGAAATAATTCCTAGTAGTAAAGTACAAAGTAAGGTATAATATTTTAAAAATACAGGCTCAAAAATGTCAGTGATTTATCTGAATTTCTGGAAAACTGAAGCTCAGAAATATGTAACATTTGTAAGATCAATTCTTACACTGAAGTACAGTAATGGGATTTTTCTTGACAAAAGAAGCTGGGGGCTTCTAGCCTACTTCAGTGTAAACAAATTAATTTAAGAAAGATAGCATTATAATTAAACCTAGGATATGGTTTATAAATTGATACAAGTTTCAATCTGGCTGGCTTTGTCATTTTTAATAATTATGATTTTGGAGAATTACTAAATTTCATCTATACAGTGAGGATTTATGTACCATTTAAAAAAGCAACAAAAGAGTAAAGATAGAAATTTAAACTTAGAAAGAATTAGAAGAAGTGATCAGAAGACCGAGTATGGTTAAAACATCAATTTGTAAAGGGATTTCTAAATTCAATGTAAACCTAATCTCAAGAGGCACAGAGCGCAGGAAGGGTAAAATTAATAAGCTGTTTCTAAAATTTTTATAAGAAAAGCAATTTGAAAAGACAAAATAGTATAGAAAAAGAACATGTAGAGAAACTACCTGACTTCAAGACTTACTATTAGGGGATGCAGCTAAGTAGTAAGTGTTTGCCTAGTATGTGTGAGATTCTGGTTTGATCTTTTAACACACCAAAGAAAGAAAAACAAAAATCCAGACTTAACTCTAATGCTCCAGACACAATGGAGTTCAAAATCAGATTTCAAATATGATCAACTGAGTGAAAAGGCAAATCAGTGGAGAAAGGAATGATTTTTCAACAAATGATGCTAGAATACTGGGACATCTATCCACAGGATAATTCCAAAAAAATATAAAAGATCTCTTATTGGTTTTAAGAAAGAATCATCCATTAAATCCATTAAAGTTACACAATAAAAAGTTTCAAGAATGACAAAATAGGAAAAACTGAGGAAAAATACTTGCAAATCATCTAACAAAGGACTTGTGCACAGCAGATACACAGAACTTTCAAAATGACGCAACATGAAATATCCTAATTGTAAAAAAATGGACAAGAGTCAGGCATTTCACTAAACAAGATACATTGATGGCAAATACCTATGTGAAAAGATGCTTTTCACTATTAAGAGAAATACATATTAAAATTACAAGGTGTTATCACTCAGCTATAAATAGTGTACAATTAAAGACAAATCACCAAGTACTGGTGAGGATGTGGATTAACAAGAATAGTCATTGCTGCTGTAAAGTAAAATGGTATGGCTGCATTTGAAAACAGTTTGCCAATTTCTTATGAAGTTTAACACTTAACACATAACTCACTGTTCCTACTGACAGGTGTATGTATATGTGAAATGGAAACTAAGGATGTATGACTCATACATACTGCTTAATTACAAATGTGATATTTTGGAAAAGGCAAAACTTGCAAGGATCAGAAAAACATCAGTTTTTCATGGGGCAAGAAGAGAAACAGAAAAGATACTTCAAGTGTTTACGAGATTATACCTCTAGGCTGAGACTGTGGCTCAGTGGTGGAGTGCTTGCCTAGCACATGGGAGGCACTGGGTTTAATCCTCAGCATGATGTAAAAATAAATAAAATAAAGGTATTGTGGCTATCTACAAGTTGAAAAAATTCAAAAAGAGATTTTACTTCTGTCATAAGGCTAAACAGCAGAATGAAGTAATAGGGGCAAGAGGTATTTATGAAAACTCATTTGATTTTACGAGAAATGTTATAAAAATATACAACTTGCTGGGTGTGGTGGCACACACCTATAATCCCATCGGCTCAGGAGGCTGATACAGGAGGATCTCGAGTTCAAAGCCAGCCCCAAAAAGGGAGGCACTAAGCACTGAGACCCTGTCTCTAGAAAAAATACAGAATAGTGTTGGAGATGTGACTCAGTGGCCAAGTGCCCCTAAGTTCAATCACCTGTACCCAAGAACAGTATATAACTAGGTGAAAAAGAGGAAATTAATAGCAGATGGTTTCACATATTTTACAACTCAACATCAACTTTCAAAAAGAGCAACACAAAGATGTTAGGAGAATTATTTCCAACATATAGGTGGATGAAAAGTTCAGGGCCCCCAATCAGGAACTGTATAATTGTTCATTTAATGGTCAGAGATTAAAACCATCTCTTATTTTTATTTTTTGTTAATTTCACAGTTTTAAGCTTTTACTCAAAGCAGTAGCAATCTTTATTTAGAATACAACCTTTGAGAAGAATTAGTTTTACTAACATTTGAATTTAATTCTTTCCTTTTTTTCAAAAGGAGGAAGTGGCTTAATTTTTCATGAAACCAGAAGGTGGAGGGAAGCATTATCTTGGTGAATATTAGTTTTCTTTCCTCTGTGAGAAGCATGTCCAGTAGACAATGCTCTGTGCATTTGTCTGTGAATGTAAAAAGCCTCTCATTTTACTGATAGGTCAAGGAAGAGAAAAGTATCAGAAAAGTATCAATTTGGTAAAATAAGAGCTTGGTTCGGCCACAGTATAGCAAGATTCCCTTACCTGCCGCGTATAGGTTTATAGTGAAAGCATGCTCTGACATATTTTATTAACTATGAGTTCACTTCACAGGACTGAAAAAGCAACACTAATTCATTATTTCTAACTCATGTTCTATTTATTCATTACTTTAGTTATAAAAGATTCCCTGTAGCAACCCCTCTTCAGTACTAGGGACTGAACCCAGGGCCTCACACAAGCTAGGCAAGCACTCTACCATTAAACTATCCTCAGCTCTTTTAAATTTCAAGACAGGGTCTCACTAAGGTGCCCAAGACTGACTTTTAACTTTTGATCCTCTTGCTTCAGCCTCCCAAGAAGTTGCAATTATACTATGTGCCACTGTGCAAGATTCTTAAAATGGTATTACTGCAACTTTTGTACAATATATTCCACACACTCACAATATAGTGATACATTTCTGTTCTAACATTTGAATTTTAACTGTTCCCACTGTTATTTGGAATAAACTGAATGCAATTCTTCTATATTTCTAGAATAAAGTCTATTAGAGAGGCTGAGGCTGTGGCTTAGTGGTAGAGTGCTCGCCTAGCTTGTGCGAAGTGCTGGGTTCGATCCTTAGCACCACATAAAAATAAATAAATAAAATACAGGTATAAAAACATCACATCAATCTTAAAAAAAAAAAAAAAAGGTCTATTAGAAACGAGCACAGACCATTCCTTCAGAGGTGACATAATTCATTTACAAACACAAACATGTTTGACACAGAAAGCCGAAAGGCAAGCCATAATACTGGCAAGTCATACACTAAAAATTTCTGACAGTAAGCAGTTTCTCTTCCTTCCTGGCAATCCTCTCTCTCATGATACAAAGCCAAATGCAGCTTTCTGACAAATGACTTTATGTGGAGACATGACGTGCCAGCTTCCTCCCCCTCTCGATATTTGGATGGCTTCCAAAGTGAATTTCAGGAGACGCTTTAAACATGAAACTCAAACTAGCCTACTTTAAAATCTATTCTTTTCCCTAAATGGAAATCTGACAAAACAGGAAGTACCCAGCAGCAGAGAAGCAAGTTCTGCAGCTTTAATATTTACTGGGAACAGCCTAGTTCTTCATGACTATGTAATAAAAATGCAGAAGTTCAAAACTGGGTGGAAAACCGCAAAGTTTGCAGTAGCATACGTAATTTTAAGGCCTTAAAAGCAGTATCACATGATAAATAGAGAAATAAGAAACCGCAAAAGGGCCTTTTGTTTGGCTATATTTCCTTGCATGAAAATCCCTTTCCCAGTTCCTTCAGACTAAGATATAAGCCACTAAAACTATACAAACACTGCAAACAGCGATATGGTGGCATATAAAAATTTAGAAACAAATTTTTTTTTTTTTTTTTTTTGAGAATCAGTAAGAATTTTAGTTTGGTTTGAGGGAACCAATGGGGCAAAGTGAGATTTTTTTTCTTGCTTGCTGTAGCATTTGAGGTAACCCTGCATGTGAATAAATATAAACCCCTAAGTGGTCTGTTAGGATCAGCAGAGTCAATAACATTATCAAACATACCACCAGCCAAAAAAACAAAAACCCCTTCCTCCATGACTTATTCATGCCCTACTTTAAAGCTGTGGAAATAACTAGAGGACTTTTCAATACCAATTAACTTGTATCTTAATTTTTAAACTATCACTCCTAAAGAGCAGTACAGTATACTAAAAGGCCTAAAGTACTAAACAAATATCATCTATCCTTTCCTTCCTCCCTGGCAAAAGCAAAATGAGATTCACAGGCAGTCAGGAAATGTGTGATTATGTATTAATAAGTCATGTATTAATATAATAGATCACATATTAATAAATCAGAAGAACTGGGAATAGTGACACAGGCCTGTAATTCCAGCTACTTAGGAAGCCGAGGCAGGACAACCTCAAGTTTTGAGACCAACTTTTTGAAATCCTAACTCAAAATTTTTAAAAAAGGGAGTGGAACGAGGATGTACTTTAGCAGTAGAATACTTGCTTAGCATGCTTGGGGTCCTGGATTCAATCACTACCAAATAAATAAATATTTTCTCCTGTAACTGATTTAAGTACACTGAACAGTATAGAAAACAGAAGCTTCACTGTAATGAAATTAACTGGTAATCATGCTTAGCTATTATTTGAAATTTACTTTAATGTCCAATGAAAACAAGACTCTTAATAAATGGGTTAGAGACAGAACTCAGTGTAAAGTGCTTGTTTAGCATGTTCATGGCCTTGGGTCTGATTCCCAGTGAGGGGGGAAAAAAAAAGAAAACAAAAGATCTTTGAAAATAAGGAGGGACATTAAAACTTGTCAGAATATGATCCTATGTAATATGAACATCAACTACTTCCTTAAGTGCTAAAATTATCAAGTCAGTGCCTGATACTTCTGATTTGGGTATGAGAAGTACACAATGTAATTCCTATTTGAAAAATGTGGTGCTGGATTAGAAATTTCAAACATTAAGAGTTATAAATACCTAGTCCATGAAGTTTATTCTCTAAAAGCAAAAATTCATGCAGTGACTATCTCAGAGGTCACAGTAATGAGTAAAACCAACAGGCTTATAATTACAACATAACATCTGTTTTTCAAAGCCAGTGTTACTATATTATGATGCTCCTTTAATTCAATGTCCTACTAAGTTATTATAAAAATTCTAAGAACTGCTTCTTTAGATGTATGATACGGCTCTGATATTTCAATTTATCTCCCTAATTTCCATAATTCTCATTTCTTCTAAATCTTAAAGGCCCAAACCCTTATCAGTATCTCAGCAACTAAGGATAAAATAAACATACTCAAGAATATCTCATCCAATTCCTATTCTCATTTCTAGTGTTATGGATTATGGTATTGTGGTTTTTAAAAAGTACTTACATGGTAAAATTATGAGTTCAAAACTTATTGATCCAGGTGGCCTAGTTACTAGCAAGTTAGTCCTTGCCAAACTTTTCTGAAAGAAAATATTCTAATGAAAATTCCTAATTTGTGCATAGTTCCCATAGTGCTATTACCCCTCCATAGGCTCTTGAGCCCGATTCAATTCCCAAAACTTTAAGTGCTCTAATTTTAAGGCATTGATTAAGGGGTTCTTAGATGTACAAATACTGAAAAAGCACATCTTTAATGACATACATTTGTCTACTATATGCCATCTTTTGCTTGCTATACATTTTATAACATTTAATTCTACAAATAAGTACCCACAAATGCCAAGGCCTATGATGGCTCCTAAACTTACAAAGGTGAACAAGGTATAAGCTCTCTATCTATAAAGATTTCATGACAAAGTGAAGGACATATAAATAAATGAAAAAGCTAAAATGCAATACAGAAAGTGGCAGGAATTATGTAGGAGAAAACATGGAGATATTACTTGTAACTACACCTATAGTGCTATCAAGGAAGCTTTACTTAAAATGTATTTGAACATGCAGAGATAAGGCAACATTCTAGGAGGCTGGACTATTACCGAAAACAGAAAAAGGAACAGGAAAAGCATGAGGCTTGTAGAGGGGAACATGACAGTGGAGAGTGACTGTTGCATATGTTTTTTTTTTTTTTTGAGAGAGAGAGAGAATTTTTTAATATTTATTTTTTAGTTTTCAGCGGACACACCTTTATTTGTGGTGCTGAGGATTGAATCCAGCACAGCGCGCATGCCAGGCAAGCACACTACCGCTCGAGCCACATCCCCAGCCCTGCATATGATTTTTGAAGGGAAGAAATAGGAAATAACATTGAAGAAAGGTTGTTATGACCTTGAAGAGGGTCTATAACATAAGAGAGTTGTCCAGCTGCTTTATCTCTGTACATAAATATGATAACATAATAATTTAAACTCTCCTGGGATAACACTCATTTAATAATATTCACACTAAGACCACCTGATTCATAAGTACTTCCTAAATAACTTGGTATCATTCTAATAGTACTTCACATGTATTAATGTAATTCTAATCCCAACCTTGTCAGGTGAATTCTCTTACTGATGGGGTAGAAAATAAGAGAAATACATCCTAAACCACTAAATTCCCTGGCTACATCTTCACATACTAAACCTAGAACTATTTCTTTGCTTTTCCTGAAATATTTTAAAATATTTTTTTAGTTGTAAAGGGGACATAGACTCTCTTTATTACTTTACTTTTATGTAGTGCTGAGGCTTAAACCAGTGCCTCACACATGCTAGGCAAGCACTCTGCCACTGATCTATAGCCCCAGCTCCCTGAATGTTTTTTTGTATTTTTGTTGTTGTTTTGTATTGGGGATTGAACTCAGGAGTGCTTTATCACTGAGATACATCCCCAGTCCTACTTTTTTAAAATTTGAAATTTTGAGATAGGGTCTTGCTAAATTGCCCAGGCTGGTTTGGAAATTATTATCATCCTGCTTTTTAGTCTTTCAAGTTGCTGGGATTACAGGAATGTGCCACAGAATGGTTTTTGGTTTTTTTTGGTGCTGGAGATCAAAACCAGGGCCTCAAACATGCCAGGCAAATGCTCTTTCACTGAGGCACATCTGTAGCCTGCCCTGAAGGATTTTTTAATATATTATTTTTTAGTTGTAGTGGAACACTACAGTATCTTTTATTTATGTGGTAGTAGTGAGCGCAGTACTCCTGAGCCACAATCCCAGCCCTTCTTGAAATATTTTTACAGCTATTATTCTTACAGGGATAGGAAAAACCTAAATCCTGTCAGGTAACTATAAAGTGGAATCAAAAAGGAAAAAAATAATTTAACATTGTGATTTACCTATACCTAACTAATCATTTAGAAGACCTGCTTTTTCCTAAATTAAGAACTTTTCTCTTGGTAAATCACAGGGGAAAAAAAAGAAACAAAACACAAAACACACACTTTTTTTTAAGGCCTTAGAAAGGAAGGGTTTGCATGTGATTGTGCAAGTGTGTGTGTGTATGTGTGTGTGTTGGGAGCAGAAGGGGAATAGGTGGTAGAAGAATCAAAAGAGGTTAACTGGTTAAATTAAGCTCTTTCTCGAGGAATACTTAAAAGTTAACTCTGTAAAATTTTTGGTACAAGGGACTGAATCCAGGGGTGATCAAACCAGACCAAATCCCCAGTCCTTTTTATTTTTTTATTTTGAGACAAGGTCTCGCTAAGTTGCTGAAGCTGACTTTGAATTTGTGATCCTTTTGCTTCAGCTTCCCAAGCCACTAGGATTACAGGTATGCACAAAAGTTAACTCTTGGCTTGTTCTGACTTTTTTTTTTTTGGTACTGGGGATTGAACCCAGGGTCACTTAACCACTGAACCATGACCCCAGCCCCTTTTTATATTTAGAGACAGGGTCTCAGTGAGTTGCTGAGGAACTTGCTAAGTTGCTGAAGCTGGCTTTGAACTCCTGATCCTCCTGCCTTAGCAGTCAAAGCCACTGGGATTACAGGCATGTGCCATTTCATGTGGCCTGTTCTGACATTTCTAACTATTAAAATATTTTCTTACATTTAACATTAAAATTTTATGTTAAAATAAAAGTGATTTATTTTTTTAAAAACTTTTTTAGTTGTCACTGGACCTTTTATTTTTTCATATGAGGTGCTGAGGACTGACCTAGGGCCTCACATATACCAGGCAAGTGATCTACCATTAAGCCAAAACTCCAGCCCTAAAAGTGATTTCTAAAAACAGGACAATGTAAAAAAATTTTTTTCTTAGTTATAGACAAACACAATACCTTTGTTTTATTCTTATTTATTTTTCTGTGGTGCTAAAGATTGAATCCAGCACCTCACACGTGCTAGGTAAGTGCTCTACTACTGAGCCACAACAAAGCCCCAGGACAATGTTAATTTAATTACTTGGATTTCAGCTATTTAAAGATCTTGAAGTATATTCAAATTTTGTGTATTTTTTACCTCTCTATATTCTACTGAAATCAAACTATATCAAAACATGCAAAAATTAGTCCACTCAGGAAGAAGCAAAGAGATTTTATTTCATGTGTCTACTTTAAAAATACATACTTTATAAGATTCCTTCATAAAACTACTTTGTTTCAATAATGAAAAACTAATTTCTCCTTAAGTTAGAGAATCATCTCATTTTCCTGAACTTATTTAACACATTTAACTTTTTAATCAAAAAGACTTAAAAAAAAAACCAGAAATAAGAAAGTCCTGATTAAAAAAGTAGTCAAATCTAATAAACTAGAATTAAAAGTTAAAATATAGAAACAACATAAGATCCTGTATTAATGCCTGTTCCAATCAGTGACCCTGGAAGTAATTTGACAAGTGAATAGACAGATGCTTCCTGGACATTTCAAGCTTTCGCTTATATGTTTAAAAACAAATCGCATCATTTTTACCTACAAGTGGTCTTTCTGGTCTTCCTAAATCAATTAATGTAACTATTCCCTCTCCTTAAATCTTGGAAGTGTGACTTTTTTTTTTTCTTATACCTCTATAATAAATTAGAGGCTAAGTGCTGTCCACTCTTTCTTCCCCTTCCAAACCTAATAAGCTCTTGCCCACTTATTACCTTTGCTCTCCAGGTTCCACTCTAGATTTACTTCTTGCTAACACTACCTCAACAGTATCTTGTCTTGGTCTTTCCAATTCCTATTCAATATCTTCAATTTTTCAATCATACTGAACATTATTTTGGAGTAATTTTCCAAGAATATATTTTATGTACATTTTAACCTGTGTCTATTTAAAAACCTTCAGGAAAACTAAAAATATAAGAGAAATCTATATGCAAAAATACATGCAGCAAATTACTACTAAGTGTTATATAACAATGCAAACAAAAATAAAATATCAAGAGTCCATCTATAATTAGAAGGCTCATCTTGTGTAAGAATCAATTAAGTGGGGCTGGGCTTGTGGCTCAGTGATAGAGTACTCGCCTAGCACTTGTGAGGCACCGGGTTCAATCCTCAGCACCACATAAAAATGAAATGAAGCTATTGTGTCCACCACCTACAACTAAAAAATATATATTAAAAAAATACTGAAAGAATGATTAAAAAAAAAAAAGAATTAAGTGAAATCATGGAAAAAGGTTCCACCTCACTAGTTAACAACAAAAGTCTTACAAAGAAGGAAAAAAAAGCAATATGTTTTTCACATATTAATAAAAATGCTAATTATCTGTGTTTTGGTCTGTTCTCTTAGGATTAATTTAAAGGGTCATTCGTTATTCAGTCATTTTTATGACTTCTGAAAGGATGTTTTGAAAAGGTCTACACTAATTTACACTATCACCCTCCATGTGAGTTTAGTTACTGGTATTGAGTAGTCTGTAATGAGTATTTTTCTTAATAGGTGAAAAACATGTTGCATCCCCCCCTTCTTTTTAAGATCATTTCCCTTTTCTTTCTCTCTCTCTCTTTTTTTTTTTTTTTGGATAATATTCCAACCACAAGGATCTTTACATGTTCAAATTCTTTTTAAGTAAAGTTTTTTTGGGGGGTGGGGAGTGTTACCGGTTATTGAACACTACCATTCTACCACTGAGCTACATCCCCAGCCCTATTTTTTGTTTTATTTATTAGAGACATGATCTCACTTGAGTTGCTTAGTACCTTGATTTTGCTGAGGCTGGCTTTGAACTTGTGATCTTCCTGCCTCAGCCTCCAGAGGCACATGCCACTGTGCCCAGCTAGTAAATCTTTCTTTTCTTGGGCAGGCGGGGTGTATAAGAGATTGAACTCAAGGGTACTCAACCACTGAGCCACATCATGAGCCCTATTTTGTATTTTATTTAGAGAGGGTCTCACTGAGCTGCTTAGTGCTTTGTGGTTACTGAGGCTGGCTTTGAACATGTGATCCTCCTGTTTAAGCCTCCCGAGGCAGTGGGATTACAGGTGTGCGATACTGCCCCCGGCTACTAAATCTTTCTTGATACCACTATATGTATTGCTACAAGATCTTTACCTAACTGGTTTACCAACTGCCCAAAATACATCTTTTCTTATATAATTACATTCTTGCTCACAACCTTCCATCCAATTATAAAGTCTTCTTTCTAATTTTACAGGTTATATATCATTACCCTTAAAAAGTCTTCAAACACCAATAAATAAATTTCCTTCTACTGTTGTGTTTTAATGGTGCTGGGGATCTAATCCGAGACCCTATACATGCTAACTATGTTCTTTACCACAGATGGACATGTATACACCTATACACACACACTCTTACATACACACACATATATATATATGTATATCCCCAGCTCCTCTGCTCTTTCTTAAAGCAATGTTTCTTAAAAATTTCTAGATCTCCTTGACTGTATAGAAAACTTTATTATTATTTAAATCTTTAAATAAAGATCTAATTTTCTTAAATCTTTTGAAGCATGTATTTATACTAACTTTTCATGTTTAATTATGTTCTCTTTTATTGACAGTAAGTTTCTCGAGCACAGATCCTTGTAGAAAAGCCATTTAGTAACCAGATCTGCATAAATCCAAATCTTAAGTATGCTGTTATTCTAATTTTAATTATATGTAGAAAAACATTATCTATGACTCCATGTGGCCATAAAATCATCAGTGAGCTGATTTTAGAGCTGATTAGATAGAGCAAAAGACGATATAGACTAAAATGTATGCTCTGATTATAAGCAAATTATGTAATTTCTCAAAAATAAGTCTAGGAATCAGTTCTACTCAACTTAGCAATCAGTTCTATTCTGAACATATACTGATGTTTCCAGAAATAACTGCACAATGGAATAAATTCTATTATTTTTTACACACACACAGGGCCAACCTTGATTATTTAAGGATAAACTAAAATTACACACCAGAAATGGGATTTTTCAAGACACAGCAGATTCAAGTCTTTCAAAACTGGGATACATAGCTTCATTTCCCCAGAAAATCAGTCTTATTCTGAAAGACAAAGACTTCTTTTAATTTTGAGTTATGTTATAGCTTAGACATTTAGAATACACAACTATTATAAAAAAATTATCTTGCTGCTGAACTGTCACTGGTCCAATTTTCTTTTCAAGTTTTTTGAAAGAAAGAGGGACCCCATGAATATGCTCACAGTGTTCTTTGATAAAAATATTAAATATTACTTAAAAATTAAAAAATGGAAGCCAGTCCTGGTGGTGCATGCCTGTAGTCCCAGCTACCCAAAAGTCTGAAGCAAGAGGAAAATCTGAACCCAGGAGTTTGAAGCCAGTCTAGGAAGCATGGCAAGTCCCTGCCTCAAAAAAAAAAAAAAAAAAAAAACAGAATCAGGAATGACATTAATGGTTAAACAAATACAAGGATGTCCTTAGATTTTAGTAAAAAATACCTCATAGGGCACTAATTATGTACCTTCATTTGAATCCGTAAATAAAACATTCTTTCAAAAATAGTTTTATATCACTGAAACATCACTAATAATTTGACATTTTGATTCTGTATGAAGTATTACTCTCGTTAGTCAAGTTCACTAAGTTATAAAGATGTGCAATTTAGGCTGGGGTTGTGGCTCAGCACTAGAGCACTGACCTAAAATGTACGAGGCCCTGGGTTCAATCCTAAGCATCACATAAAAATAAATAAATAAAATAAAGGTATTGTGTCCAACTATAATTTAAAAATAAATATTAAAAAAATGTGCAATTTTTTAATTTCCTTCATTTATGTCTATGAAAAATATTGTCTAGTCTCTTCAGTTAATATTTATCTGCAGTTGCCTTCTATTTTTTTTTTTTTAAAAGAAAGAGTGAGAGAGAGTGAGAAAGAGGGAGAGAGAGGGAAAGAGAGAGAATTTTAATATTCATTTTTTAGTATTTGGCGGACACAACATCTTTGTCTGTATGTGGCGCTGAGGATCGAACCCGGGCCGCACGCATGCCAGGCGAGCGCGCTACCGCTTGAGCCACATCTCCAGCCCCATGCAGTTGCCTTCTATTAAGATTTAAAATCCTTAAAGAATTAATAAAGTCTTAAGAAAATTATGTTGATACATTATTAATGGGTTCTGTAAATATTTATTTTATTAATAACTACAAATCAATTGAATATTAAGTATTTGGAACATTAAAAAATTTGAAGGTTACCCTGGCATCTGTAGAACATCATTAATTTTCAAAAGTACTATTAAAAATGTTATGTTAGCTTATTATTTCTCACATTTTGTATACAATTGTGCATACAGATTCAATATCTTACAATGTACCAGGAGGAGGAACATATTGGTAATTAAAAACAGTTGCTGCCTTTTGGGAACATTCTTAAAACGGAGAAGAGGCAAATAATTGCAAAGAAAGTGAGGTGAAAGGCATGTAAAGGGTCCTAATTGAGGCTACAATAGCACTAAGGGAATGTATATGTAAATATGAGAAACTTTAGGGAAGGCTGCATGGAACCACAAAGTAGTAATACTCAACTAACTTGAGTATTAACTCCTTGAGGGGAAAAAAAAAGGAAACTGTAATAATTCTATTTGAGTAACAGATCTCAGAAATAAAGAATAAACAGAAAACTGGGTGGAAGGTTTCAATTAAAAAAAAGGACAACAAATAAGATCATAAGGCAAGAGAGCATTCTGATGGACAATTGTACATGTATCCAAACCCTCAAATGTACAATTCTTTTGACCTTATATTTCCACTTCTGGGAATTTATTACAAAAAAATAATTAGGGGTATGCTAGAAGATCTACATGCCTAGAAATTTTAGTCCCTGATATGTACAAGGATATTCACTGACATATTAGTGCTATTATAGAAAAGTAAACAAAACAGGTCATATAAACTATGGTACATCTGTCCTATCTAACACTATAAGGCCATGAAAGATGCTTTATGGATAAATTATTTCTGATGTTCCCAGTGGGTAATATATCATTCTAATTGTACTTAGTTTTTCACTCAACTGTTCAAACCCAGGGCCTTGCACATTTTAGACAAGCGCTGAGCCACAACCCCAGCCCTAGAATGATGTTTTAAACCATCAAAATAACCCTCTGCACAGTATGAACTGTAATTACTATCATTCGGTAAAAGAAATTTTGGGGGTTGAGGTTGTGGCTCAGCAGTAGAGCGCTCACCTAGCACAAACAAGGCCCTGGGTTTGATCCTCAGCACCACACATAAATGAATAAATAAAGATATTGTGTTCAACTACTTCAAATAATAACTCGGGGAGGGGTTATAAAAATATACAGTGTTCCTTCATAAAAAACATGAAGCGCTCTGAAGTCCAGAAATAAGAACTACATGAATAGGTAAACAATTCTGAGGATGTCCTAATTTGGGGATTTCAAACATCACATCTGAAGCTAATTAAGCAGACTTATTTGAATCCTTGACCAAATAAAACCTCTTTCAACTACCATTCTTGCATTCTAGTATTTATTTACTAGAACTCACCTCTATCATACTTGAGCTGTTTGCCACTGATATGTTGTCTTCAACCAACTGCCAAAAACAAAAAGTAAACAAAAAACCCCAAAGAGTTGTTAAATCACTCAACTGTTCTCTAGTTTTTAGGCCCACGTAATGTAAATATAAGCATCTATTCAGTTAAGTATGACTTGGTCACTCACTGGAAATAGAGACATGGTTCACATTTTTAATGAACAATTTTGAGAAAAATCAACTTGGTAAAAAATCAATTCTACGTTAAAATGTCCTCTTGTGCAAATTTAGTCGGTGTTGACTGTCAAAGATATTACATTCTTTATAAGTGTTAATAACCCAGATGCACTATTTAGAATATGTCAGTTCTTGACTGCTTTAACAGACAAAGTGTTATTAACAGCTCCATGCAGGTACCATAGGGGAAGTCCTTTCAACAAAGGTATTTTCAGTTGCAGAGGTATTGCTAGTCTCTTTCACAAAGTAGCCTCGACGAGCACAGTGACACTCATCTTGACTAAGGTCACAGTAGCAGCCTCTGAACCAGCAAGTAAATTCCTTGGCATTCTAAATGCCAGAGCCTGCTAGCTTCCTCCAAGCTTCGTACGGGAGGGGTAGGAGGAAAACACCTCCCCCAACGCAAGAGGTTTCAAAGAACCATATCCTCCCTGTGTTAACAAGGACACCTCTACGGCGGTAACTACTCTGCTGGAAAATATGACAAGTCCCTGAAACGCACTTCCAAAGGGAGGAAAGACTGCTCGGAGAAAAGCAAGAATCCAGAATACCGCTCATTCTCTTGAGTAGGGACCACAGGATTACCTCCAAGGACCACGAGTCAGCCTCCTCAGCCTTTCTCTTTCCTCGGCGGGAGAGGAAGCCTCGCCCCCTTACACCCCGCCCCCACACTCCACCCCACGGCGGGGAAACTTACTTTAACCATGGCCGCCTGCGGCCCCTTCACTTCCGGTGCCGGTGCCTCTAAAGCTGCGCCATCCCCTAGTCAGTCGGACAACCCTAGTCTCCAACTCACCTTTTCAAAAGCTCTGAGACTCCACCGGTCTTCATTGAGTGCTGTCCTGGAGCGAACGTTGAATGGGCGCCACATTAAAATAAACCTACCAGCTGAAAACTCCGCTTCCTTCAGGCAGGAACATAAAATGCGATAGAGCTGCGACCACTGCTGCCGGGACAAAATGGCGCCGAGAAGCTGGTTTAGCGCAGGCGCCTTGGAAACACCCTGCCCCGCCCCCGTGCAAGCTCCTGGCTGCAGTTCTGGGTTCCGTTTCCATGGGACACTCTACCGCCAATCCTCGTGTGGAACTGCTCTTCCTGACCCCTCAATGCACCAATCAGTGCTCAGTCAAGCACATCCGGAGTCGTCTCTCCCAATCATTTCTCAGGACTTGCTTACTCAATCCCTGATTCTCCAATAAGGTTGGGCTTCGAAGACAGCCAATCATAAGTGGAAGATATGCTACCTGCTGTTTTTCCCACCAATCCATGAAGTTTCACATCTACATCCAATGAGAACGGCAGGTAACGAGCTCCAATCCAAAGCTCTTCGGCGTCATGGGCAGCCAATAGGAGTTCGTGTAGAAGAGAGTCTGCTCAACAGCTTGTTATTTGGTGGATTGTGGCAGTAAATCGGGGCGAGTGGGGAATCCGGCGCAGGAACTGCCGCCGCGGCCCGGAGTGGTGTTTCCCGGACGGGGGCCCACGGCGATCAGTGGGGTGGAGGACTCGAGAGCTGACAGCTCGCACTTCACCCTCAGTAGGTAGGTGGGGAGAAGGGAAGCGGGTATACTGAATGGTCTAAGCGGCAGTAGCAGCTGGTGCTGCTGCCCGGGGTCCCGGTGCAGTTGGAAGCTTTGGAGGAAGGGAGGAAGATGCTAGGCAAGCGGTGCAGCGAGCGCAGGAGAAATGGCAAGTCAGGGAATAGCGGCAGCAACTGCAGGAACCGCCGCGGCAGCCCCCTCCTCGGCCGCTTCCCCCGGTTACCCGGGAAAATGGCTGTGGGGCTGGCCGCGCCGCTAAGTTTGCTTCCGCGCGGTGAGAAGCCGGCTGCTTGGGGGAGTCGGCCCCCAACTCCGTGGTGCGTCCTTCTCTGTGAAGTCCATGGCAGGACCCGGGGGGCTAGGGGCTGGGGGGCTGGTATCTCTCCGGGCTGTACAAAAAGTTGAGGCGGGCGCGGGAGGAGGCGGCGGCTGCCGCTGTGCGGCTCCCCTCCCCTCCCACACCCTACCCTGTCCCGGCCACCTCCCCTCCTCCTCCCCGCCCCCCAGCCCCCTCCTCTGCTCTGGGCTCCCCTTGAGCTCGCGGCTCCGGGCAGCAGGCCGCCGCCCCTGCCCCTTCGGGTGAAGGAGCGCTTCTCCTTCTGACATGGTGCAGAGCGAAGGAAGGAGAGCAATGGCGCCGTGACACTCCGCTGCCGCCACCGCGGGCCCGGGGCGGGCCGAGGGGGCCGAGCGGCGGAGGCGGGGCGCGGGACGAAGTCTGGGTATCCGGGGGGCGGCTGAGTGGAAGCTCGGCGGTCGCCCGTCTAGAAGACCCGGGGAAGCCCAGATCGTGCCCTGCCCTTTTCCAGGGCGATCAGTCCAGGGGCTCGGAGTTGAGCATTCCAGATCAAAGTGACCAGCGAGGCGGGGGCGCGGTGGGCCGCTGCGGAGCTCCGAGGTGGACCAGGCTGCCCTTTGGCGCCGATGGGATTCTCTTTGCCCTCTCGGCTCCTGCGTCCTGGCTGCCCTCCGAGGGGGTCTTATCCTTTGGCTGCTGAGGGTTCTGCCCCTCCCCGCTGGCGTTTGTTTACTTTCTTTTCCTGGGTCGCTCCCCGCTATTGACTGATTCTGTGCCTGTCTTCCCTCTCCACGGTTCTAGCGACAGCGAAGATAACTCGTTGAGCTGGAACCCCACAGATCACCAATAAAAATGAAGGTAAGTAGAATCAACTCGTCTGAACCTCGTGCCCTGGACACTGCCAGTGGTGAGACTGGTGCCTTGGAATGTCATCTTTTTGTTACTTAAAATTGATTTCTCCACTAAGCAGACTTTTGGAAATGGGAACATGTGAATGGTGAGAAATATTTGTAATGCAGTCAGTTCAGCTCCCCTGTAGCAGTTAGCACTTTGGAAAGGCTGGGCCAGCCTTTCAATTGTTGTCCATTCGGCTAGTATTTTTAAACACTTCCTGTGTTGGCAGTAACCTTTGCAGAAGTAGAGCTTTTGTCTTGCTTTGGTTCTTTGGGGAATATTTTGAAAATTTTTTTTTTTCTTGTGTGATTTTTCTCCTAATGTGATTTCTGAGAAAAAGAATATGTGGATTGAGTAAAAGAGATATCATTTTCTTCTTGGTGGATAAAGCAGATTTCTACAGTTATCGTATTTGAGGTTGAACCCAAAACAATTAATACTTAGTTTTAGTTTAGTCTTTATAGTAAATATTTTAAAACATATATCCGTCCTTGAATACACACACACATGCACATTCTTCTGAAGACTCCTAATCTTTGAAACATAGATGTTTAAAATGGAAAGGAAGATCTCATAGCAATTTCTGGAGACATTTGTGTTTCTGGTTAGATTTTTATTTGTCACTCATATTCTCCAGTTTGCATTCTTTGTAAATGCCCTTGACTTTATCTATGTCTGTACCTGATCCATGTCTTATTCACAGTTTTAGCACCTTAAGCTCTAAAAGGTAACATTTTCCTGAACTCTCTCATCTTCCTGTTTTCTTGAAATAAGTGACACATCTCACCTTGTCTAATATTACTTGGGAAAACTTACTGGAAAATGAGCACAGTTGTTTTCTATTTAAAAATATATAAGTAAACTAAACATGGTTACCTTTGCACCTAGTGATGTTGAATTGAACTTATGAATATGCATAACTTTTGAAGACATAGGTAAAATGACAGACTGAAATAGTATCATTCTGTAACTCTAGGAATTAAAATTAATGATGGAATGAAATTTCTCCTCTTTTAAAGTATCATTCTGATCATGGTCATTTGCTAAAATAGATATTTCTAGCTGGTGATGGTGGCACATGTGTGTGATCCCAGCAACTTGGGAAGCTGAGGCAGGAGGATCGTGAGTTCAAAGCCAGCCTCAGCAGGTTGGCAAGTCCTTAGTGAGACCATGTTTCAAAATAAAACATAAAAAGTGCTAGGGATGTGGCTCAGTAGTAAAGTGCTCCTGAGTTAAATCCCCAGGACCTAAAATAAAATGAAAGTAGATGTTTCTTAGTAAAGCTTTTTTTTTTTTTTAAATACCAAGAAGACCAGTGTAGTAAACTAGTTATGGATGTAGTCCTGAACCATCAGGTCATATATTCGTTCATCAGCTGAATTCAGACTTTACCTTTCCGTTACAGCTTTTAGCCAATGAATTTTCCAAAAAGGGTTGACTTCTTATCTGTGTAGGTATACTACATCTAAAACAATGTTGCCTTTAAATAGCTCTATCAACCAATTAATTATGTACTGTTAGTGTTAGATTCAGTAGAAATATTTCTTTTTAATTTGAAAACAATTATGGGAGGCCATACGTGAATAAGTTTTATGAGACATTTAATAGATTTTTTGTTTTCTCTTATTTTTATGTTTCTTATGCAAATATTAGCTTTTTTTTTTACAAGACATTTGTATGTGGAGAATAAACGTTATTGAATTTCCTTTCTGATATTTTTTAATTACACTTTTAAACATTTTATGATATTAGGAAATTGGTATATAAAATGAAATGTTGTTAATAAAATGTTTGTTTTGGGGATATTCAAATTATCAATGATATTAATAAGCAAATACTGTTTAATGTTCTCATTGCTTTAAACACAGAACTTTTTAATGCTGCCTTAGGCTGGGTTAGGGAAAATAGTACTGACATTCAGTTTTATGTTCCTTTCATCAGGCGGCGGATGAGCCTGCCTACCTGACAGTGGGAACTGATGTCAGTGCCAAGTACCGAGGTGCCTTCTGTGAGGCAAAGATTAAAACAGTGAAAAGGCTGGTGAAAGTTAAGGTAATATATATGTATGCATATATGTGTATGTTTTTTAATGTAACAGGTTCATTAACTGGATTAAAAGATTAGAGTTTTTTTATCTAGAGAGGAAGAATGAAAATATTTTGTTTATTGAACCTATAATATGTGAAAGCACTGTTATACCCTAAACTTATAGGAAAAGCACATGTTAAAAATTGAGAAATAACTTCAAATGAGAAATTATTCCAAGATGCTTCTATCAAAATACCACACTCATGATACTCCTATTATTTGGATTTTTCCTGTTTGTAGTACCATACTTATTATAATTTGTTTTCTCCCCTTTCATAATGTTCCGGTAAACTGTTTCAGTAATTAGAAAGAACAGTACAGTGGGAATTGTGTTTTCAAGACAACATTAAAAATGAATCAAAAGTTGATTTTTAAGATGTTTTTATGACCAGAAAAAAAATTAGATTAATATATTACTGTATAATATTTGGAGATACAGAAAATACAGGTGAATTATTACTTATAGCTTACTTTTCAGAAACACTGTTAACAATTTTTGTTTCCTTCTAGTAATTTTTCCTATATAAGTATAGTTTCTGTCAGTCTTTGTTATTTAAATGCAAAAGTTCCTGTTTATAAAAACATTTTTAACATTATACATGAGCTGTAAAATATATCATGAAAGTTCTCCGTGATAACATTCCAAAGAGATTCAATGTGATCTTCTAGGTTTTGTAATGTGCCTCTCATTTTGTTGTTATTCTTGGATCATGCTGTACCTGTAGTTTGCAATTTGCTTTTATTCATTTATATATCTAATGTTTTCCTACCAGAATTAAGCACCAAAAAGAGGAAACATCTGACTTGTTTTATCCCTGACACCTACAATAAGGCCTAATACATAACAGGTTCTTAAAATTTGTTGAATAAATGAATGAACTGGAGCAGTGACTCCAAAAGTGTGGCTCCCAAACATTCAGCATCAGCCTCAACTGGGAACTTGTTCACACTGAAAATTTTTGGGCCCTTTTCCGACTTGTTTCCAAATCAGAAACTCAGGGGGTAAAGTTCAGTAATTGTGTTTTAACAAGCACTCCAAATGTTTCTGGTGCATGTTAAATGTTGAGAATCATTGAACTAGAGAAATGTGATTTGTGTGGTAGAGTTTTTCATGATTCTTATAAATTTTTTATTTAAATTTTGATCTGTCATTAAAACTTTTCTGTAAGTATGGTTAGGATATTGTTTGGTGTTCATTTCTTCTTTGTTTTAATAGCCTTTTAATCATATAAGATTCGATTACTAAATATTCATGGTAGAGTCTGATTATTTTTACTTTTTTTCCTGTGGCTCTCATTTACTGACAATCAGTACAGTGATAATTTTAGGATTGTTTTTATCATATATACATTACCTAGAATTTGAATTTGCTCATTTGTGTGATTGCTTTATTTGGGATGGTTACCCTATATATTTGGGAGGAAAGGATTTTGGAGGAAGGGAGAAAGGAGAATTAGAAAGGAACTATTTCGTAACTGAATTTGCTCATGATTATTGTTCAGATTAAGGACCTCTGGTTTTAAGCAGGCAGTAAAGTTTGATACCTTTTTAAAAAAATTTTAAATTTATTCTAATTTGATATACATGATAGCAGAACGCATTTGAATTTATACTACACATATAAAACACAATTTTTCATGTCTCTGTACACAAAGTAGAGTTACACCATTCGTGTCTTCATACATGTACTTAGGATAATGGTGTCCATCCACCATCTTTCCTACACTCATATCCCCTCCCTTGCTCTCTCTCCCCTTTGCCCTACCTAAAGTTCCTCCATTCTTTTCATGCTCCCCGCCCCAAAGTTTGATACCTTTTTAAGAAAATATTTGATAACAACCAGAATGACTTATGACTTATTGATAAATGCACTAAAGTTAGTTTTAAAGTTATAAAGTAATCATTATAGATTATAAATTTTCTATCGTTCATTCACTCGGCAAAGTTATTAAATGCCTATAATATACATTGACACTGGCCTACTTCTGGGGATTTAGTAATAAAAGGAAGACTCTGGCTCACAAGGAACTCTAGTTAATGAGAGGGACAATAAGCATAAATATAAGACAATGTAATAATCAGAGGTAACCATAGGATACTAAGAAAGGGCCTTTAAAGACATGGTGGTTACAGTGTTAACATGAATGTATTGTTTTAAACTGAAGCATGCAAATTATTGTGCAAAAATATTTTTCAGGTACTCCTGAAACAAGATAATACAACACAGTTGGTGCAAGATGATCAAGTAAAGGGTCCTTTAAGAGTACGTATGTTATACAGTTTAATATCGAAAATAATGAATTATAAACTCATACCATAACTTACCGAATTTAATTTTACAATCAACATTTTAAAAGAATGTTAAACAGAAAATAAAAATACAAATGAGATATTTGTGTGGTTAGTATAAATTATGATTTGCAATATTTGTATAGTTAGTATAAATTGTGATATTGCAATAATTGTATCTTTAAAAGAAGGTCAAGCATCTAACATCAGGGTAATTTAATATACATATAAATATGTTAAATTTTCGCCCATCTTGTGTTTTAAATTTTCAGACTGAATTTGTTTTTTTAAAATCGTTGCCGTGTCTGAGATGATGCCTGCTAAGTTAGATACCAGTGTTGTAAGCTTGAATCTTCTGTTGTTCTGATTTATCAAGTAAACTATGTTCATTTCATAATTCAATTTAATGAATACCTTTATTATGTGTTCCGTCCATTTCTGGCCATTTGTTTATGTAATAAATCTTTGTTATGTCAGAGTACCACTTCGGTTATTATCTGATATACAAAGGTCTGGAAGCTGAAAGAAGGTCAACTGGTCCATCCTTCTGTCTCCAGGTGAACCTTTATCTAAAAGGTCCCTTAAATACAAATGCTGAGTCCAATATTCAATATTTCTATGAAAGAAAATTGAGACTATTTTGGTTGTCTTGTATTTTTATGGTTCTTATTTAATTTTCTTGAAGGTAGTGTGATATAAAAAAGCTCTAAAGTAAGATTTAAGAGACTGGGTTCTCATTCTGGAATCTGCAAATTATTTTCTCTTTCTGAGCTATAATTTTCAATTTATAAAATAGGGATGATAATAGTTACCTTACTTAAGCCAAAGTGCTTTGGGGTCAAATAACATAATGAAGATAGGAGCACCATAAATGATAAAGATCTAAGCTACAGTAAGGAAGAATTATCATAAGTATTATTTTTCTTACCCAGATAATGTAGATGGTGGGTGTGATTTGATTTGTTTGTTTAAATTTGGTAAGGAAATTTGGGTTTTATATTTTAGGTTGGAGCTATTGTTGAAACCAGGACATCTGATGGATCCTTTCAGGAAGCTATTATCAGCAAGTTGACAGATGCTAGCTGGTATACTGTGGGTAAGTAGTTAAGTAATTTAATACATAGATTTGATTTGGAGGTTACATATACCTCTCTTTTGTGGATACACTGAAGCATTGTGTTGGCAGACAACCATGTATTTATTCTTTCCTGTCAATTTACTGGATATAGCTGGATTAAATTTTAATGATACCCTACTCTTAACAAAAATAGTCATTGCTTGGCCATTTGTTTTGTTTCATCCAAGAATATACTTTGTTTTAGATTACTTTGATATTTCTCTAAAAAAGTAAGAATATATGATTATTTTTCTTCCATAAGAAAAAAATCAGATCTTTTCGTTTGTTCTTTAATTGCAATTAAAATTTCATAGGTGCTATTCCTACCTGTTTTATAAGGGTAATCTAGATGTTACCATAGAATTTTCAAGCTAAAAATGTTCTGACAAGAGCAGAGTCAAGCCCAGATGTTTGTAGCTCCATTTTTTATGTTCAGTACAATATGGGTTCTCCTGTTGGCAGATTTCATGAAAGATTTAAACCAACTGCAGTGGATTTGAGGTTTTGAGGATCTAAAACCTCTCAAATTTAGTAAGTCTGGGGATAGCAATGCAAGAATCTTTCTTTTCATAAATATAGTAGGTGATTCTGGCGTGAGTAGTACATACTTAGAAAAACAGACTGCATATGAGCTCCTGGAATCCCAGCTACTGGAGAGGTTGAGATAAGAAAATTTTTTGAGTCCAGGAGTTCCAGTTTAATTTGGGCAACAGTGCAAGACCCCCATCTAAAAAAAATCAAAGGAAGATGATCATGTTGTTAATGTGAATGTATTCTTAACATTCCATATGTTGGCTTACACTGGTTGTAGAAAACTTTAGTGAGAAGCAACAAGTATCATATTATATGTAAATGAAAACCTTCAAGTAGTACTTAAATAGTTGCTATCAATATGCTGATGAGAATACCAATAGATAATGTTTCCATATCTTGCAGTAGTTTGTACTACACAGTCCTGTGAATTACATCTGATACTATGTTTTATACTGGATACCTGTAGCATTGTTGTTTTTATATTTATATTTTGATATAAGTGGTGTAATTATAATGTAATTACATTGTCAAAAGAAAGAAAATCATCTTTTAGGTTTACCTTTAGTGTACTTGATTCATTGCTTTGGATAAAAATCATTCATTTCCAGTTAATGCTCAGAGTTGTGAAGAACATATTTGGTTTAAAATTGTACTTCCTGTGTCTTGCTCTGTAGCTTTATTAGCAGCAACAGTTTGCTGTATGTAACTTCTTTTCCTAACCTTTTTTATTCTCTTTGGACCTATTGTAAGTTGTTGTTTCACAATGAAACCATTATTCTGAACTACATATTTTTATTAATCATTGTGGTGGCTATTGATAATTGTTAGAGATTTAAAACGTAAGCTTAAAGTTAACTCTTACAGATTTAATAGTTTTTTTATGTATTAAAGATGGCACTGGTCAAAATGACAGAAGTTGGTTTGTGCAGAATCATGTGAAATTATATATTGCATATTCAAATACTAATATTGCATCTTATGATACTTACTAACAAGGTTGCACTCAAATTACTTGTGAGGCTTTTCCGATTCAAATACTAAAATGCTTATGTTCTGCAGGTTTTCACATTCTGGGTTTCTGCATCCCAGAACAACCATTCGGTTATGAATTATGACCTCTGTACTCTATGTGAGTGGTATTTTAAGATTTCTGAATACAAATTGATACTGAGCATTCTCTATGGGGCTTTTCTGTGTTTGGTAATTACAGAAGAAATTATATCATTCTTGTTCTCAAACTACTTAGAACCTAAATTGCATATAATCAAAGTATCAAGCATTAGCATACATAAGAATCAGTTGGCACTTACAAAAAATGATTTGAGGACCTCAAATCTCTCAAATTTAGTATGTTCAGGGATGGCAATGCAAAAATCTTTCTTTTTCTAAGTACATTAGGTGACTCTGATGCAGGTAGTACACACTTAGAAAAACAGATGGCACATGGAGAAATAGAGATTTATTTTGGGAGAAAAATCCAAATTATTAAAGAGGACTGAGGATATAGCTTAATGGTAGAATGTTTGCCTCACATGCATAAGGCCCCAAGTTCAGTCCTCAACACTGCAAAAACAGAAGAACAAAAATAAAATATTAATGATTTTTGCATTTATGTGCATGAATCAGATTTTCTTCTATAAAAAGATTTTGAGAGGCACTATGAAGTTAAAGCACACTCATTATATTACCCTACTATGAGTAATGTTTATTGACGGAGGTGGACCAAAAGAATGGTCAGAGTACACATAATGAGTTTTTTTACTATTTGTTTTAAAACAGTGGCAAACTGAAATCTGTGCACTCTTATAAGTCATGAGCTTCCTATGTATTTCTTTTATTAAGCATATATTACCCATTATGTTTAATTGCTTGTTTCTGGAAGTTTTCTTCATTTCCCATTGTCAGCAAACTATTATATAGGTAGAATCAGAAAATTATACAAAGTATTGATATTCTTTATGATCTTTTTTTTTAAGAGAGAGAGAGAAAGGAGAGAATTTTCTAGTATTTATTTTTCAGTTTTCGGTGGACACAACATCTTTATTTTTATGCTGAAGATCGAACCCAGCGCCCCGTGCAAGCCAGGTGATCGAGTTACCTCTTGAGCCACATCCCCAGTCCCATTTGTGATCTTTTTTTATTTCATGAAATCCCTGAAGATGTGTTGCATTATTAGAAATGAAAAAAGAAGATAACACATTGCTGGCTTGAATGAAATAGGACTTTTGATCATTAATTATCTAAAATTATCATTAGGGTTGGGGTTGTGGCTCACTGGAAGAGTGCTTGCCTAGCATGTGTGAGGCCCTGGGTTCATTCCTCAGTACCACATAAAAATAAATAAATTAAATATAATGGGGAAAAATGATTAAGAAAATAAAATGAAATTATCATTAGTCAGTGACATTAATTCCTTGTTTAATGTAAGTATTTTTCTTCTGTTATAGCTGGTTAACCAGTTTAAAAGAGATTATGGATATAAAATGATTCAGTGTTTTTAAAATTTTAAATCTATTGCCACTTGGCCCCCCAATGTTGAACTATACATAGCCCCAGGTCATTTTTTTTTTTTTTTTTTTAGCATTAGACTATCATCTCTATCATAAAACAGTTGCTTCCTACCATATTCTATTGATTTGACAGTTCTAATCCTTCCACTAAATATAAGGAATCTGTGATATATGTGACTATTGTTACCTGTCTAGTCATTCAAAAGGTGTCAGAATTGATTTTAGAATTTATATCTCCAATTGAATATTGCAATTAGCTCCTCAAATATACAAACTCAGATATTTTGAATCTACCATTTTTTTTTCTTTTTGCTTTTTGTAGTACTAAAAATAACACATTGTACTTGTAAAATAAGGAAAATTTAAAGGAAGAAAATGTCAGCAATCTACATATTAAATGTATATATATATATATACATCCTATTTCAGGTTTAACACTAAACTTGATTCTATTGTTTAAATTAGTACAATATTTTTATAACAAGAAATACTTCTTAAGAATCAGATGTTTTTGGCCTGGTGTAGTGGTACATGATTATAATCCCAGTAACTTGGGAGGCTGAGGCTAGAAGATCACAAGTTCAAAGCCAGGCTCACCAATTTAGTGAGGTCCTAAGCAACTTAGTGAAACCCTATCTCAAAATTAAAAAATAAAAAAGTCTGGGGATATAGCTAAGTGGTTAAGTATACCTGGGTTCAATCCCCAGTAAAAACAACAATGACAACAACCAAAAAAATCAGATATTTTTGTGTCTTGTAGTTATTGTTTGAACATTTGTTATATCAGATTTCCTAGATGTTCTAATTGATAGAGTATTGATGAGAGGATGTTAAATTAAAATGCTGAATAGATTGTACTGCAGGCTCATAAGGCTTTTAATTTAGTCTTACATACCCTTTTATGACAATGTTTTTATAATCAAATCAATTACAAAAATGTTTTCAAAACCAGGTGATAAACACTAAGTACTAAGCATCAAAGAAATCTTTGGCTTTAACCCATTATTTAAATGATCATGTAAAAGACTTAGTATTCCCCCGATATTTTGTTAATGTAAATACATATGTATACATACGCTCATATATAAATTTCTTCAGTTTGTAGATTGCTTAAGTTTTTGAGGGACTTCTGTAGCTATCACACAACTCTTAGAGTAACGGTTCTTTGAGAACTATTGGAACTAAAGCAATCTTGAACAAAAAGAACAAAGCTTGAGGCATCACACTACTGATTTCAAAACTATGGCAATCAAAACAGCATGGTCCTGGTACAAAAACAGACATGGACCAATAGAACAGAATACAGAGCCCAGACAGAAATCCATGCATTTATAGTCAGTTGATTTTCAATGAAGGTGACAAAATGGGGAATGGAAAATCTTTTCAATAATGGTATTGAGAAAATTGGATATTTACATGAAGAAAAATGGAATTAGAGCATCAGCTTATACCATATACAAAAAAAACACACAACTGAAAATAGATTAATTTACACCTCAAATTATAAAATGACTAGAAGAAAATGTGGCTAGAAGTTCTATTACATTTACCTGGGCGATAAGTTGTTTTTTTTTTTGTTTTTTTTTTTAATGATTCCAAAAGCACACTGCTATGGTTTGGATGTGGCTTGTCCCCAAGGTTTCATGTGTGAAAGCTTGGTTTTAGTGTAGAAATATGATGTGGTCTGGAACCTTTAAGAGATGAGGCCTGGTTTGAAGTGTTCAGGGCATTGGGAGAGTGCTTTCCTTGAAAGGAATTGAGTTACTAAGAGCAAAGTGGCCTTTAAATCTCCTCTGGCTTCCTGTCTCACTGTGATCTGTCTTACCCATGTACTTGCCATCATGCCATCTGCCATTAGGCCCTCATCATAGGTTGAACTTATTGGGCTGCTTGGTCTTAGATTTTCAGCCTCCAAAACTGTGAGCTGAATAAACCTCAGCTTCAGGTATTTTGTTTTAGTAAGGAAAATGGATTAATACAATCAACAAAAGCAAGGATAGATACATGGATTACACCAGAATAAAAGTTTCTGCACAGCCAAGAAATCATTCAACAGTAAAGAGACAACCTGTGCAATGGGAGAAAATATTTACAAATATAAGGAGTTAGTATCTAAAATACATAAGGAACTCAATAGTAAGAAAACAGCCCAATTTAAAAATGGCAAAGGACCTTCTGTGTTCCAGATAAGTTTCCCCAAAGGCCCATGTTAAAAGCTTTAGTGTAGAAAGTTTTAGTGTAGAAATATGGTCGCTAGCCTGTGGCATGATTGGGAAGTGGTGGAACCTGTAAGATGTCTGGTCATTGGGGTTGTGCCCATGAGACCCCAGCCCCTTCCTCTTCCTCTCACTTTTGGTGAATGGTTTTGCTATGCACTGCTGCCATGATGTGCTACCTCGCCACAAACCCCAAAACACCTACCAATCTTGAACGGAAACCTCCAAAACTATAAGCCTTTTAAAATAAGCCTTTTCAAATAAGCTTTTCTCTAAGTTGATGATTTCAGGTATTTGTTACAGTAACTGGAAGCTAACACAGGACATAGATATTTTTTCAAAAGAAGACATACAAATGGTCAATAGACACCATCATGCACTACATAGTGACATTTTGTTCAGTGACTGACCACATATATGACAGTGGTACCACAAGATGATAATTGAGCTGAACAATTCCCATCACCTAGTGACTTCATGAACTTTGCAATGCAACAGTTTACTCACACACACGCTTGTGATGCTAGTGTAAATAAACCTGTGCTGCCAGTTGTATACAAGTATAGCACATACAATTGTGTATGGCACATAGTATTGATAAATGACAATATTACCAGTTTATGTATTTACTATACTATTTATCATTATTTTAGAGTTACTCTTTCTACTTAAGAAAAAAAAGTTAACTGTAAAGCAGCCACAGGCTGGTCCTTCAGGAGGTATTCCAGAAGAAGGCCTTGTTATCACAGGGAATGACAGTTCCATGGGTGTAACTGACCCTGAAGACCTTGCGGTATGACGGTATGACAGTGCAGAAGTGGAAGACGGTGATGTTGATGCCCCTGACCTTGTGTAGACTTAAGCAAATATGTGTTTATGTCTTAGTTTTTAACAAAGTTTAAAAAGTTAAAAAAAAAAAGAAAAAAATTAAAAACAGACAAGGCTTATGAGGATATAAAGGAAGAAAGTATTTTTGTGTCGCTGTACAATGGATTTGTGTTTTAAAACGGGTGTTGTTATGTGAATCAAAGAGTTTAAAAAGTGAACTTTATAAACTAAAAGTTACAGTAAGCTAAGATTAATTTATTATTGAAAAAAAATCTTACATACGGTTTAGTGGAGCCTAAATGTTCAATGTTTATAATATTTACATAGTGTATGGTTTTACTCTAGGCCTTTACATCCACTCACCACTCCATCATTGACTTACCCAAAGCAATTCTGGTCCCCAAATTCCATTGATGGTCAGTGCCCTATACAGGTGAATCTCATCTTTGTTGTTTTCCTTTAAGTAGATTTTCGATTTACATCAAGTGTTGTAATAACAGAGATACTATTTTTTTACTTTTTATGCAATATTTTCACTGTACCCTATGTTTAGATATTTTAAGTACACAGGTACTTATTCTTGTGTTACTCTTGCCTACGGTATTCAGTACTGTAACATGCTGTACAAGTTTGTAGCCCAGGAGCAATACAGTGTATTATACAGCCTACTTATATAATAGACTTTACCATCTAGGTTTGTGTAGGCACCCTCTGTGATGTTCTCACAATGATGAAATCACATGATATTATAGTTTGGATCTGGTGTGTGTCCTAAAGGCTCATGTGTTGAAGGCTTGGTCCCTAGTACAGAGATGAGGATTTGGGGAAGTGATTAGATTTTGAGGGCTCGTTGACCATTGAAGGATTCATACCTTAGTGGACTATTGGGAGGTGGTGGAAACTGGAGGAGGAGGAATCTAGTTGGATGGTATGGTTCCTTGGGGGCATACTCTTAGGGCCTATACCTGACCCTTTCCTTTCTTTCTGCTTCTCAGCTGCTATTATATGAGCAGCTTACCTCTGCCACACCCTTCCACCAGGATGTTTCTGCCTTGGAGCCAGCTGACAAAGGACTGAAACCATAAGTCAAAATAAACCTTTCCTCTTCTAAGGTGTTTTTCTCAGATTATTTTGTCAAGTTGACAAAAAGCTGACTAACACCACTGACAACACATCCAAGCACATATTCAGACTCTTGTTAATGGATGCATGACTGTAGATGAAAGAACGTTCAACATATTAATCATCAGGAAAATGTAAATTAAAATCGCCATGAGGAATCACTTAACACTTGTTGGAATGGCTGTTATCAGAAGGACAAAGGATAAGAAGTACCAACAGGGATATGGAGAAAAGAAAATGTTTGCAACCCTTTTCATGGGAATGTAAATAGGATGGCCAATGTAGGTTCCTCAAAAAATTAAAATAGAACTTCTATATTATCCAGCAATTCCACTGGTGTTTATCATACATCCAAAGAAAAATGAAACTAGAATGTCTAAAAGCTATTTGCACTCCCCTATTCATTGTAGCATTGTTTCTAATCGTCAATATAAGGAACCAATCTGAGACTTTATCAACAGATGAATGAATAAATAAAATGTGCTATATATTCATAATGGAATACCATGCAACCTTGAAAAAGAAGGAAATCCAGTCACTTTTGACAACATGAATGAATCTGGAGGACATGCTAAGTGAAATAAGCCAGACACAGAAAGAAAAAATGCCATATGAACTTTGTTACAGGATCAGTCTAAAAAAGTCAAACTCAGAAAAGAGTAGAATGGTAATTATGGGGTCTGTGGTGGGTTGCAGGGGATGAGAGATTGGTGAGATGTTAGTCAGTACAAAATTTGTTAAGTAAGTTAAAGAAATCTATTGTGTGCAAGAGTAGATTCTAAGTGTTCTCACCACAAAAAAATAAATATATGTGATGTAATTCATATGTTAGCTTGATTAGCCATTCCAATGTATACGTACTGTATTTCGTAACATTATGTTGTATAGTGTAAATATATACTATTTTTATTTGTCAAGTAAAAGTAAATTTCTTAAAAACTATTAGTTCTACCTAGTATATATATATACATATATTTTAATTTTAAAGCTTTTACCCCAGCATGTGAAATATTCTGTTAATCCTAATTGCTGTCCAAAAACATAACAACAATGATACTTATTTTTGTGAAGTCAGAATTCTTGACTTCCTCCCCTTTTTTTGTAGCCCAGGAGCAACAGAATATATTATATAGCGTAGGTGTGTAGTAGGCTATATCATCTAGGTTTGTGTAGGTTTATTTTATGCTTTCTTTTACCGGCTTATTATGACTTTTGATTCTTCCTTAACTAAATTAATTATAGTTCATTGGTTAACTTTCTGAACCTCAGTTTCTTTATCTATAAAAGAAGAATAGTGATTCCCAACTTGCAGAGACTTGTGTGGATTACAATATGGTAGAAACTTAATTAGCAGTAGCTAATTACATCTTTGGAAAGATATAACTTTATTTACTATTATTATTTTACTGTCCTACATTATCATTGTTATGATAACAGGTAGGCAGATATTTTTTGTATTTAGTAATTGTACCCCTGTTGTTTTTTCTCTTTCCATATTTTTATTGGTACATTGTAGTTTTACATAATCATGGGATTTCTTGTTATAAATTCATACATGCACACACAGTATAACAATATAATCTGGTCAGTATCACTCCGTACACAACCCTAATTGTTTTCTGATTGTGAATTCTAACAGATTAGGCTTAAGGTTTGTATATTTTGTCTTTTTAATATGATTAGTGTTGTCATGAGAATATCATCTTTTTTGTTTTCCTTTAAGTAGATTTTCGTATTTACATCAAGTGTTATAATAACAGTGAGACCACTTTTGACTTACATCCATGTTCTTTGCTGTTCAAATGCCATTTTGGTGGACATCAAACATAAAGATTATTAAATCCTTAGAGTTAAACTTTTTTTCTCTTGGCATGTCGTACCATAAAGATGAACTAAATCTTACTTTAGACAACGGCAGTCATTTCGCTCTTATCAAAACCCTGAAGTCACTTTTCCATGCTGCTGTTGTTCTTTTGGATGGTGCACTCATCGCGGAAGCCAAGAGAGGGACTTCTTTCAGAAGGGGCTTCTTTGAGGTTTTGGTAGTCAGGGATGTCAAGATTAATAACTCCACTATGTGGTTGGATTTTCATGAGTTTCAGAAAATCTTTAAAAGTTACATTACTTAACAAATGTACAAAGTACTTCAGTATATACATTTGTGTAGTTTTGTGAATTAAAAAAAAAAACTATTTCTCTTTGTTTACTTGAAGTAGGAAAGGTTCATTTATAAAACTGTGAAGTAATCATACCACAACCCTCTTTTGAACAGAAACTAAGGGAAATAAATTGTAGAAATTTGTCATCAGAATGTTTTGATTTAGGGCTGCCATTGACAAATGAAAGAACCCTGTGAAAAGACTTTGCTATGTAAATATGATATTATCGATCACCTTATTCTCATTTTCTCTCCTCATACCTGCACTTAAATATGTATATGCACAGTATCATTATCTTTACCATTGTAGGCATAAAGGAAAATTGAAACCTTTAAGGTTTTATTCTTTATAAAACTTTACACTACGGGCATTAATATTAAGATGAAGAATTATTTTAAGTTTAATGATCTCATTTGAATTTTGAAAGAATTGTGGTTTATTATACTTGTTAACATATACATCATGATTTTTGATGTACATATTTTGGACATTATTAATCAAGAGCAGATTGGTGATGTAATTGATGGAGGATGTTGTGTTTTATTCTGTCATTGTATGTGCAGGTAGTCATCAATTTTGGGATCATGGACAGCACATAGTACAGCTGCTTTTTTGTGGTTCTTTGAATATATGCTTCAGGACCTTTTATTGTCTCCTGCATATAAGAGAATATAAACTAGATATCTTTAGTCTCAGAAAGAGAACTGATTGAAATAGATAAGTACACAAGTGCTTTTATTTAACTTTTCTTTTAAAAACTTTTTAAAAATAAGTTTATGATTTGAAGGCAGAGTGCTTACTAATGAAACATCCTTTTTTAAAAAAATTCAGGATTTTCATTCTGATATTAATATAACTAATTCTTAAGTTATTAAGTCAAGGTGTTGTAGAGTTTTCCTTTGTTAATATTAACTTACTCTGTTAAAATGGAAAAGAATCTAGAATTAAGAAAATTAGGATTAGATCTTAATGATAATTTTGTATATATATGCTTTCCTGTGAATATGTTCTTTTTATAAGATATACAATCACCATTGTATGAATATGCATTTTAAGTATCTGAGGTGAGGATTCTGTCTTCTTATATTTTATTTCTTCATAATACTAGATGATTAGATGTCTTCTGAAAGCATTTTCTTTTTAATAAGCTTAATGTTATGATAAAATCAGTACATTCTGCAAAATTAAACCTATTAATATTATCAAAACTATAGTTAGTTTTATGGGGAGTATTAATGAGAAATTGTTAAACTACCTTCATTTCTTGAACTATTTAAACATAATTAATTAAGTAGTATGATTGTGTTAAATAGGTAGTAAAAGTAAAAGCTTTCACTGAGTGGTCATAACTTCTTTTAATTTCTTTTTTAAAAAAACAACTTTGTATCTTTCTGAAATTCCTTATTTCAGTCTTTATTTGTGACTCACTTATAAGTGTCTTTCTAGCAGAGGAAAAGCTTGATCCTTAGGACTTTCAAATTTGGCAACCAGTATTTCCATATCATGCAATTAAGTAGAAGAAGTGGCATTAGCCAATAGCATTACTGAGGTCAAACAGCTTCAAGAAGTCAGGGGTACTCCATTGATAACTTTTGCAAAAGAACTCGTACTATTTCTTTTAAACCTTTTTTTTTTTTTTTTTTTTTTTTTTTTTTGCTTATTCTTCTAAAAGGGAAGAAAGTTTAATGTTCATTCTTTGCCGGGTTTGCTAATGTTAAGAAGGTAGTTCTATAGTGATAGAAATTAAAAAAGCAAATGGAAATAAGTAGTTGGGGCAGCCATTAACCTTAGTCTCTTTGGTACATACAGTGTAAAAAAATGTGGTATGTTCATTTTAAAGGGTTCTGAAAAATTGCTAACAAATATTAAGCTCTAAATAAATAGCAATAATACAAGTCTTTGCACTGACATTCTTATTTGTGTTCATAAATTCTGTGATACCTTTTGCTTATCCCGTAGTGTTTGATGACGGTGATGAGAGAACATTGAGACGTACATCACTTTGTTTGAAAGGAGAGAGACATTTTGCAGAGAGTGAGGTAGGGTGACAGGGATGGACTTTTGGGGTTTAACAACAGCTATTGGTCTAGAGGTAAAATGTGAATTTAATTCATCTATTTCTTATCCAGACACTTGACCAGCTTCCATTAACAAATCCAGAGCATTTTGGAACTCCAGTAATTGCAAAGAAAACCAATAGAGGAAGAAGGTCCTCACTTCCAGTGTAAGTTTTTCATATTTGGGTATCTTAGTTATAGTTAGTACCACATTAAACAGGTTATTTTCCCAGTATGGCTACATTTGATTGGGTAACCTGGATAACCTTTTTTCAACATCTTGTGTCCTTATGTTAGACATTTTGTTTTAAGTAGACCTTATCCTTAATTATTCTCATTACTTTGCCCTCAGATTATCATAACTCCATTTTCAGAAAGGCTACATTTGTTTTAAATTACTTTGCCCAAATCCTTAATCTTAATGATGAGTTCCCTTTTGTAATGCAGTATATGTATTTCTTTTACCTTTTTATTTTCAAAATTTTTCACACTTAAAAATCGAAAGAATAATACAATGAAAACTGGGCATGATGGCTCACTTCTGTCATTTCAGCTATTCAAGAGGCTAAGACAGGAAGATGAGGCCAGGCTGGCAACTTAGTGAAACTTTGTCTCAAAGTAAAATTTTTTAAAAAGGACTGGGATGCTGGGTGCAATGATGCAGCACTGTAATCCCAGCCGCTCAGGAAACTGAGGTAGAAGGATTGCAAGTTCAAAGCCAGTCTCAGCGACTTAGCAAAGCCCTAATAACTTAGGAAGACCCTGTCTCTAAATAAAATATAAAAGGGGTTGGAGATGTGGCTCAAGCGGTAGTGCGCTCGCCTGGCATGCGTGTGGCCCGGGTTCGATCCTCAGCACCACGTACAAACAAAGATGTTGTGTCTGCCGAAAACTAAAAAATAAAATATTAAAAATATTTATCTAAATAAATAAATAAATAAATAAAATATAAAAAAGGACTGGGGATGTGGCTCACTGGTTAAGCATCCCTGCGTTCAGTCCCTGATTCTAAAAAAAAAAAGCAGGGGCTAAGGATGTAACTCACTGGGATTACTTGCCTATCACATGCAAGGGTTCAATTCCCAGTCCTGCCAAAAAAAAAAAAGTAATAATAGTAGTAATGCAGTGAACTTTCATATACTTTTCTTTGGTTTCACCAATTTTTAATGTTTTTGGGGGCACATTTTGCTTTGTATTCCTCTCTTTTCACATATGTTGTTATACTTAATTCTGCCCATTGTCCTAATAGTAGTTTTTATGACATCCCTTCCCTTTTCCCTCTGATTCTGGGATATAATCCAAAATCATACACTGTATTTTTTTGGGAAGTACTGGGGATTGAACTGAAGGCTTCATTCATGCTTAGCAAGCACTCTACCACTGAACTCAAGACCTTTTTTTTTTAATATTTTTTTAAATTTGTAGATGGACATGATATGTTTATTTAATTTATTTATTTTTATGTGGTGCTTGATTGAACCTAGGGCTTCACACATATGAGGCAAGCATTCTACCACTGAGCCACAGCCCCAGTTCCAGACCTTTTTTTTTTTTTTTTTTTTAAGTTTCGAGATAAGTTCTCACTAAATTGCTTAGGCTGGCCTCAAACTTGAAATCTTCCTTCTTCAGCCTCCTGAGTACCTGGTTTTATACACAGGTGTCATCAATCTGTCTATATGGTTCTTAAGTGCCCTTTAATCTGGAAAAGTCCTTTGACCTTTTTTGTTTTATATAACCCTGACATTTTTGAAGAATATAGGCAAGTTTTTAATAGACTGTTAATCAATATGGGTTTGCACAATAGTTTTTTCATCATATATTCAGGTTGTATATACTATGTAAATGATACTGAGTTTTTTTCAGTGCTGGTGCATTTATAAGTATATGTTATCAGTTTTTCCCATAATTGGTGATATTAACTTTGATCACCTACTTAAGGTGCTGTCTACCAAATTTCTCAACTTTGAAATTAATCATAGTTTACCATTTTCTCCTTTGTAACTCATGAATCTGTGTGATGATACTTTAAAATTATTTAAATACTGTGTTCTTTTTTTTTAATACTTATTTTTTAGTTGGACACAATATCTTTATTTATTTTTATGTGGTGCTGAGGATCGAACCCACGTCCTCACTCATGCTTGGCAAGCATTCTACCACTGAGCCACAACCCCAGCCCTACTGTGTTCTTTATCAAACTTTCAGTGGTCTTTGTCATTCGATAATTTTTGCCTACAACTATAATACCAAAATGGTGATTTTTAAAAAAATTTTTGTGTGTTTGCTACATTTCTTAGCTATCATGTAACTACAGTAAAAATCTTTTCCTTATCACTATGGACTCATGAATTTTAATTTTACTTAATGGATTATGATTCACTGTTTAAAAATTAATTTTGATGCTCAAGCTGTCCCAGTTTTAGCCAGCAGGAGCCTCTCCAGGAAGGAGCCTTTCTGTGCCCTTTCAACATATCCTCACCATTTCTTGAGCATTTTGTCACTTTCTGGCATGACAAAGTATCTTAGCCTCATGTTATTTTTTTTCCTGTCTCAACTCTGGAATTGGCCATTTCTCCAGGGACCCTTGTATCTTTTAGTGGAAAATAGTAGTTAGAAACCAAGACTCAAGTATAAGACCCACTTATTGCTGCTGGGAGAGGGTGGGGAGGTTTTATAGTGAAGATTTTAAAAGGCAAAGTCAGTAATGCTTAAGTTGAAAACCAGAAAGTAATAAAAGATATTTGGGGTCCCTAAGTGGAGGTATCCATTCCACTACTTCCTAGATATGTTAGTTTGGAGAGATTATTTCACCTCTGTGAAATTAAGTACATTTACATATATTTACTCTATAGTGTTTACAAAACTTGCAAGATACTATTCTTGGTTCACAACGGAGAAAAATGGAAATGATAATACATTGGCTAGTTTGGAGGAAGTTAGATAATATATATAAATTTTCCATGTATAATAAGAACTTGGTGTATTACATGTATTCAATAAATCATTAATATATAAATATTTTATTCTTAGGTTAGTCTCTTAGACTTTTACTGAAATCTTGCTCACACTTATTTTATCTATGCTTTTAAAAAGTTGAGTCATCTGGTTTCTCAAAAGTGCAGGGGATTTGGAGAAGCAAATAGAGGTGTTAGAAGAAGATAAAAAAGATTGATCAATACAGACAATAAAGAAAGCAATGTGGAGTTTGACATCTATGAAGAGGAAAAGAAGGAATGAAACCATAACAGGATAAGGAACTGAATGAATTTGAACCACTTAATAAGAATTAATAGTTTTATATACCTTTAGTAAACTCCAGCCATATCAATGTAATGCAGGATGTTTTTAAGATATCAAATTATTCAATAACTCAAATGGGAATACATATACATTTTTATTAAAAAAGAGATTAAAGGCTTACAATTAATACATACTGATTACACTTTAGGATAAACTTTTGTTATCCAGATAAGTTACATAGATAAACTTTCATCTCTGTTTTCCTGAGATATTTTCATAGATTGTTAGAAAACTAAAATTTATTATCTTACCTCTGGCATTAAAAAACAGAAATGCAGTCTTCAAAAATGTAAGTACTTAATGGTGGTGTAGTTAGCCTTTTCTGTCCCAGATGGTGGCTTCTATGAGGACCTAGTTGATACAGTGAAGGGGGCTCAGTTACCATAGACAGCTCAGGGATGACTTGTGTGTGGCTAAGAAAGTATCCATCTCCTCAGTTCCAATAGGAATAGAGAGTCTACTACAGTATGTGCTGAATTCAACATACTAAATTCACACCACTTTGATTGTGTTGAATAATGATTTATGTTAGCATAATGATCAGGTTATTCTAACTTGTAGTACTGAAGATGAAAAGGAAGAAGAAAGTAGTGAAGAGGAAGATGAAGATAAGCAACGTCTCAATGACGAATTATTAGGAAAAGTTGTTTGTGTGGTATCTACAGTTGAGAGGACTGAATGGTATCCTGCTTTGGTAAGTAAGGTTTCTTTGCACAGTTTATCAACCATATAAATATTTATTTAGAATAGATTTTTTAAAAAGCTTTGGAAATATTGTGAAAGCATTACACAAATTTAATTTGATGCAGATTTAAAAACTGAGCGGTCAGCCAGGTCTACAAAAATCGTATTTCACTGTTGTCCTTTATTATTCCCTTTTTTTCATTCTCATTTACTGGAACCTTTCAGTTCTTACCTCAAAATATGGCCAGTGGCCTCTCTATCCTTTTTTGTACCTTCAGGTTCCTTTAGCTTGATTCCTGAATTCTTTTTTTACTAAATTCAGACTACTTTTCTACTTTTAAAGTTAGTTACAATCTTTTTTAAATAGTGATTTAACCATGATAATCCTATTCTCAAAAATAAATCTTCAGTCAGGTACAGTGGCACAAGACATCAGGAAGATGGCTTGAGCCTTGGAGTTGAAGACCAGCCTGGGCAACAAAGTGAGACCCTTGTCTCAACAATAAATAAATAAATAATCAGTTTTCACTGAATCCGCCTTATTATCAATTTTACATTCTTTAAGTGGATGTTTGAGACCTTCCTTAGATATTCAGTTGTTTTCTAAACACCCCATCCCACCCCGGTTAACTAACATACCTGATTCCTGTGAGCTCTTACCCCACCTTAATTAGCAGAGACAAGAGTATTATTTAATGAGATGAGTCAAAAGTCTTTGTCTTGCCCTTTGCGGAGGTACATGCTTGTAATCCGAGTGACTGGGGAGACTGAGGCAGGAGGCTCAGGAGTTCAGATTTAGCCTCAGCAACTCAGTGAGTCCCTAAGTAACTCAGCGAGACCCTATCTCTAATATAAGAAAGGGTTGGGGATGTGGCTTTAAGCGTCCCTGGGTTCAATTCCTGGTACAAAAAAAAAAAAAAAGAATTTGTCTCACTGGGACTCCATTTCGGTTAGCTATTAAATGAGAATAGGGGAATAATAGAAAACATGACTGAAAAGGTAAATTGTATCTGGTACAGAAGGATCCTTAAAAGACTAAGTAAGGTTTCTTTGTACAGTTTATCAACCTGTAAGAATTTGGATTTAATTCTGCAGAGAATTTTGCAAAAGAGTGGTATCTTTTGAGCTGCATGTTTAGGAATGTTGATAAAGCAGTGGTGTGTTTGGAACCATTGTTGTTGCAAAGCCAGGAGGTGGCAAGAATCCATTTGAATGCCATTAGAATGGTTCACATGTAAAATCATGAGGCCTTCAGTTATGCCTATTCATCCTTTAAGACTTAAACTTTAAGTCTTAATGCCACACCTCTTCCTTGCCACCTTGGGTTAACTCTTCCTTCTAGGTATTTGCATACTATCTTGTGCCTTGTGGTATCACTATACTTATCCCCATTTTGTTCTTTTTGTATGTCTTCTTTTGTTGGTTCTTAGTTATACTTTTAGATCTTTAGGGTAGGTACAACTATATTACTAGTCTTAAGAATTACCAGTACCTACCAAAGAAACATTTTCTTCCATTTGTTGTTAAGACAAGATGTGACTGCCAAGAATATTTAATAATCTGGATATATACTTATGTGCAATAAAATAGTCATGAACTGTATGGGTTATTTAAGTTTAAATGTAGCTTAGTTAAAGTTAAATAAAATTGGGGACTGTGAGTACGTAGAGTTTAGTGGTAGAGCACTTACCTAGTATATACAAGGCCCTAAATGTGATCCCCAGCACAGCATGAAAAAGATTGAAAATTCAATGCTCAGTCCTGTGTAACTCAATGCTACTGTATTGGACAGTGCATAAAAAGTCTACATATAGTGCTAGATTGTAGAAGAGAGGATAGTATTGGGGAACTCATGAACAGGTGTATTTCAGTAATTTATTACGAGTCTTTTTTTTTTTTTTTTTTTTTTTGGACTGGGATTTGAACCCAGAGGCACTTAACCACTGAACTCTATATCCCAGACCTTTATTTTTTATTTTGAGACAGGGTCTCTCTAAGTTGCTTAGGCCCTCGATAAGTTGCTGAGGCTGGCCATGAGCTTGCAGTCCTCCTACCTAAGCCTCCCAAGTCACTAGGATTAAAGGTGTTCACCACTGCACCTGGCTTTTTTCTCTTTTTGTGAGATGGGATCTTGCTTTGTGGCCCTGGGACTCCTGGGCTGGAGTGATTCTCCTACCTCCACTTACTGATCAACTAGGACTATCATCGTGTGCCACCACACCCAGTTTAATTTTTTTTAAATATAAATTCTATAAAGTATTCAGAAATTATTTGCTAATAAGCATTAAGACATTTGTTATTTTTAAAAGTTAAAAAGTTTTATTTAGGGCTGGCGATGTGGCTCAAGTAGTAGCACGCTTGCCTGGCAGGCATGAGGCATTGGGTTTGATCCTCAGTACCATATAAAAATAAAATAAAGATACTGTGTCCACCTAAAACTAAAAAATAAATTTAAAAAAAAGTGTTTTGTTTAGATCTTTTTTTTTCTTTTTTTTTTTTATTTTTTGGTGGTACTGGGATTTGAACCCAGTGCCTCATGCATGTAAGGCAAGCACTTCACCAACTGAGCTATATCCCCAGTCTTCTTTTGTTTAGATTTTTTAAAAATTGTTTTGATTATTAAAAATTATACATGCCAGGCTGGGCATGTGGCTCAAGCTGTGACGCGCTCGCCTGGCATGCGCGAGGCGCTAGGTTCGATCCTCAGCACCACATACAAATGAAATAAAGATGTTGTGTCCACTGAAAACTAAAAAATAAATATTAAAAAAATTCTCTCTCTCTCTCTCTCTCTCTCTCTCTCTCTCTCTCTTTAAAAAAAAAAAAAATTATACATGCCCTGGTAAGAAAAGGTTCTTAGGTGTTTCTTGTCTCATTTCTAACAAAAGCCATATTTTAAAATAGATGCTGATTGAAGTATGTTTTTAAAAATTATAATGTGTCCATATTTTCTTTTCCTTTTCCCTTTTTGAGATACTGGGGATTGAATCCAGGCTCACTCTACCACAGAGGTATATCCCCAGCCCCTTTTACTTTGAGACAGGGTCTCCCTAAGTTGCAAAGGCTGACCTTGAACTTTTGATTCTCCTGCCTCAGTCTTCTGAATTGCTGGCTTTACAGGTATTCACTGCCACACCTAGCTGGTGCCAGATTTTCATCTCAGATCACACCCTCATAAATTTTATTTTTTTTCAAAAAATGAATTATTATTTAGCTTAGATAAATCCTAAATATTTTAAAAGTAGAGGTCACATTTTAACGTATATTTTATCAGTTATTCTTTTTACATATTATCCAGAGTTTGGTTTTTTTTATTGTTAAACAGTTCATTAATAATGTAAGTTATTTATAATGGAGCTATTTCTTGTAAAGTATAATCCATTTGAGAAGTTAGGGGACCAGAGGTATTCTTTTAAAAAATATATTCTTTTACTAAACAAGGGAAATAGGGATCATTAGTTCTTTATTTTATATTTCAGGTAATATCTCCTAGCTGTAATGATGACATCACAGTGAAAAAGGATCAGTGTTTAGTTCGATCATTTATCGATTCTAAATTGTAAGTAATGAATCACTTAATAATTTTACATGAGAGAATAAGAAGTAGAATCAGTAATAGACCCACTTCACTGTGTCTTTATTTTTAAAATTCTAATCACTTATTAACTGAGAAGTTGTTATAAGTTTTGAGTTTTTGTAATGTAGGGTATTTTTTACTGATATGAGAACAATATTAAGAAAATGTTATTTTCTAAATAAAGCAAGGCATTGATTTTTCTTTAATTGTAGAACTATTTTTATCATGTCCATTTCATATTATGAACTATGAACTTATTTTTAATAGAGTTTATAGTACTAGAATAATTATTTTGACTTTCTGATTAAAAACCAGACTGTTGGAAACTTCCCTAAGTTTTCCCTCAGTTTTTTTCTTTTAAAAAAAGGAGAAATTTAATACATATATTTATTAAGTATAATTCTCCAAAAAAATTTAATACCATAATATATCTCATAGTAAAGATACTTAAGTATTAGTTTTGAGTAGTTTTTTAAAATTAAAATTAGTTAACAATTAAGAAATATTGAACATTAAAGTAAACATCTGTTTCAGTCAGCTTTTTCACTGCTGTGACTAGAAGACCTGACAAGAACAATTTTAGAGGAGGAAAAGTTTATTTGAAGGCTCATGGTTCCAGGTGTCTGTGTCCATAGGCAACCAGCTCCATTCTTTGGGGCTTGAGATGAGGTAGAATATCATGGCAGAAGAGTGTGGCAGAGGGAAAGAGCTCACATGATGATTAGGAAGCAGAGAGACTCTACTCACCAGATACAAAATATATTCCCCCAAAGCATGCCTTCAATGATGCACCTCCTCCAGCCACACCTTATCCACCTTCAGTTACCATTCAATTAATCCTATCAGGGGATTAATTTACCAGTAGGGTTAAGGCTCTCATAACCCAATCATTTCTCCTTTAAACCTTCTTGCATTGTCTCACATGTGAGTTTTCGGGGGATACCTCACATCCAAACCATAACAGCATCACTATCTATAAGTGTTAGAAATATTATGCTTATTATCAGTTTCCCTGCACTATCTGTAGGAGGGTTATATGGATTTAAGGCTCTCAAATTAATGGTACTTTGAGTATATAAAACTTCAGAAATAAGATACTAGCTTTGCTTGTATTCTCTCTGATCCTTTATTAAAGATGGGGATATGCATGGTCTTAGACTTTTAAAACACTTTTATAAGCAAAATAAATTTGATTTGGGGTTTTATATTTTTCATTTTTTAATATAAACTACTGAAGTCATAAATTTTATTTAATAAGTGGTTTTCCTCCCCTTTATTTTTCTGTTATTAGTTATTCTATAGCAAGGAAAGATATTAAGGAAGTAGACATTCTCAATCTACCAGAATCAGAGCTCTCCACTAAACCAGGTAAAATAGGAGGAATCAATCCCTTATTTCAAAATGAATGAAATCCCTTATTTCTCAATGAATAAAGCCAGAATGAATATTTTCGGGTGCCCTTTTTACTGTTTAGAGTTGATTATCGCTCTTATCTGATGGCAGGGTTGCTTTTTTTTTTAATGGTGTTGGCTTTGAACCCAGGGCCTCATGTGTGCTAGGCAACTGCTCTACCACTGAGTCACATCCCCAGACCTTAATGGTAGTTTTTTAAATGTATGGATAAAATATTCGATTCATAATTTTTAGACAAGTTTAACTTTAATATTTTGCCATGAAGATTTCTAACAGAACTCCCTAAAGTAATAACATTTATATAACATTATAGCTTAAGAAATATGTTCAAATATGTTCAACCTTACCGCATCATTTTATAAATGCTGAATTTGAATTCAGATCTTCTGATTCTGAATGTCATGCCTTTTCTGTCATTCTGTGCTGTTAATTCCATAGCAACTGCTGAAGTACATTTTTACTCGTAGGGCTACAGAAAGCAAGTGTCTTCTTAAAAACTAGAATTGTTCCTGATAATTGGAAAATGGATATAAGTGAAATCCTTGAGTCATCCAGTAGTGATGATGAAGATGGTCCTGCTGAAGAAAATGATGAAGAAAAGGAAAAGGAAGCCAAAAAGGAAGAAGAGGAGGTGGTAGGTATAATTTCATGTTTATAGCAAATGTGAACATTTTTAATGCTCTCGAGTAATAATAATACCATCATGTATTTACCCTCTGTTCTAGATTCCCTGTCACTTGTTTCTATCCATTTCTAGCTCAAGTTGATTTGAGGGTTGAGGGAGCTTTTCGGCTCATAACTCAGTATGTAAATCAGCACTAGTTTTTGGGGGGTTAGAAGTGACAAGGAAGTGTTTATCAAGTTTTGTCCACAAATTAATATTTGTTTTCTTAGGGTCTTTTCCAAATAACCCAGGAGGAAAGAAATGTACTTTTTAAGTATTTTATTTCATTTAAACTGTTGCCATATGAAATAACTGTTATCCTACTTTAAAGATGAGGTGAGATTCATAAAGGTTAAGTAACTTTTCCATGGTGTCACAACTGAAATGTGGAGGATAGGGATTTGAACTCAAGTATGGTTAGAGAATCCTGGTAGAGGTTAAGAGATAACCTCAAAATCTTTTTCAGGGTAAAAAATTCTATCCAAACCCGAAGAAAAGTTCATTTGGCTGTTTGAGAAAATATAGAAAAAAAATTTAGCTTATATTTTATAAGTATAAATGATTTTCTTTGTAATACTGCCATGTCATTTAAAATACAATTGTAGGAAATCATTCATGGAGTATCACATAATTGCTTATATGAATATTGTCTACTTATTCAACAGTATGGTTAAATATAATAGATTGTCCAGTACATTTTTGGATGTTATTAGGTCAAGGGGCTTAGGGGCAAAACAAAGAGAATGAATTTATTGAAAAAGGACTTATTTGAGCATGTGAAACATTTGCCTGGAAAAATGTGGGATGTTTGTTTCTATTTTACATATACAAATATGAATCTGTGAAATAACATGGGTATAATTATTTATGATGAAGGTTATACACTGTTTCTTTCCTTTTACTTCCTCTGCAGTATTTGGTTTTTTACACTCTGAAATCAGAATGGCGGTTCATACTTACAGGCTGCCTACAGAGTTGCCATAGTAACATGCTGTTGGTTTTAAGTGAGCATGCTCGGAAAGACAGGAAGGTTTAGCAGAGGCTTGGCAGGTTGCCAATGGAGGTTTGCCAGATGCTTTGAAATGGGCTGTCTTTCTTTTCCTTTCATGTAATGTCTGATTTTTATGTGGAAGAGAATGTAAGTAGTGCTGTATAACCCTGCGGATGCTATGCCCTAAGAGGGAAAGCAAATATTTGCAAGTCAGACTGAAAAATGTCCAGACCCTGTACTGATTAAGTAGAAGGGGAATCTAACCATTTTGCATTTGAAAGAAAATGCAGCATATAGGTAAGATTTTTTTTTTGTATATTTAGTTATTTTGATTGCCAAAAATCGGGTTAAATAAGTATTTTAGGTATTGAGGATGTGGCTAATATGGTCGGGTTCATAACCAAATGTAATTGTTTCTTGTAAAAAAGACAGTAGGAGTCTATTTTTAGACTATCAGAAGATGAAAGCTATTTTTCTCAAATATAAGATAGATTTTGAAATGAAAATGATAATGAGACAGTTTGGCAAAATTCTGGATTTAAAGACTGAATATAAAATGTGAATTTTGTGTTTTATCTGTATTTATTTATGGATTATATGTTTTCAAGATAAATAGGCCACATTTCAGGGTGTGAACTGTTGCAGCCTGTGGTTTAGCTTTTGTTTTTTTTAATTAACATTAGTTAGGGTCTTTTACTGTCGAATATTGAAAAAAGATTAGTCTAATTTATTTTTCTTAATACTTTTAATTGGTGTCCCTTCCAGAATGCATTTTCTCTACCCCCCAAAAAATCCTGAAATTTTAAACAAAGAGGGTAAAAGAGCTTTGTAGGAAGTTGTAGAGGGTGGCTATAAAATAGTAAATAGAGCTTGTATTACAATGATTATTTTTGTAAATATTATGTTTTATTCAATCTGTGAGGAAATGTTACTAAAGAATGAAAGCAGAGGTAAAAAGCTCTGTTACCTATTGTTTGTAGGTATTAGTAGGGAAATTTTAAAAGATAAGGATGATTAAAGGTTAGTATCTTAAAATGTTTTACTTAAATTATGAATCTGTTAAAATTAAGTGAACCTGGATGGTTTTAATCTACTAAAAAATAACAGCAAAATTACAAAATATAGACACTGATTTAGGTTATTTCCAATTATTTTTCAGATTGTCAGTTTCATAACATGCTTTTTAAAATTCCTTAATATAAACTAATTTCTCTTTTCTCTGGCCATACAAGTAGGTTTTCTTGAGTAAGATTTTGGTTGCTTTAGAAAAAAAATCAGCTGCATTTCTTGCTCTTGAATTTAAGATTTAGTTGCTGAATCATTCTAACTTGTCTTTAACAGTAATTTTTAAAATTTAAATATTGTTAAACTGAAAAGCACTTTTAGTCTATACACAACAAATAAAAAATGAATATTGTATAAAATGAATAATCTGATAAGCCAGGGCCTACCTGGCTTAGTCATTATGGGCCTTTCCCACACAAGTGAGGCTAAGCTGTTGTATCATGTTACATATCATAAGTCTTTCCAAAAGGTAGTGTTGCTATGCTTTTCATGAAGATTTAATGTTGCTCTTCAGTGATCAGAAAGATCTTTTATAATATTCTATAAACCACTGTGACAATACTGTAGCTGTCATTTGATGTTTGTAGTACGGCAAGCAATTTTACGCAGTAGAATCATACAAGTGTTAGATATTTCTGCAGTGGTAATTAGCAGTATGCATTGTTTTTATGTTTGATGCTTCAGGTGCTCTAACCTAAGAGTAAGTAATAAGGACATTTGAGATTCTATGATTTTATTATAGAAGGGTATCTTGTTTTTACTTCACATTATCTTGAATTCCAAAGCATTTGGTAGTTCAGTATTAGAGTACAAGAAATATATCTCATACTGTTACTGATTGGTAAGACTTGAGGATCTGGCAGAAAGTAAGTCCTATGTGTATTAATGATTTTAAATTTCAACTTATTGACACTTGTGTTGAAAAAAGCCCTAGAGGATATTTTTGTGGGTGTTGCCTAAATGTCTTTGTTCAGAAAATTTTATATTAGAAAAGATACACTGTAATTTATTTTGAGCTTTGAAATTGATTGAAAAGTCCAGGAAAACACAAGTAATGATATCAGTTATTCATTTACTCTTTACATATTTATTTTGAATAAATATAGGGGGATTTTCTAAGGGTAAAATAAATGCATGGCTATTTAAAAGATTGATTATCAAGGGGAATTTGATGGACTTAGCCTTTTAAATCCTTATGGTTTGCTATAAGTAGGCTTATATGTTGGGTAATTTTTAAAAACCTTCTATGAATTTATGTTTAGTAATGAAAATTGAAATTTAGTGAATTTTTTTTAAGAACTGCTCTTTTAGTGTACATGTATTAATACTCATTTCTCTAGTCTTTTGACTTTTCTAGGGATGGTTGTTTCATCTAATGTCTGAGACTCTACTCCATTTTTGTAAAAATCATAAGTGCTTGCATTTTTTAATACAAGGAAACATGAATATTTTTTGATGTTTAATCCAGTGTTGTTTGTGTATTAATCTATGCCTTTTGCAGATTGTAATGGCATTTGATAAAGTAATCATTCAGGATCACTTTGGGTATGAACTTAGAGTAAATGTTTGATAACTCGGGGAAATCATGCTAAGTCTGTAAAACTTTAAAGATTTTAAATGTAATGTCAATATTTTATCTAATAATTCAATCTGCCAATCATCAGATGTTTTTAAACTGATCCTAAAAAGCCAAATTTCAAGGGATAATTGAGATTTTTAGCTTTCATTCAAATTTAAGAACTTACTTGCTAAAGTCTTAAACGTACTAATCAAGCTAACAAAAATGCCTTAATGAGTTTAGCAAAATCTCTCTTCTGATGCAAGCATAAAACTCTAACCAAATTAAGGTTATCTCGTCAGATTTAGAGTATTGCACATTTTTTGTATTAAAAACACTTTTTATTCAATATATTTTATGGTTTTGGTGATATTAGAGGGTTGACTGATTAAAAACTTGGATTTGATAGTGTCCAAACCACATCTTGATGATTAAATGTATGTACCTTTTCAAATGGGGAAATTAATTACTAGACTCAGTGAACTCTGATACAATATAAATGTCATGTAATCATTTACTGTAGGCTGACTTTGTTAAACTAAAACAGTGTTTTACTATGAATGTGTCACATATCATGTGATCTGTGAAGTTTTCTGTAAGTATATAACAGGAAAGTATGGTACTAATTTAAATTATACGATTATCAAATTTCACAGGGCCTTCAGTATTATTGGGCAATCCCCAGCTTCTGTAGTCAAATCTTTATTTCTTCCATTAAATCAACAACCCTATTCCCACTCCACTTCAACTTCAGGAAGAAACTAGGAGCTTCAAATGTTGTCCATGCTCCTTCCCAAGGAACATTTGACAACATATTGTCTTCTCTGTAAGAGAGGTATCTCAGTTCATGCTCTGAACTTCTTTCTTTCAGGAAATCTTAGATAATCAACTCTTTTTTTCTCACCAATATCTTTAACCCTTATCCTTGTTTTGTATCCTCAGCAGCACCTTAAAACATGCCTGTCTTAACCTCCCTCCATATTCCCTCCACCAGTCTTCTGGAAGCCTCTACTGTCCCTCCAGGTACTATGCTTTTTCCTCACCCTTGTGGGTGGATTGCTGAGCTGTATTTACTGTTTGAGCTATCTATACTGTTCCTGAACTCTTATTCACTCTTAATTCATTGTGGTGTGTTTCTTCTCACCACAACCTGAACAACTTTAGTAAGGTTACCAGTGACCACCAACAAACTTTTGTACTAAATAAAAAATTTTTTATTTCAGTTCATTTGTCTACTAGCAGGATTCAACAGCCCTGACATACCTTTTTTAAGACCCTTGACACACATGGCATTACCCTTTTTTCCCATTTACTTCCTAACAAACACTATAATGGCTCCAAATCTGTATGTGCATCAAAGATGTCTTTTCGTAGTTGGGTTCAATGGCATATGCCTATAATTCCTGCTACTAGGGTAGATGAAGTAGGATTGAAGGTTCAAGGCCAGTCTGGCAACTTGATGAGACTCATTTTCAAAATCAAAGTGGATATAGTTTTGTGGATATAGTTTGTGGTAGATTGCTTGCCTAGCATGTGCAAAGCCCTGAATTCAATTCTTAGTACCACACATTCTTAGCAGCAATGAAGATTTCTTCTTCTTTTGCGGGGAGGAGGCGTACCGGGGATTGAACCCAGAGACACTTAACCACTGAGTCACATCTCCAGCCCTTTTTTATATTTCATTTAGAGACAGGGTCTCTCTGAGTTACTTAGGGTCTCCTTAAATTTCTGGGCTGGTTTTGAACTCGCGATCCTCCTGCCTCAGCTTCCTGAGCTGCTGGGATTATAGGCATACACGCCTGGCTAAAATTTCTTCTTGTAATTACTCAATCTCAGTATTTGCATGACTGCGGTCATCTTGCCTTCCCCAAAACATGCCCTTTCCCTGTTTGTCCCTAATTGATTTTAATAGAAGTGGCATCCACCCAGTTGTCCAAACCCAGTCACATGAAAGTCACCTTGATTCCTCACTCTCTTCTCCCATCTGTTTAAACATACAGTGCTTTCTCTTCTATCTACTTGAATAACTCTCAAATTTCCCCCCTTCTTTTGGTTTATATTCTCTGCTTACCTTAGTCCAAGCCATTATTCTTTTTTATCTAGACTAATACAGCAGCATCCTAACTGCTCTTCACAGGTTCATGCTTGCCCTCCTCCAGTCTATTCTCTGCACTGGATCTAAAGTAGATATTTTAAAACTGAAACTATGTTTTATTTCTTTCTGCATAGAATAGTTGTAGGGCACAAAAGATTGTGGATTTTATTTTTCTGATAGAAATACTTTTATAATATGTAATGTCATCTCTTTCTAAAAATAATATACCAAATATTATTTAACTTGATATTTGCTCAATAGTTATTCTTGTAATACAGTGCTGACGTGACTCTTAGCCCTTATACAAACTGTCAGTTTTTATATATGATAACTTATGATAGCCCCAGGACAGTTGTTCCTGGGGCTGAGCTTATGGACAGCCTAAGGAGTCATTTTGACATATGAATTACTTGAGTTACCAGACTTAATATTGGTTTTATGTTTTTATTTTAAGTTAAATTTAGAAGATAAGATTTTTTTCTTCTTCTCCCTCTGCCCCCAAAGAGAGGTTTTTTCTATATTATCTAGGCTGAGCTTAAGTGATCCTCTTGCTTCAGCCTCTGAAGTAGCTGGGACTACTTGTGCACACTGCTGTGCCCAGATTTTTTCATTTAAGTTTTTATTTGCTATTTCACAGAGGTCTTGTGACAACAAAGTATATCTAAAAATATAGCTGTTGTACTGGAACATACATCATCTGTAAGATGTGCTTTTTAATATAGTCTGTTAAAATATGGAAGCTGTTGGGCTGTGGCTGTAGCTCATTTGTAGAGTGCTTACTTCTATGCATAAGGGCCTGGATTTGATCCTCAACATCATAAAAAAATAAAAATAAGTAACTTTTATAAAAGATATAAACAAGTAAAGATGACCACACCAAGTAATTTTCTCAGTTTATTTTTAGAGACTTGATGGGTTTTTAAATGAAAACTGCTTACTCCTCACAACAGCCTATGAGAGAGATTCTATGTAAGTGTATATCACGGATATGGTATATAATATATGTCTTGTACATATGAGAGGAAGTTAAATATGTTATCCTGTGGTACCTTCCAAAGTGAAGTTTGTAGAATTTTACAACTGATCTTCTCTGTTTTTTGTGTTTTTTCTTTTTTTTTGGTGTGTGTATGTGTGTGTGTATGAAAACTGAGGTTTAGAGAAGTTAAAGAAGGTTTTATAGACTTTAAATTTTTTTTTTCTCTCCTCAATATTGTAAGTTCTATGAAAGCAGAGGATGTCAAGGATTTTGGTTTTCCCTTTTTCCACCAGTTGTGTGTACCCATCAGCTAACAATACCAAGCATGACTCTCATTAAACCTGCACTAAGTAGTTTCTGAATAAATGAATGTAAACTATGCGATTATCCTAGCAAATTACCTTTTGACACAAGGTATTGGGAGATTTATTGTAATGTTCTGGAAAATTCACTTGGAAGGGTACCATGAGATAATGTGCCTAACTTTCCTTCATTGTATATCTTTTCTCTGGCAGTGCACTCTGTAGTTTTGAATCTTATTTTCTAAACTAATTTTGTGAGTTTCTAAATAAATTCTTTTTGGCTTAAGCCATTTGGGGATAGTTTTCTGCCCCTTGCAGTAAGAGTTCTTCACTAATAATACCCCTTTGTATTTTCTCCACTTATTTCAGATGTCCTCTCTGGTCGTCTTTTTTCACCTCCAACCCATTCTCCATAAACATCTTTCTAAAACATAGATGGTTCCTGCTGGAACCCCTTTAATGGCTTTTAGCCCCTACAGGATAAAGCCTAGGCTTTTTATCATAGGCCTTTAAAAGTCTGGCCCTTTATGATGTGACCCACATTCACCTTTTTATTCTCCCTTCCACTATTCTTCAGCAGTATGGAACTTCCTATAGCTCCCCTGCTACCACTTAAACATTGTTCAGAAGCTGCTTGTTGAGCTGTCAGGTATATTACATAGAGTATCACCTTCATGTTGCCCATTCCCTTTATCAGTATTAAATATTATAGATAAAATGAAATGAAAAAATTTAAAACTCAGAAAATAGGTGTTAAGAAATTTGAAATGCAAAAGGCTTCTACAAAGGAACCAAGAGAATTGTATTTGAATTAAAGTGGTTGTATGTGGCTTACAAATGCATTTACCTTAGTAAGATGTTCTGGTATTTATAATTTTAAAAAATTGGTAAGGCTATTCAGCACATTTCAAAGTTAATGAAGTAAGCAGCTACTGGTGTTTCAGAGATCTCCTCTTGCTGACTCCAAGCTGAGCTTCTGTTTTGGAGGTGGTTGGGGAAGGAAGATGAGGGATTGTTAAAAGCTGAAGAGTGGGGACAACTTGAGATGGAGTTTTAGGGATGTAGTGGGAAGGGGAGCCAATGAAGGGGATCAGAAGATAGCTTATAGACAGCATCATGAAGGGGAGATAAAGATGCCGGTGTCCAAAATAACATTTCACATATACACAAAAATCAGTATTTTAGAATTTAAAAAATGTGCATGCTGTACTAGAGTACAAAAGAAAAAGACAGGCATTGTATAATCATTAAAACTGCTAAAGGATACTGAGGTGTTCTTGAAAACTGAGAGTCCCATCAACAATTTATGTGTTTTCACATACAATACACAATGCAGGGAAACCACAAATACTAGGTTTTTGCGGCACTTTCCCCCACTATCATAATATCAGGTTTTGTGACTTCAATCTGTTATGTGCTAAGAAACTATCCTACTCCACTCCTTAGTGTTAAGAAAACCGTTCTTAATTTCTTCTCTCTTTTCTATGACTTGTATTGCATTTGTATCATCTTTAATGTTAGCCCTCTAATGCAGCAAATATAGAACAGTGAAGAAAATCCTTCATTTGTGCAGATGCCATTTACATTTACATCTAAATTGAATGCTAGTTAATTAGTGATAAAATTGCGAGTAAAATAGGCAAGCATTGAAATTTTGAGAACTACAAACACAAATAAGAGGTAAATCAAACATTCAACAACAAAAACCCTCACCATTGCTCCTTTTCTTTCTCTCCCTTTTCCTCCTTCAGGACTTGGGCAATCTTGTCATCACCAGATAGCAAGCAATTGTCGTCTTCTTTGTGGACCATTGTAATAGCTTCCTTGTTCCTTCCAATTCATCATAATCATTCCTGACTTAGATCTTAAATCTGACCTAATGCTTCTTTGTACTCTCAAACCTGACCTCTACCATAGTTCTGATTCTTTGGCATATCATGTCTTACAAAGCCCTTTCCTCATCATAGTCCATGTTGGCCAGATTCATGTTTATGGCTAGACTATTTACATTTTTTTTGAGACTACTTGCATTTTGAGGCTTTCTATAATATTACCAAGGCCACTCCGCCTCCAGCAGAACCACTCGTTCCCTCAGTTGCTTCCATATTATTTTATGTAGTTTACACTTATCACACTTGATTGTATTGATTTGTTTTACCTTTCTGCACCCCCTGCCAGATTGAGAGCAGTTATAACAGAAGGTACCATGTGTTCTCATTTTAATCCTCATTGTTTTTGTGCAGTCCTGACTTATGGTAACCATCAGTAAATGCTTGAACTTAAATGAAAGACACAGTGCTTGAAGTCAGAAAATTCACAATCTGGTAGTGTAGATAGAAGTAGTATATACTGATGCTAACTAAAATTATAAATTTCTTCACATTATGATCATAATGTACATTCCTCTTCTGTCTCTTTAACCCTCCTCCTAGCTTTGACTAAATGAGGGGACGAAGATTCCATAGCACAGTTTGGTGAAACTTGTATTTCCCAAATTTATAATCTTATCCTACTTTAAAACTGTTAAGAGATGCAACAGCCCCTTGGCTTTTAACCCCTGGCTCTCAACCAGAATAGAGACGTGATAGGTATGAAAATGCCATGGATAGAGGAAGCAAACCACAGGAGAAATATGAACCCCATCCACAGTTCGTAAAAGAACAGTTTTCTAATTGGAGGTATTTTCTAGCAGTCTTAATCCAAGGGGACTGGCTACACAGTTATTTTGAAAAAATAAATTGTCAAGAATTATTTACTGTAAGAAATTAAGCATGAGGGGCGGGGATTGGCTGACTTCACTTACCATTATATTCTTCAGCGGCATCCATTTACCTGCAAATGCCATGATTTTATTTTATTGCTGAGTAATATTCCATTGTGTATATAAGCCACATTTTTTTAATCCATTTATCCACTGAAGGGCATTTAGGTTGGTTCCACAGTTTAGCTATTGTGAATTGTGCTGCTATAAACATGGATGTGGCTGTGTCCCTATAGTATGATGTTTTAAGTCCTTTGGGTATAGACTGAGGAGAGGGATAGCTGGGTCAAATGGTGGTTCCATTCTGCAACCTAAAATACTCTTGATCACCCATTAACTTTTAAATAAAATACCTGTAAGCTACCAATTCTTATCTATAAAAATAAATCCTCATTTACAAAAATTTTTGGTACTAGAGATTGAACTCAAAGTTGCTTTACCACTGAGTAATATCCTCAGGTTTTTTTTTAATATTTATTTTTTAGTTATAGTTGGACACAATACCTTTGTTTTATTTATTTATTTTTATGTGGTGCTGAGCATTGAACCCTAGCATGTGCTAGGCGAGTGCTTTACCGCTGAGCCACAACCCCAGCCCTCCTCAGTTTTTTAAGTTTTTTATTTTGAGACATGGTTTTGCTAAGTTGCAGAGATTGGCCTTGAACTTAATGATCCGTCTGTCTCAGCCTCCTGAGTTGCTGGGATTATAGGCATGTGTCACCAAGTCTGGCTTAAAGATACATATATTCTTAATCATTAAGAATTTATCAGATGTTTGGTGCCACCTTAATGTGTGCCTAATGTGCAGTTGATGGCTTGATTTTGTTTATGTGTTTTTTTAAAGCAACTTTGATTTTAAATCAGTGCCTGTTCAAAGAATTGTTTTCACATATATTGTATTCAGCATTCTTACCTGAATTCTGTAAGATCATACGTACTAGAATGAGGATTTAATTGTGATTACATAGCACTGGCAAAGTGTATAGCCAGTCTGGGATAAACTGTTTTTGCTTTCCACACTACAAGTCTTTAAGACTAATGTATGAAATGATTTGGGGGGGGGGCTCTTGAACTATTGGATTTTTTTTTTTTTGTTCCTTGAGTTAACTCACTGACAATTAAAGACCTTATAAAAGCCCAGTTTTAAAATTCACATGGACAAAAAGTTGCCTTCTCAGGATTTGAGAATTAAGTAATGATCTCTTTTTAGTGATTATTAACTTTGTAAAATTGCTGATGTTTGAAACTTACTAGAACTTTGAACTAAGTTCCTTTATGTTTAATGAAACTGAAAGTGTTTTGATGTTATAAATTGTTCTAAATGAATATACTGAAAGAAAACTTAAAGAGAGAATTTTAAAAGATCTTAACTTCTTTTTCCTTGATTGCTTCATGGTTTTTTGTTATATATTTCAATTGAGTATATGTTCATTGATCTTGGCTTTATTATTAAAGTGATTGAAATTCTGTAAGGATAACATAATTTTAAAGTGCCTATTGCCCTCTGGACACTGAACAATCAATATTTATTGCTTGAAAATAGCCTTTCCTTTGAATATGGCTTTGAAAAGATAAAAATCTGGATTCTTCTCGTAGAATATAGCAAAGTAGTACTCTAAAATTAAATTACAATCATTTTATATGGAAGAAACGTCAGTGTTTTATTTGGTTCTCTTAGAATTGCTAAAATTTAAAGAATAATTTCCAAGTAAAAGTTTATGAGTAATCTATCAGAAAAGAGAACATTTTTATTAAAATCTGTTTGACTTGAGGGGCTGGGGTTGTGGCTCAGTGGTAGAGCACTCGCCTAGCACATGCTAGGCCCTGGGTTCAATCCTCAGCACCACATAAAAATAAATATATAAAATAAAGGTTTTGTGTTTAACTATAACTAAATAAATAATATTTTAAAAAAAAATCTGTTTGACTTGAGCCCAGATGTTGACAGTATAGATAGAGACCACTAAGTTTGTATAATTTGTGAAAGGTTAACACTTAAACAGGTAGTTTTAAGAAAGACTGTTTCTTGGGGCTGGGGTTGTGGCTCAGTAGTAGAGTGTTTGCCTAGCACACGTGAGGCATTGGGTTCAAACCTCAGCACCACATAAAATGAAATAAAGATACTATGTTCACCTACAATTAAAAAATAAGGGCTGGGGATGTGGCTCAAGCAGTAGCGCGCTTGCCTGGCATGCGTGCGGCCTGGGTTCGATCCTCAGCACCACATACAAACAAAGATGTTGTGTCCGCCGAAAACTAAAAAATAAATGTCAAAATTTTCTCTTTCTCTCTCTCTCTCTCTCTTAAAAAAATATTTTTAAAAAATTTTAAAAAAAATAAATATTTAAGAAACAAACAAAAACGACTGTTTCTTATAGCAGTGTTTCCATTAGTCTTTAAATTTGTTTTTAATGGAACTAAATTAGTAATTAGGTATCTAGTTTTCTTTCCTAAGAAATAATTCTTATATCTTTCTGACAGGGGTTGCAAAGTCCACTATGGAGGCCACACAAGAAGGGCAAATGAGAAAAGTAGGCTCCTGTGAGACAAGTGGGGTATAAAGGGATATGAGGCAAAATAAAATTCATATGGCTCACCTAAATGCATGATGCATTTAAATTGTTTTAAAATTTTGCACCATCCATATGAAAACCTTTTGCCAGTGTGACTTTGCAACTTCTAATTTATATTCATTCACCAATATTATTTCTACATAATAAATGTGTTTGCTATTGTATTTACCCACCAGAATATTTGTACAAGCCACATTGTTATTTTTATGTTCAAAAAAACAAAAAACAAATGAGGTGAAAACTTAACAGTCTCATTCTGTTTTTGAATCTTTTACTCATGACTAATCTTAGTCCTTACAGTAATTCTCAAAGGCAGGGTGAACAGGAGAGATTGTACATCTTCATAGTTAACATCAGATCAGCTGTGTGGAAATGTGACGTAAAGGGCAAGGAACGTAGCACAACGGTTGAGTGCTTGCCTAACATGTGGGAGACCCTAAGGGTTCATTCCTCAGTACCGCAAAAAAACAAACAAACTAACTCAAAATCTGGACCAGTGGGAATTTGAGAAAAATCAGATATTCCAGCTTCAGTAAAATTTTATCCCATTACATTATGTTACATTATGTTCACAGAAACAAAAGAAGACAACAACATTGTGTTCCTTCCCATTTACAGTACTAGATACATTTATGTATTTTGCCTTCACAGCCTGAGGAAGAGCTTGATCCTGAAGAGAGGGACAACTTCCTCCAACAGCTTTATAAGTTTATGGAAGACAGAGGTATTTTCATGCTTTCTATTTAAAAATAGTCATTTCTTCCACAGTTTTACATTCTTGATGTATTCATTGTTATAGTTAGTATCATGAGCATATTATATTTCAGTTAAAGTCTAAGAATCAGTTATACCTGAAAATAGTTAAATATTTGGAATTCAAACAAACTCTATTTTGAGCAGAGATATGTAAGAAAGCAGTTTTGATGTAATTAAACTAAATCTCCCAGGGATTTATAGGACTAAAAAATATATTATTCAGAAATAGAGGTAATGTTAATCTGCATACCTATTTCTTACTAATGCTATATTCATGGCAAGTGAACTAGACTGATCCTTGGTCTCTATGAATTAAACATAATTGAAGAGCCATCTATCTGAATAGGATAGGATTTCTAGTAGAAGTAGAATAAATGGAACTATTATAAATGTGCTCCTTGACATTCACCAGTCCTAGAAAATCCTCACATAAACCCTAGACATTCTAGAGTTTTCAGAAATGGTCCTTCAGATTACTGCTGACAGCTTTAACATTTGTGTTAGAACAATGTGAATGGTTCCATGGCCTAAAACTTCCCTTTCCATTGTGTTGCTTCATGCCTAAATGAACCGGCACCATTGTTGGCCAAAGTGTAATTTAGTTTTACGCAATTCACAGGCAGAGACATGACTTTACTACTTGCAGAAGTAAAACATCTGAAGTCTAAAGGCCGCACAAAGCTGTGAAGAATAGAGAGAATGTTTTGTGTTGTCTTGTATAATTTAAGGTTCTTCAAATATTATGCCTCTAATTAATGAAATTTGGGGATTTAGTGGTTGATAGCTTTGTTGTCAATTTTTTATTTTTCATTTGAATAAACATTTTTCTTTCATTCCCTGATGTTATAAAGGTACTCCAATCAACAAACCACCTGTTTTGGGCTACAAAGACCTCAATCTCTTCAAACTCTTTAGATTGGTTTATCATCAGGGTGGATGTGACAATGTAAGTATAATTAAAATCAAATTGCTTTTTGAATTGTGTATTGATGTGATGTAAAGTTAACCATCTGATGTTGAGCTTTTATATGCACGTTAGTCAGTATACCCATTTTCTTTAAGATCATAGAATGTTAGTTAAAGGTTAATTACCTTTTGAAATTTTAACCAAAAAAAAACTTAATTTTCCAGATTGATAGTGGTGCTGTATGGAAGCAAATTTATATGGACCTTGGCATTCCAATTTTGAATTCAGCTGCTTCCTACAATGTAAAAACTGCTTATAGAAAGTAAGTAGTATAGTTTATTCATTAAAGAATACCCATTTACAGGTAATATTGTCCTTTGAATTTGTTAACAAATAAGAATACATCAAGGAACATAAATGTTAGGGAAAGTGTACAAAAAGGCTTAGACTATTAATAGATACTTGTGATTGAAAGTTATTTCAGAGTGTCTGTTCTACTTTGCTCCATTTCTCATGTTATACTGATTTCCTTTCCAAAATCAGGGATATTTATCATCTGGTATTAAGGTAAATGTCATTGAGCATTGTATTTGGGTTGAACATATTTCATATCAAAACTATGATAGCTCTGTTCACTTATCACAAACTCAGATTTCTCAGGAAGGAATTTTATTTTATAATCAGAATTTCTGTTTACCTTATTTTACTGCATAATTGTTGCATATTTTATGACAAATATGTTTTGCAATAAAAGTGGGGTGACAACATATTGTGAAGCTTCTTATTTTAATAAAAAATTTGTACTTAAAAGTCATTTATTACTAAACCCATTGTGGTACAAGATTAGGATGCACAGAATACTTGTGAATATACATTAAAACTGAATAGTTAAAATCTCATATCATTTTTTTATGACAGTTTAGTGAACATTTTTCTAGTCTTGGGGGAGAAAAAGTTAATACATTAGTTTTAATTGATTTCTGCTTGATAGTTGAAATATTACACTTGAGAAAATTTCCTACAGTGTTGCAAAGTATGGGCTTAAAAATTTAATCTTCTGTGTCTGAAGATTCTGTGCTATATCATTGGTTTTCTCATCTGATGCACCCTCGGCTGTACTCATGTAAGATGTGTTTACCATTAACGCTGGAGCACTCTGAACAAGCCACATAAAAGTTGGTTTGCAGTACTATATTGACAGTGCATATGAACAGAGCTTTCTAGGCTTGTGGCTTGTTGTGTTTGAGAAGACAAGTGTGTATCCATATGCCACTAGTGAATACACCGCTGATGTTTGCCTTTTAAACAGCATACAAAGACAGTTGTACCATGTGGTGATTACACATCGGAAGGGTGTAAAACAATTTTTGTACTGAGAAAACAGGGTGCAGTGATTATGCAGTGAAACCATATAAATGAGTTTTATGAAACATTCCTGTAATCCCAGTGGCTCATGAGAATGAGGAAGGAGGATCACAAGTTGGAGACCAGCCTCAGCAATTAAGTGAGGCCTTAAGTTTAGTGAGATCTTATTTCTGGGGGAAAAAAAAAAATGGCTGGCGATGTGGCTCAGTGGTTAAGTGCCCCTGGGTTCAATCTCTAATACCCGCCCCCCAAAAAAAAGAGTTTTACTTTCTAAAACTGTGTGTGTTTAATAACATAATAATCAAGTTAAATGTAGCAACCAAGATTTCCTAAAATAAAATATTGGTTTTTTAGGTATCTCTATGGTTTTGAGGAGTACTGCCGTTCTGCAAATATTCAGTTCAGAACTATTCACCACCATGAGCCAAAAGTAAAAGTGGAAAACAAAGAGTTGGAAGAATCAATGGAAGAAGCTCTAAAAGTAGATCAAGAAATGCCTTTAATAGAAGTGAAGAGTGAACCTGAGGAAAACATTGATTCAAACAGTGAAAGTGAAAGAGAAGAAATAGAATTAAAATCTCCAAGGGTGAGTACTTACTAGTAGTTTTATGTTTTTTTAAGTTTAAGTTATTTAAAGCATTATTTTACTTTTTTTTTTTAACGGACATTTTCAGATAGCAAAAAAATACCACAGTGAACCTAGTTTAATTTTCTATTATTTATGTCACACATCAGCCAGTATTTTAGTTTTAGTCAGCTTTTTTTTTTTTTTTTTTTTTCCTGCTCTAAAAAACCTGACAAGAACAATTATAGGAGAGAAAAAGTTTATTTGGGGGTTCGTGGTTTCAGAGATCTTAGTCCATAGATAACTGGCTCCATTCTTTAGGGCTCAAGGTGAGGCTGAACAGAAGAGTGTGGCAGAGGGAAGCAGCTCACATGATGATCAGAAAGGAGAGATGGAGAGAGAAAGAGATTCCACTCTCCAGTTACAGAATGCATACCCCAAAGGCATGCCCCCAGTGACCTGTAGCCACACCCTATCCACCTTGAGTTAGCACTCAGTAATCCCATCAGGGGATTAATTCACTAATTGGGTTAAGGCTCTTATAACCCAGTCATTTCTCCCAAACCTTTACATTGTTTCACATGTGAGTTTTTAGGGGACACTTAACATCCAAACCATAACATCCAGACTAGCTTAGCTACTTTTTTCTAGATATATCACACATTATTTCCTCTACTTGAAAACTCTTTCTCTTGTTGTTTGTGTCTGTTCAGTCATTCTCATTAGGATAAGTCTTGCATATTACCTTCCTTCAAGTTTTCTGCTAAAATGTCACCTCATTGAAGCCTATACTAGGTCTCTCCTAAAATTGCAACTTCCCTCTTCTCATTGGCATTCTCATCACTTCAATTTCACCCTCTTCCATAATTTACTTATGCATTATGTCTATTATTTTTCATCTCTTTTGCCTTGCTCTGTACTAGATTTGCACTCTCTGAGCTCAAGAATTAGTATTTGATTTTTTTTTTAATTGACAGACCCGAGGCTTCTAGAATAGTGTCTAGCACATAATAAGTGCTTCTTAATTAGTTGTTGGATGAATGAGTCTCCCCATTTCTAACATTCAAGCCTCCAGCCAGATGATCTCTTTCACTGTAACTTGATAGCATACTCTGCAGTTCTAGCCATGTGCACTCTGGCTTTATCTTCCAACTCTACTCTTCCTCTCCATTAATGTGTGTGCAGGAATTGTTGTCTGCCATTCTGACCAGTGTCCAATGCTGTTCCATAGAAGGATTTATCATCTTTTAGGAAAAAAGGAATTTACCACACTATCAAGCTTAATTACCATAAAATGTCTTGTTTTTGATTCTGGTAAAATACTTAAAAGTTTGCCTCTCAATCGTTCTTAAGTATACCGTTCTTGGCATTATATATGTTCACAATGTTGTGCAGCAGTCCCCACCATTCACTAGCATCCAGCTCCAGAATTTTTTCTTGCAAAACTCTTTACCTTTTTAAACAATAACTCTTTATTCTTCCCTTCCATTAAGGCTCATTTATGTTACAGCATGGGGAAGAATTTCCTTTTTTAAAGATGAATAATATTCCATTATATATATTGTGGACATTCTTTCTTGCCTTTAGCTGAAAACCTTCCTTGTCCTCTGTAAGACATTCTGCAGTGCTCTTTGTAGTATGGATGAACCATAAATTTACCTTCCCAAAGATTTTCTCCAATTTTTTCAACAGTACAAAAAGTGCTACAATAGACATACTTTTAAACTATCCCCTTCATTTATTTTAACATATAAACCAGACTTCTAAAAATGAGATTTCTGGGAGATATGTGTAAAAAAAACTAAAATTTTGATAGGTAACAGTGTTTATACATTTACATACAGATATTTAAAGAGTATCTATGATGTGTCGGGCACTGTCTGGATCTGAGGATATGGAATTGAATAATACAGAACCATGCCATCATGGAACTTAGGTTCCAGTGCTTTACGGTAGAAGTAAGGTTATTCTTTTTGTGCTTTTGAAGTGTAAATAGCACATAGGAACTAGGGGAAACATTTGTTTACTGAGATAGTAGTTGTCAAATATTCTAGTGCTCCCTGCATTGCTGGTACCTTCATTTTTTTTTCTTGCTGTATTTCAAGTTGAGGGGTATTGTACAGGGATGATGTAAATTTTGTCTTAATAAACAGTAGAACTATAGACCACAGAGGCCATAATTCAGGGGGTTAATTCGTTATCATTATTAACTTTTGTTATTAGCATTTGCATAATTCAAATAAAATTTTATTGTAGTCAAGAAATATTTATTAAAAGTGGATAAAATAATATAGTGAACAAGGGAGTTTTTTGTTGTTGTTGTTTTTCAATGTTGGGAAGTGAAACCGGGGCCTTGCATTTGCTAAGCACATGATCTATTGCTGATTTGCATCCTTAGCCCCAGGAGAAATTTTTATTTCTTTTGTAATATATGGAAGGGCTTATGGTAAATCTGGATATAATTAATTAATTTACATGGTTTATTCTTTTAAAAAGCTTCAGAAGGAAGAGAAAAGAACATGTGGGTTTCAGGGTCTTATCTCAAGCCAGATAGCTAGCTAGTCATTGCTGTGAAGGTTCAGGGGAGAGATATCTTTCCCCCTCTGTATTGATAGCTATTTTAAAGCTTTATGTCCTATACTAGGGACGACGGAGAATTGCTCGAGATGCAAATTCTATTAAAAAGGAAATTGAAGAGGAGAAAACAGAAGACAAATTAAAAGATATTGATGCAGAAAATAAGATTGTAGATGATGACTATGAAACTTCAGAGAAAAAAGAAAATGAACTGCTACTGGGGAGAAAAAATACACCAAAGCAAAAAGAGAAGAAAATTAAAAAGCAAGAAGATTCTGATAAAGACTCAGATGAAGAGGAAGAAAAAAGCCAAGAGAGGTACATTATTTTATGTTTGTTCTCCAGAAGCAGCTGTCTGGGGTACAACAGCGTTTTGTTCCTGCTTAGAAATTCAGGTTTGAGGGAATGTTTTCTTATTGGGACTTCCGTTCCTCTTGTCTAATGAAGGTGAGACACATTGTGAAGATGATGTGTATCGCCTTTCGGAATTGGAGAATATACTGGTCGCACCATTTTAATAGCACTTGTGCCCTAAACAGTGGCCTCAAAGAAGGCTGCGCCACCCAGTCAAAAGAAAGGTCCTGCAGTTGACAGCAGGGAAGGGAGCTGGAGAAAAATGGAGGAAGTGGACAAGAGGAAACAGCGGCAGCAAAAATTCCATTTTAAAAAAGGTACAATGTGGGAAAGCTAACAAACACATGGGTGCACAGTACTAGCAGATGTTTCTGTGTGTTAGCTTTATTTGAGATATTTTTCTTTTTCAAGTTACTGTATTAGAATAAGTGGCATGCACCCCTGATTCTTGTTTGGAAAATACATTCTTGCCCCACATCCCACCAATAAATTTCAGCTTTTTAATGTCCATCCTGCTTGCTGTTGAGTGAAAATTGTATCTTTTTTCCATGTATTAGACATGTGTGTATTGAATTGACAAAAATAGCCAAAGATTAGGCAGTCTGGCTAAATCAAGGTCATGTCTGACCACACGTTACCTACTTGGCCATTCTGTAAGTGTCATTGAATAGATTTGCTAATTTTTAGATGCTACAAGAAACAAGTTATAAAGAGCAACAGCAGCATAACACACTTCCTTAAAATATAAACTCTTCTCTATAATTATTTTTTATTCTTTTATTAATATAATGCCAGGTTTTTCTGGAAAATTGAGTTGTTAAGCCTGACTTGGAGAAAGAGGACTACTGCATCCAACTAGTAGCTGACACAATCTGAAAATTAACCATTGAGAAAATAAATATTTAGAAAAATAGGAATAATTAATATTTTAGTGGGAGAGGTAATTTGATTCAATATGAATAGGTACAGAAAGTATCACAATTATTTGTGAAGTAGGTTAGTAAAAAATGAAAATTCTATAGTGAAATATAATTAGGATTAGGAAAAGTGGGAGGAAATAATTAGAGTTGAGTATAATGATACAAGTATAGTATTTTAAATATTTGGCTAATAAATTAAATGAAAGTGAACTATTTACAAAGGAAGGGCTAATTATTATTGGTAGTTATATGCAAACTAAGCATCAAGATACTGTGTGTATATTATAATGTATATATAATATAAAACATGATTAGTCTCTACATATAAATAATACATGGCTTTAAAAGTCTTCATAATTAATATGTAAATGAAATTGAAATTTTCTTTAGAGAAAAATAAACAGATTTGATTAAATATAAAGAATAGTATTCTTTCTGGGCGCCATTGCTCGCACCTGTAATCCCAGCAGCTCGGGAGGCTGAGGCAGGAGGATCGTGAGTTCAAAGCCAGCCTCAGCAAAAACAAGGCACTAAACAACTCAATGAGACCCTCCTGTCTCTAAATAAAATACAAAAAATAGGGCTGGGAATGTGTTTCAGTGGTCCAGTGCCCCTGAGTTCAATCTCTAGTACCCAAATAATATAATAATAATAATAATAATAATAATAATAAATAAATAAATAATATTTTTATTAAATAAAAATCAAATATACAGACAGCAAACACATCTGTATTCCCATTCTACATTAGGAATTATGGAAATAGTACTTCATGGTGATTTCTGTTTTAAGGGTTTTTTTTCAGAAATTACCTCTCTAGGCTATTATTGGATGGTGTCCTTGGAGAGAAAACATTCCCATTGCAAATGGGCTGTCAAAGCCTCTTTGAGTTGAGTCCCTGAGGGGTCACCAAAATAATGCCCTATATTTATTATAGAGCATAGTCCTTCTTTTTAAGCTTTTAAAACTCTTGTAACATTTAAATGTTCTATGACGCAGTTCTCTTCTGAATCCTACCAGGGCTAACAGATTGTTTTATAATAAGAATATTCAAAATATTGTGGACTTACCTGCGTGAATATCTTTTTACACACAATTTTCAAAACAAAGAAGAGCTGATGGGAGATAAGTGAAAAAACATAAAACAACATAAAATATGCAGAGCTTGCTAGGCTTAATGGCACAGGCCTATAATTCCAGGGACTCTGAAAGCCAAGGCAGGGAATCACAAGTTCAAGGCCAGCCTGTAGCAGCCTAAGCAACTTAGCGAGCCCCCTGTCTCAAAATAAAAAGGGCTGAGGATATAGCTCTGAGTAAAGTGCCTCTGGGTTTAATCCCCCCCAAACCCCCAAAAAATGCATTCTCCTGGTACTATCCTGTACTTTCAACAAATGGCCTCACCTTCAAACATTTCGTTTCCTGGGATGCAGTAGTGCTCGATGTAATCCCAGCTACTTGGGAGACTTGAGACAGGATAGCAAATTCATTACCCACCCTGGCAACTTAACAAGACCCTACCTCAAATTAAAAATAAAATAGTGCTTGGGATGTAGCTCAGTGATAAAGCACCCATAAGTTTTATCTGACATCTCAAGTCAAACAAATAACAAAACAACAGAAAAAATCTGTTTATTTGTTAGAATGGGGAGAACTTTAAAATATAAATTGGTTTTAAAAACATGGTTACTAAGATAGAAAGCCCTTGTTCATTTTTTAAGCCCATTAAAAAACTAAGAACTATTCTAAAATAAAACATAAAATAGGAGTAGATTTAAGATAATTAGTTGCAGGAAGTTACAAAATATCTTTAGATTATTTCACATATAAGGTGGCACTTGAATATGAATTCCAAAGATTTTTTTTTCAGAGCAGATTGTTCTTATTTTATCAAAAATGATTTATTTGACTCTGTATCATCATTAACTCTGATTATTGATTGGCTTTTAATAAGTATGGATTTATTTTTGGTACAGTGCACCTTTACATAATAAATTCCTTAGTAAGTAGTCCATAAAAATCTTCTCCTTCTCCTCCTTCTTCTCCTCCTCCACTGACATTATTAAGGTAATACTTAGGTTGTGATTATTTGGATTCTTTTTAATACATGCTATTTTGTTCTCCATTAAGTTATTAGTAGCATTATCAATGTTATAACTTATTGCAGGGAAGAAACTGAAAGCAAATGTGACTCTGAAGGGGAAGAAGATGAGGAAGACATGGAACCCTGCCTAACAGGAACCAAAGTGAAAGTGAAATATGGACGAGGGAAAACTCAGAAAATTTATGAAGCCAGCATTAAAAGCACTGAAATTGATGATGGAGAAGTTCTATACTTGGTACATTATTATGGATGGAATGTCAGGTAAGTAAGAAAGTATTTTCTTACTACTGAAATTTTGGCAGTAGTTGAGAGATCATTTTAACTTTGTGAAGAATTATTAAATAAGTGGTGTTTATGTGTGAGTGTTTAAAAAGCACTACTTGATTCTAACTTGTCCCAACATGTTGACATTTGTATTGTTTTACAAGCTATGTCAGTACTTCCAGATTAAGATCACTAGGATCTGTCATCGGAACAAGCTGGGTTTATTACTCATTTACAGTGAGAAAGAACACATAACATGGGGAATTATGGGGCATTGCACTAACAGAGAGTTAGGTCAATAGCAAAGGCTCAAGAGTGCCACCTTTGAGAACAGGAATAGCCCAGGACTCTGTGAAAACATTGCAGAATATGATCAGAGAGTGAGGCCTGTAGCTCAACTTTGCAAACATTGGTTTGGTTTGTTTATGAGAAATCAAGCCTTCTGTCAAGCATTATAATAATTCTGAGTTGCTTAATTAATAAAAAAGAATGTTGGAAAGAACTTGGATTTGAGCTCCTGTTAGGTGGTTTGGGGGAAGCTTTAAGGAAGTGAGACTTGGCTTTTATATGAAGTGCTGTCAGGAAGCTGGGATAATTCTATAATTGATTTTCTTAGTTTTACTGGAAGACTAGTCCAAGGTTGACACTATACTTGGTGAAGAAGCAGCAATGACTCATTAATCAGGAAAAAAGGATGTTTAGTCATTTTTGTGGTTTAAAAGATATTCCTGTCTGTCCCCTGCCTCCTGCCTCTTGTGTTCAGACATGATTAGGGAATGGTCTTATTGTTGCTTAGATCTATCATGGGCACTGAGCAGACATCTGAGGTTATGTGAAGTTGTTCATATTCAACAAGAGCCTATAAAAGCCAGATCAGCTTGTTACAACACCAAAGTCTAGCTAGAGCTATACCACACCAATTCCTGAATGTCAGGGCTTCTTTTCTCTAAAGTCTTGTGTATTTGAAATCTCTGGGTTGCCTGGATTCACCTGGAGCCATCTTACTCCAGGGTTTTTCCACATACTAGGTTCATGTTCTGTTGTGGCGCAATTCCTTCATCACTAAATTGGGGAAAATAAAATACTGAAATAAAAATTTCAGAGGAATGCTATAAAATGATAATACCTGTAATTAACATGTAAAGTGCCTAGAAAAATGCTTAGCACTTAGTGTGTGCTCAGTGACAATTTTTTTTTTTTTTAATTTGGCATCATCTGAAAAGGTGGGAGCTTAATGAACATAATGTAAGATTTTTATATTTCTTTTCTCTGACTCTGTTCAGTTCACAGCCATATACTGTTTGTTAGTATTGGGGATTGAACATGGGTGTCCCTAACACTAATCTACATCCACAACCATCCCCCCCCCCCTTTATTTTGAGACAGGGCCTCACTAATTTGCTGAACTGGCTTCAAATTTGTCTTCCAAGTTGCTGGGATTATAGGCATGCACCACCGTGCCTGGCCCATATACTGTTATTTACCTACTGTATTTCAGTTCTTCCTTCTAGAATCTCTCTTTCCTATATCTTCTGTCTCATCTTTTTAATGTTTTACTTTATGACTAATCAATCCTCATTTTATTATGTAATTTGCTAGTAGTTTCCTACTTGGTTACTCACATGATATTTTTTGTTGTTGTTGTCCTCCGTACTCCTAAAAAACTGGTATAATTCTGGCCTGCTTGTTGAGATAGAGCTCCTATCGTTCCTAGAGAATTTAGTTGAATTTCTAAAATGAAAACATGTGCTAGTGTGGGGTTCAGGTCTCTACTTAGAGATATCCTGGTCCCACCCTTGGTTAGCAATGTTGATCTGGAAGTACCCATACAACAGACTGCTTTCATCAGAACATTGTAGCCTATGCCAAGTTCAGATCAGGCCTGTGCTTCTTGGTGATTTGATGTCTCCTGGAAAATTTCAGAATTGGACATTTGCTTCTTTGTTAGTTCTGGGTCAGATACATAAGTCTTATTGTACTTCCCAGACTCTATTTCATTTCATTTTATGCCCTCTTTTCATATGGGACTGAATTGTATGAGAGCAAGGCCTTGTTCTTTCTATTCTCTACCTTCTTCCTCATACAGAGCCTGGCATACCAGTAGATCCTCAGTGACTGTCCAAATGAATGAATATTTCTAAATAAGGTAATAAAATGCAGGAATGAATATTTCTAAGTAAGGTAATAAAATACAGATACTTAAAAAGTCTGGTACAATGCTTATAAACAGTCCTTTCTCAAAAGCTTTATATCTTGGGTTAATCTACCAGGATTAACTATATTTCAAACTACAGTGTAAGTATCAGTGTGCCATCTTAGCTGAAACTTGTGCATGTAGAAACCACATTCTTATTTTGTACCTCTTCATGGTAACTGGTTTACAAAGCACAGGTATGGTGGTATGGTTTCCAGATACATTGAGTTTATTTACATAGTGCAGTCTAAAGTGAGGACATCCTGTATTTTTTATTCTCTGCTTGAGTTAAACAAAAATATAAATTGTTGAAGAAAATTAAATATAAATATCTCTAAAAAACTAGAAAGTCTCAAAGATGATGAGATTCAGAATAAAACTTTTTTAGAAATAGTAGAGGCTAAAGAGTTCTGGGGAGGAAAAGAAATTTCACAGGACTTGATAAAAATAATCTGGAATCAATCATGTTGCAAATTTGAATTACCTGAGTTATCTTTGTATTATTTGTTTAGTAGAAGAATTCTAGTACAGAATTTGCTTATAAGCTTATATTTGGGAGTTCTGAAAACAAAGCAGTTCCAATAGTTTTGAATATACTTAGTGTCTGCTCACTCTGATCTGTTAACTCTAAAAACTGCTCTTCGCTTTTCCTGTTGATGGTTGGTACACAAAGCACCTAGTATAGTGGCTGGTACACGTTACTCACAAACCCACCTCTGAGTCTTTCACATTTCTGTCAACATGGAAACAAACTCTTTAATCTCTCTCACAGTTGTTTTTGTTTGATGAATATATTTTGAATAGGATATCACTATGTATTTTTTAAATTTTCATTTTAAGGTATGATGAATGGGTGAAGGCTGACAGGATAATCTGGCCTTTGGACAAAGGTGGACCAAAGAAAAAACAAAAGAAGAAAGCTAAGGTATGTTTCTATATTCATAGACTTTATGATAGGTACAGGAATTATTTAAATTCTATTATTTCTTTAAGACATTGTTTTTTTAAGAGCAGTTTTGCTTTCACAACAGAATTGAGAAGATATAGAGATTTCCCATATGCCCTCTGCCACATACATGCATGACCTCTCCCACTGTCACTCCCTCAACTCCCACCAGAATATTGTATTTGTTAACAACTGATGAACCTACATTGACAGAGCTTTATCAGAATCCACAGTTTACAACAGGGTAATGAGCACAGAAAGGTATAACACACATAGTTTGGACAAATGTATAATGGCAGGTACCCACTGTTAAAGTGTCATACAGAGTATTCTGTGCTCAATCAGTTCTTCTTTATACTCTCTTTTAATCCTTAGCTACAGCTAATGTTTTTACTGTCTGCATAAATTTGCCTTTTCCAGAATGTCATATAGTTAGAATCATTACAGCATATAACCTTTTCTGATTGATTTCTTCCATTTAGTAATAGCATTTAAGGTGTTGTGCTTTTTTAATAAATCTTGTTTTCTCACTGTAATAATTGTCTTGATTCTATTAAGAGAGTTGCAGATTTTCTCTGTTATAACTCAGGTTCTAAAAAAAAATTTTTTTGAAATTTAAAATCTATTACCACCTCATCTCACAGAGAGATGAAAACCAGCAATGCCTAGGGCACTAGAACTCGAATGCCTGTAGAGCCTTCATAGGAAGAGGGTAAAGTAGGACTCAGAGATACATAGAGGACTTGGTTCTCACTAGAGAGGGTGGAAATAATCATTCTGTTGGGGCAATGCGGTTGCCAGATTTTATTATTTGGAACCACTATGTATATATTTATCTTTTATTGATTTTATTTTTTTTAATACATGACAGCAGTGGAATGCATTACAATCCTTATTATACATATAGAGCACAATTTTTCATATCTCTGTAATAAAGTATGTTCACGCCGATTTATGCCTTTATACATGTACATTGTTTTTTTGCATTACAATTCTTAATACACATATACTACAATTTTTCATATCTCTGTATATAAAGTATGTTGACACCCAATTCAATCTTTTTTTTTCTTTTTACTTTTTCATGATCTGAGATTTTTTTTATTTTAAAAAGAGAGAATTTTTAAATATTTATTTATTTTTTTTTTTAGTTTTTGGTGGATACAACATCTTTACTTTATTTTTATGTGGTGCTGAGGACTGAACCCAGCGCCCTGCGCATGCCAGGCAGGCACGCTACCTATTTTACAAATTTGTACTGATTTTGATCTCTTACCTTAATTTTTCCATCTAATAAGTTGGTAAAAAGCACCACTCCCAACCACCTAGATAGATGTTCCATAGTATTGTTTCTGAACAGTTGTTTAAAGACAATCCTGAATGATAACTTAGTCTTAGAAAATTAAGAATTAAAAAGTAAAGTCTAACTTGTTATTGTATTATGCTGACATAAAAGCATCTGAACTAATAGATCAACTATAAAATGGGAGAAGTGTTAAGTATTCTTTATTTAATATCATACATAAACCACCCTAAAATGCCTTTCTATAAGGAAAGAACAGCATTTTAGATACAAAGATTCTAATTAAACTGGCATAGTCAACAAAAATATAGAAACTGCTTCCTTATCTTCAACCACTGCCTTTAATAGGCTGATGAACACAAATTGAAACAAATGTGAATCATGCTTGGTTCTGAGAGTGCAAAAGGGTTTCCCTTATATTTAAACATATTCACAGGATCAGTTATATAAACCTAAATATAAAACCATTTTTCAGATGTCATTCATGATTTTTGTGAAATACTGAACCTTACTAATTAAGTCCAACCATAACTTTAATTTACTGAATTTACTGAAGTGGAAGTATTACCAAATATTAATTTAACTACAAGTCACTTTTACTTAAATGAGGGTTGTCCAACAAAAATAGTTTTGTCATTCATGATCTGATTTCTGGTGTATCACATCAATTAAATTATGGTGTACATAAGAAAGTCAAGAGACATTTCTGTTTGGTAATAAATAAGGCAGTAAGTAGCTATTACTCATTAGTGGCTTTTTTGAGGTAAGCTATTAAGTCTTCCGTTTCTCCCTTCTTAATGCCAGCGAAGATCATTTTTGTTCCAAGGACTTACTTTTTGGGAATCTCCAAATACTCCATCAGTGTATCTTCTCCCCAGGTGATGCCTTTGTTCTTGTTGGCATCTGTGTAAGAGAAGCCAGCAGCCTGACTTGTCTTCTGCCCAAACAGTCCATGGAGATTTGGCCCAGTCTTGTGCTTGTCTCCCTTTTCCATGGTGTGGCACTGGGCACACTTCAGAACAAAAATCTTCTTGCCTTTCTCAACATCACCCATTTTTAATTTGTTCTTTTGTCACTAGCGCAAAGAAGGTCCCCGATTAGAAGTGGACATCCCACTCTCTAGTCCAAGGACACACTGGTCTGTGCCTATGTATCATTGTCAGTGCAACTGCCAGAACCACTATATTTTTAAAAACGCAAAATCTGATGTTTAAATTCTGGAAGCAATAGTAAATTTAAAACACATCTACTTAGAAGTTGTAGCCTTACCTGTACACCTTCAGTCTTCAACCTTTGCTGTAGAGATCTGCCTAGCATATTATCTATTTTTGATGTCTTGGTCAGTAGATAATAAGGAACCAGGGGGAGTGCTGAATAGTTGTATAGCTTGCCAATGCACTAGCTTCACAAAATAATTGCAGGGTTACAAATTGTGGAATATCGTATTCATATAAATAGATTAGAAAACTGTTCTTGATTTTTCTATAAACACAAATTAGGGGTTGACATATATAAACTAGCTTTTTAATTTATTATTATTAGTTTTCCTTAGAGAATTTAAATGTTCATTTTTCTTAAGGCATTGGACATTCTCATGCATTTTGTCATTGTTGTTACCCAGAATAAAGAAGATAGTGAAAAGGATGAAAAAAGGGATGAAGAGAGGCAGAAGTCAAAACGGGGACGACCTCCTTTAAAATCAACCCTTTCATCAAATATGCCGTATGGTTTATCTAAGACAGCAAACAGTGAAGGAAAATCAGGTACCAGCTGTGCTCACAGCGCTATGCCAGACAGCTCACCTCTGTCAAATGGAATGGAAGGTGCTCACTCTTGAGGATCACTGATTTTTAAAAAATCATATATAGTCATGTGTCATTTAACAATGGGGATACATTCTGAGAACAGCATTGTCATTGTGCAACATCATAGAGTATACTTACACAAACCAAGATGGTTGTAGTATCACTAGGCAGCAGTAATCTTATTAATATCATGGAATGCACTTACATAAACCAAGATGGTTATGGCATCACTAGGCAATAGAATCTTATAGGACTACCATCATACATGCAACCATCATTGATTGAAACATCACGCTGTGTTACTTAACTGTTGTTAAAATTACTGTTGTGTGAGAGAGACATAGTAAAAATAATCTAGGTTTTAATCTCATGATTTAAATTACAAAATTTAATTCAAAGCTAATGCTTATTTGCTACTAGATTTTATTTAAAATCTAGTGATGTTTTAACAGAGGATTAATTAACAATCCATGAGACCTGATGTGTGCAACACTTTGCTGCAAAGCATGCACTAGTATCCCATGTTAAGTTTAGTGTTATTCAGCAAAACCAAGACTGTGCTGTTGTTCTTTTACTTTCACCTCAATTTTCTAATTTTGTGTATTTTTACATGTAATGTAAGAAATTTTAAATGATTATCTTACAAATGTCCCTCCCTTCATGAGATTGTCCTGAACTACAATTTGTCATTAGTTTATGTGGTGGTTGAGTGCAAATTAAAAAGGACATCTTTTCTCTTTACTGCCATCTGCTGGAGTGCTGTCATAAAATACAAATACAGGATGTCCACAAAGTGAAAGGTACCCCATAGGTGGCATGCTTTTGTGCAGTGTACAAACTACAGAATTATCCATAGCAGCTTTATTAAACTTCTGTATAAAAGTTGTGGTTTTTTTTAAACATGAAAAAAATGAATTCTAAGCCAGGCATGGTGGCACATGCCTATAATTCCAGCTAGTTGGGAAGCTGAGGCAGGAGGATCACAAGTTCCAGGCCTGCCTCAGCAACTTAGTCAGAACCTGTCTCAAAATAAAGAAAGGGGAAACACCATTGGGTTCAATTTCCAGTACCACACACAAAAAGCAAAAACAAAACAACCCCCATTTATATTCTTTTATGATAAAACCACAAAATGAAACTTTATACTTTTCACTTAAAAAATATATTGTTTGCCTTTTTGAACTTGTTTTGGATATGAGCATCATATGGGCAGGATTTTTATGTTTTACAGTTCTTATACAACTTTAGAACCCCCCTTATTCTATTATTTTAAAGATTTTCTAATGTAAAGAAAAGTAATTTTACTTGCAAGTAGGTGCCTTTTCTTGTACTTTTTTGTCTATTTAAAGTTTTGCTTTAAATTTAAAAGTGCTCATTTTAAATAGTCATCTTTCCAGAATCGTTTAAAATGGAATGTCATATATTCCCTTCTTAGGACCCAAAACGGTTAATATTAGTACATACTAGATCTTAGATCAAACTGCTTAACATACTAACTTCTTAGTACTTGTCATTTGACTTTGCTACATATTCTTATAACCTAAATATGATACTAAGGAAAATGACCAAACAGCTTTTTATTTATCATTGAGATAGTAATATGCTATTTACTGTATCTTCACAGAGTTTAGTTTGAAATCCCCTTCTTCTAAATTTTTGTCACAATGTTATAGCTTATTTTATGTAGGAAATTTGTGTGGAGAGTATTTGGAAGTAGATGATTAAGGGTCTTGATTATATTTTGTAAGATTTTTGTTATAAGATTACATTGGTAATTAAGATAAAAGCCTGTATAGTATAATAATTTTTTCTCTTGCAGACTCTTGCTCATCTGATAGTGAAACAGAAGATCCTTTAGAAAAGAATTTGATAAATGAAGAACTCTCTCCTGATATTAAGGAAGAACTTGAAAAAAATGAAAATTTGAATGATGATAAACTAGATGAAGAAAATCCAAAGATTGCTGCACATATATTAAAAGAAAATGATAGGACTCAAATGCAGCCTTTAGAAACCCTGAAGTTAGAAGTTGGAGAGAATGAACAAATAGTGCAGATATTTGGAAACAAAGTGGAACAAGTAGAAGAAGTTAAGAAAGAGGCAGAAAAATCTCCTAAAGGAAAGGGAAGGCGCAGCAAAACAAAAGATCTTTCTTTAGAAATTATAAAGATTTCATCATTTAGCCCAGATGAAGCAGGAAGTGAACCTCACATAGAAACTCATAGTCTTGAATTTTCCTCATTAGATGGTAAAAACTTTTCTTGTGCTACTGAAGATGAAATTGACCAATATGGGAAAGAAAAAAAGTTGAAAAGGAAAATATTAGGACAGTCATCACCAGAGAAAAAAATAAGACTGGAGAATGGAACAGAAATGACAAATAGTGTGTCTCAAGAAAGGACTGGTGATTGTATTGGATCTGAGGGAATAAAAAACTTAAATTTCGAACAGCACTTTGAAACAGAAAATGAAGGAATGCCATCATTAACAGCAGAGTCAAACCAATGTGCTCAAGAGTCCAGTGGTGAAAAACTTGATAGTCCAGCTGAAGAAACTGTGAATACACCACTGAAAGAAGAGGAAGAGGCAATGCCTCTGATTGGGCCCGAAACCTTGGTGTGCCATGAAGTAGATTTGGATGATCTGGATGAGAAGGAAAAGACCAGCATTGAGGAGGTGGTAGTTGAGAGCTCTGAGTCCAACTCCCTTGTTTCTGTCCCATCTGCCCTCCCTCCTGCAGCTCAGCATAACTTCTCAGCAGCTTCACCACTTACTCTCTCTCAGGACGAATCTCGAAGTGTAAAAAGTGAGAGCGACATAACGATTGAGGTTGACAGCATTGCTGAAGAGTCTCAAGAAGGTCTCTGTGAGAGGGAATCAGCAAATGGGTTTGAAGCCAGTGCTGCCACTGGTACTTGCAATATAATTGTACAGGAACGAGAGAGCAGGGAGAAAGGTAAGGCTTGCCAGGGAAATACTTGCCTTTGTGTTAAAGTGAAAGTTAAGAGTTTCAGGTACTGCTGATTTTTAAGTACCATCTTTTTTTCTTTTCTCTTTTAAAAATGTGTATTTAAGGGAACGTGGGGGCAGGAAAGCTGGTGGAATGCGATGGCCATTATTACCCTAGGTACATGTATGAGTGCATGTATGGTGCAACACTACATTGTGTACAGAGAAATGAAAAGTTGTGCTGCAATTGTGTACAACGAATCAAAGTGCATTCTGCTGTCATATATATCTAATTAAAATAAATAAATAAATAATCTTTTAAAATGTATATATAGCCAGGAGTGGTGGTGCACGCCTGTAATCCTAGCGGCTCCGGAGGGCTAGGGATGTGGCTTAGTGGTCGAGTGCCCCTGAGGTCAATCCTCAGTACCAAAATAATAGGTGTTTATATAGAAGTAAACGTAGAGTGCATAGATGAATAAATGTACCTACTCTTTATTTTTTGTGTTGTTTTCAAATTATCTCTTTCCCTTTATTTCAGGTCAGAAAAGGCCAAGCGATGGAAATAGTGGATTAATGGCAAAAAAACAAAAGCGCACCCCAAAGCGAACAAGTGCTGTAGCCAAAAATGACAAGAATGGAGCAGGTCAGTGCTTTTCAGTGCTGGCTTCTGTAGGGTGGTAGTCATTTCAGCACTTCGCTGGTTTTGATCCTGGCTTGTGTCTGTTTAAAAATAAATCTAGTTTATTATATTTTTTCATCAACTTTAATCTGAAGGTACATATCAATTTTACTTAGAACTGGGATAGATGCAATTATTTTTTATACTTATTTTATGTGTATTTCTTATGGAAAGCAGTTTAATATTAGTGAAACATATTAGGGACTCAAAAGAAAAATACAATTACTCTGGTGTTAAAAATAGATAAAGGAGCTGAGGATATAGCACAGTTGGTAGAGTGCTTGCCTTACATGCACAAGGCCCTGGGTTCAATCCCCAGTATCACACACACACACACAAAAAAAAAAAAAAAAAAAAAAAAAGTAGATAAAGTTTACATTTTTGCAGGGAATGTTTTCCTCTGAGCTAAAAAAAAAAAGCTAATTTGTAGATAGTATGGTAATTTTAAAACATGGAGAAATAAGGGCAATTCTTATTGATTTTAAAAATTAGTAAATCTATATGAATGGATTAAATTACATGAAAAAAATTTTGCGCAATGAATAAAATTAAATAAGAAAATGTGGTAGAAATAAATGCAATTGATTTTGACAGATTAAAAATTTAACCTCTAAAATATGCCTTCATACAAGTCTGAAATGGAAGTTCTAGGTTACAACAGACACATAGTTCAAGGAAAGAACATATGATTTACACAGGATAAAAGGCATTTTAGTAGTCGGGGGTTACTGTCAGCTATACAGTGTAGTCTAAGGAAAAGAGCGTGATAGGAGATGAGTATATAAAAGTCTTAGGAATTACAAAGGGAATGTGAGTAATGTTAAAGTGGACAAGCCTGGCAGTCATCACCTTGTCAAATAATCAAAGTGAACACCATCCTTATTGAAATAGTGTCCCACTGGACATTAGCAGCCACATATGTGATATTCCTATCAAAGATGCATAATGTGAATCTAATCATGAGGCAGCATCAAAAAATTTAAGCTAAAGGATATTCTGTAAAATAACTAACCTATAATCTTCAAAATTAAAAAGGTCATGAGCATTGAGGAAAGAGGAAATGGTCCAGAATGAAGGAGACTTTAGAGACAGAGATGTGGCAACTAAATGCAATACATGATTTTCACCTGGATACTACTGCTATAAAGGGTATAATTGGGGCAACTGGAGATCTGAGGATTAGATGATAGTAATATATCTGTGCTAACTTTCTGATATTGATGCTTTATCATCGTTCTGTAGGAGTGTGGTAGTTTTAATAAATATCCATATATACATTGATACTTTTCTCTTCAAGAAATAAAACCTAGGGGCTGGGATTGTGGCTCAGTGGTAGAGTGCTCGCCTAGCACGGGCGGGACCTGGGTTCGATCCTCAGCACCACATAAAAATAAAGGCATTGTGTTGTGTCCATCTACACCTAAAAAATAAATATAAAAAAAAAGAAGAAGAAAGAAAGAAAGAAAACCTAAATCCCCTCCCATTTAGTGTGGGATGAACTCACTGTCCCATTTCTAACAAAGTGGCAGTGACAGAGTGTGACTCTGGAAAATAGGTCATAAAAGGCACCAAATTCCTCTTTATTCTCCATTGGATGGCTTGTTCTAGGGGAAGTCTGCTGTTGGGAGGATATTCAAGCAGTTTGTCCAGAGGCCTGTATGTTGAAGAATTGGGGGCATTGTACCAATAGCCTGAGAGAGTGAGTGAGCCACTTTGGAAGAATATCTTCCAGCCTTGGTCAAGTCTTCACAGACAAAAGCCCTGGCTCAAAGTTCAAGTGTAACCTCACAAGATTCCTGAGCCAGACCATACAATCTGCTCCCAGATTCTGATAATCAAAAATTGTGTGAGATAATGAACACATTTGCAGTTTTAAACTGCTAAGTTTGGGACTAATTTGTAATACAGCAGCAGATAACTGACACACAGAATGTTTGTAGAAATATCACACATTGAAGTACTCTAGTGTAGCAATTGGGTGAGAAAATAATATGGGTAATGTTTGTAGATTTGAAGATTATTTCAGATACAAAGTTTAGAAGATTAAAAAAGGAGGCCAGGTATAAGGGCTCACGCTTGTAATCCCAGAGGCTCAGGAGGCTGAGGCAGGAGGATCACGAGTTCAAAGTCAGCCTCAGGAAAAGTGAGGCACTAAGCAACTCAGTGAGACCCTGTCTCTAAATAAAATACAAAATAGGGCTAGGGATGTGGCTAAGTGGTCGAGTTCCCCTAAGTTCAATCCCTGGTACCAAAAAAAAAAAAAAAAAGATTTAAAAAGGAAGAAAGGACATGACTAATTTTATTAGAATCTGGTTTAAAAAGCAGTGAAAGAGAAAATAATTAAAGAGATTTGGTAAATAAAATCACTAGGATTTAGTTAATAAGATAAAATAAATAAAATCACTAGGATGGGTCAAGTATGAGGAATTAGTTACCTGAGATATGGAATATGGGAGTAGTAGTAGCAGGCTATAGGAAGAGAAATTTGGAGAATGTTTATTTAAAGGTACCCAATATTAGGAAAAGAAGGATTTGGGCTTAGAAATCAATCGGATTTTAGAAGATAGTTGTCAGAGACTCGAAAGAGAATGAGATTACCATGAAAGAATTAAAAGAATGAGCAGAAACAGGAACAAAAACTATGTGGCATAACCCTTTATGTGGGCTAGGAGGAAGAGTGTGGAAACTCACCAGAGATAAATTGAAGTTAGTAAACACTAGGAGATTTGAATAAGAAGTTTCAAATGCTGTAGATTATTCAAGTAGGATTAAAATACATAATTGAGTTGAACCAGTAGTTTAAGTTTGGGACCCTAACCACAGCATAGAGGTGTGGTTAGACTATGGAAGTCAGGTTAACAAGAGTTTCTCTTTGAAGGAAAAGAGCTGCCAATTAAAGGGCGAGGTCTTCTCCTCCTCCCTCCTTCTCTTTTTCCAAGGGTGGAAAGATCTAAGCATGCTCTGCACTCTGGGAACCAAAGAAGAGAATACAGACAGTTGACATTGGTTATTGGAGAGGAGCTGGTACAGCTGGTCTTAAGAGTGTAGCTGAAGAGATCAGTTTGTCCAGAAACTCTTTTTGAAACCAAAACAATAAAAAGACATTAAGGACAAATACAGGTAGGAAAGGGGCTTGGAAATTGAATGTGTAACCCTCAACTTTGCCTTTTTAGTAGAAGGCAAGGTTGGCTTTAGAGAATGAAGTTACGTCAGAGGTAAGGGGTAGAGCTTGAAAAAAAAAAAGGAAATAAAATTGACAATTCCAATGTGTTTTATGGGAAAACCAAAAGTATCTTCTAATATGAGATTGCTGATATGATACTAAGAAGTGTAACTGGGGATGAAGAGTAACGCCAGAGCCGCCAGGAGCATTCGCTGACTGGGACTGGATTGGCCGTGCCATGAGACTCCTCCCCTGCCTGCTTCTGCTTCTCTTGCTGGCTCATTAGCAGTGGCTCAGTATCTTGGAGAGGATGAAGAAACAGTGGAAGATTCAATAATTGAAGATGAAGATGACGAAGCTGAGGTAGAAGAAGATGAACCCACAGATTTGGCAGAAGATAAATCAGAGGAAGAAGATTTATCTTCTTCTGAAGCATCACCAAATGCAGATACAACTATCCTGTTTCTGAAAGGAGAAGATTTTCCAGCAAATAACATAGTGAAGTTCTTGGTAGGCTTTACAAACAAGGGTACAGAAGATTTTATTGTCGAATCCCTAGATGCCTCATTTCGTTATCTTCAGGACTATCAGTGTTATATCCAGAATTTCAAAGCTCTTCCTCTGAACACTGTAGTACCACCCCAGAGATAGGCCAATTTTGAGTATTCCTGCAGAGCCCATGGGTAGACGACCCTTTGGTCTGGTCATCAATTTGAACTAAAGACTTGAATGGCAGTGTATTCCAAGATGCTGTCTTTAATCAACTGGTTATAGTTATTAAAAGAGAAGATGGATTAGATGGAGAAACATTATGTATATGTTCCTTGCTGGTCTTGGACTTCTGGTGTTGGCCTTCATCAACTCCTAGAATCTAGAAAGTGCAAGAGACACATACAGAAAGTAGAAATGGGTACATCAAGTCAGAATGATGTTGACATGAGTTGGATTCCTCAAGAAACTTTGAATCAAATCAATAAAGCTTCATCAGGAAGGCTGCCCAGGAAGCGGGTACAGGAGAGATCGGTGGGATCTGGTGAGTAAATGTTCCTTTGTGCAACAATTCAGTCTGTACTTCCCTGCTGTAATGTTTTGGGAATTAGTACAGAGAAACCATATCACCATAGAAGGCAACTACTTCTTATGTGTGGACTGAGCAGACAGAGTCTCTGGCAATAATATTGCTGAAAATGCACTGCATTTTTTTTTTCTAAATTAACAATTTTTTTTTTTTGGAAATCATTAAAATATATGTTTGTGTAAAAAAGAAGTGTAACTGCTGAGTCTGTTGCATTTAGGTTTTTATCATTTATAGTCTCCAAGTAAACCTGTTGTTGTTGTTACAGGACAAAGCAGTGATAGTGAAGATCTCCCAGCTGTGGACAATTCAAGTAAATGTACCCCAGTGAAACACCTTAGTGTGTCTAAGCCTCAGAAGCTTACACGATCACCTGCAAGAATCTCCCCTCATATCAAAGATGGAGAGAAAGAGAAACACAGAGAAAAACATCCAAATTCATCTCCTAGGACATACAAGTGGAGCTTTCAACTCAGTAAGCAGCTTATGGATAACATGAATATATATTGTAAAGTGGAGTATATTTAAAATGCCAACTTAATAAGGAATAATGGTTAACAAATTATTTATGTATTCCAAATCATTAATCACTACTTGTTATCTTAAATACAAATCTGTAACTTTTTATAAGATTAACTTGATAAATATTGATGAGATTGCCAGTTAAGAAGACACATATGGGGCTGGGGTTGTGGCTCAGCAGTAGAGCACTCGCCTCTCAACGTGTGAGACTCTGGGTTCGAGCCTCAGCACCACATAAAAATAAATAAACAAAATAAAGGTATTGTGCCCAGGTATAACTAAAAAAAAAAAAAAGACACATGGCCGGGTGTGGTGGCACACGCCTGTGATCCCATCGGCTCTGGAGGATCACAAGTTTGAGGCCATCCTTAGCAACTTAGCAAGACTCTAGGTGCCTTGGCAAGACCCTGTTACTAATTATAAAATAAAGGGCGGGAGATGTGGTTTAGTGATGAAGTGCCCCTGGGTTTAATCCCCAGTACCAAAAAAACAGAACCAGTCTGATATAAATTGATTAAACTGAGCCACCTTTTGTCATATCAGTAATTTAAAATAATACTTATATATAGATAAGGGTTGCTTTGTGTTCATTTATGTAATGCATGTTGAGTATAGAAATTTTGGATATGTAAGGATGCTTAATCATGAATTTAATTTATATCTTACCTTTTTAAAGAGCCTTATTGAACTTATTATGGTATGCTTTAATAAACTAAACTTTTTGGTCACTTATGATTTAGATTTTTGATAGAACTGCTATCTTTTTTGTCATAGATTTTAAAATAAATTTTTTCCCTTTTAGATGAATTAGATAATATGAATAGTACAGAGAGAATCTCTTTTCTTCAAGAAAAATTACAGGAAATCAGAAAATATTACATGTCTTTGAAGTCTGAAGTTGCAACCATAGACAGGAGAAGAAAAAGATTAAAAAAGAAAGACAGAGAAGGTAATTTTATTAATTTTTTTCTCATTTTTTTTCCAAATATACTATCAATTTAGAAGATTTGTTTGTCACTCTCTGAATATGGTATATACATTTATTGGTTGTTGCTTTTAGATTCCTAGTGTTTTCTTCTGTTGCCTTTACTAAAGTGAATGGGTTAGCAGCTGAATTAGTCCATATGAGACCTCCGAAAGGGAGTATGAACTAAGTTATACAATTTTTTATTTTACTAAATGTGGTGGGTTCTCCAGAAGATCTGACTTTCTCTGAAATTTACTCTTTGATCAACAGGAATTTATTGAGTGCCTATTCACAGACACTGTATTTGTTATTATGAGGGTCATTAAAATAAATAAGATATAAGGCTGATCCTCAAGGGGGTTATCTTGCTGGGGCAGTAAGTCATTTTCTAAGCAACTGTAGTATAATTCAGTGCAGTTCACCATCATTAATGACTACTTCATCAGGTGCTAGGTGCTCTGCCAGTTGGTAGAATTGAAAAGATGAATTAAATGAGTGCAGACTTTGATCTCAAAAATGTGAACATCTAGAAGGACAGCCAGGAATTACATTAACCAGTGTAGGAGTTAGTCGAAGGACAGGATACTTTGAAGTAATCATTAAAGGGATAAAGTATCCCAGTTAGATCTTAAAAACATGAAGGGTTGGACTTGGAGTGTGACTCAGTGGTAGAGTGAATGCCTGTCACACAGGAGGCCCTGGGTTTGATCCCTAGCACCATACACACCACACAAAATAAAAGTGTAGGGTTGACTTCTAATTAAATGTGTTGGAAAGAATGTGGATAACTGGAATTTATATACTGTTTATGAAAGAACAATTTTGGTATAACTATTTCTAGAGAACTATTGTACCCACAAAAACTAAAAACATGCAGAATACATTCTTTTTCTAGGTGTATCCTTCAAACCTAGAGAAATCCTTATTCCTGTGGCCAAAACCAACTATACAAAGATGTTCTTTACTGCACTGTTTTGAAATAGAGGAAAATGGAAAATAGCCTAAACATTCATAAATAGGGATGGATGAATAAATAATGGTTTACTCATTAAAAAAAACTTAAAACTCTATACCTCGAAAGAATAGAGAATAAGACAGCTGACTAAAGGAAAAAAGAAATGTCAACAGCATGTCTTTTGATAGCTGAGCAGCCAATGGACTATTGTAACTCTCCTAGCAGATGAGACGATTCTTACAAAGAGACAAAACAAGCAGCAAGCCAGTTCATATTACCTGATTCCAGAAAAGCTCTGAAGGCAGGGATGTGGGACGATGCCGAAAAAATAGAGATTGGGTGAAAATGGAAAGAGAAATTAGATCCTCCTATCCCCCTCTGTAAAACAAGGTTATGGCTTTCCTCATGTCCAGGATAAAACAGGAGAATAACTTAACAGAAAGTAGGTTTATAGACTCAGGGACACCAGCCATACCTAGAAGTGAGAGTAAGGTTGAATCAAAAGTTATAGATTGAGCAAAAATTTTGAACACTGAATAGTAAGACTCCTGTCCATCTTCCAGCCTAGGATTTGATCCTCTTGGCTCACTGAAAGATGTAGCCAAGTTTTTGTCCATTCCTGGGAGGAGATTCTGAAGAAATTGACCACCACAGGAAGAAAGACCTAACATAAATACCAACATTTGGATGTTTCTATACCAGAAAGTAATATCTGTGCTAATCAGTGCATGTGCATTGCATATGTTAAAAAGCCTGAGTGTTCATAGACAGCTTCCAGTTAGCCTCCTGATGCCCCTCTCTTCAATGTGGGAGCCACCTGACCAGATAATTGAGGAAAGCCTGTATATAAAACAGATGCTAAAGTAGATAAAGAGACCAAAAAGGAACTTGAGGGAAAACAGTATAACTTTTTATTTTTTTTTAAGCGAAAGGTACACTATTAAAAATATTCAGGGGCCAGAAACAGTGGCACTTGCCTGTAAAATCCCAGCAGATTGGGAGGCTGAAGCAGGAGGATCAGAAGTTCAAAGACAGTCTCAGCAACTTAGCAAGGCACTAAGCAACTTATTGAGATCCTGTCTCAGAATAAAATCTAACTTTATATTTTTATTTTTTAACTTGGTGCTGAGGATCGAATCCAGTACTTCACACATGCTAGGCAAGTGCTCTACCACTGAGCCACCTCCCCAGCCCTTAGAATAAAATATAAAAAAGGGCTGGGGATGTGGCTCAGTGGTTAAGCAACCCTGGGTTCAATCTCTGGTACAAGAAAAACAAAAACAATTCAGAACTGGAGGAAATGAAACTAGAAGATTGAAAGGACTCACTGTACCCTCTAAAGAATGAGGGGAACAGGGAGAGAGTAATAGCAAAGCATGTCTTGAAATTTTAGAATCCTATGGACAAAGATTTCTAAAAGTTTACTTTATGAAGGTACATATGAAAGAAATAAGTCTCAGAACAGCATCAAGTTTCTTAAGTCAGATTTAGAAGCCAAGCTAAGAAACGATATGTAGTCCAGCAAATAGGCAATCCCACAGAGAAAAATAGAAAAGGAAAATCTCAGGGGGATGGGATGGTGAACGGAAGCTGTAGGATGACCGCTGCATAGCAAGCCTGGGAAGCACCTACTCCAGAAATAGGATGGAACAGAAGCAGGCAGAAGGGCTCCAGGAGTACCTCTCAAAAATAATTAAGTACAAGGTGAATTAATTGACAGGCTTGGCTTTATGGAGACAAATTTCCTGCCCTCGGTAAAGATTTAGAAGGAATTACTGATAAAATAACTTGTGTCGCGTGGTCTTGAATCACTCAAATCTAGCCCTTTTTTGGTACTGGGAATTGAACCCAGGGGTGCTCTACCCCCTGAGCTCCAACCACAGACCTTTTTAAAATTTTTTTTTTTTTAATTTGCTTTTCTTTGGAGACAGGGTCTTGCTAAATTGGGGAGACTGGTCTCAAATTTGCAATTCTCCTCCTCTGCCTCCTGAGTTACTGGGATTACAGGCATGTGCCAACACAGTTGGCTCCAGCAGTTTTTAGTTTTAAATTTCTTCAGAGAACTCCTCACTTCTTTGGGTTCAGTTTCCTAATGGTGATGTAAGTTTCAGACAACTTAAAAGATTCCTTCCTTTTTTCTTCTTTGGAAATTTTTATAGTAAGTTATTAAATTGAGACCAAGTGATTTCTAGCATATAAACAAGAATCTTTTATAATGAATAACATATCTATTGGTAATTACACACATCTACAAATATTTTTTTTTTTTTTTTTGGACTGGTGATTAAACCCAGGATACTTTACCACCGAGTCACATCCCCAGTCTTTTTTAATTTTTAATTTGGGGACAGGGTCTCACTAAGTTGCTTAGGGCCCCCTATTTCAGAATTTAAAAAGTAGAAAGGTCTGGGGATATGGGGATATAGCTCAGTTTAGGTAATGTGCCCCTGGATCCAATCCCCAGTACCATTTAAAAAAAAAAAAAAAAGGATTGGAGAAGGAAAGTTTTGGGGGAAAAAAAAAGAGAGAAGATAAAAGCAAAAAGGGAAAACAAAGGAAAAAGTCTGAAAACTGGCTAAACACTTTCTCTCTAAAGTTAGGTTAAAGGTATTTGAGATTTTCCCCTATTCATACACCCACATTGCCATAACCTGCACAATTGTGATAGCTGATATTTACGGAAATTCTCTGGATGTTTCTGATTTGGGTCAAGCCAAGTCCTTTACTGGGGTCTTTCAATAGGGGTTTAAAAGTTTAATCTCTCTAATCTTTACATTTTGTGGTGTCTTTCTTTTTACTTCTTCTTCTTCTTCTTCTTTCCCTTTTTCACTGCTAGGGATTAAACCCAGGGCCTTGCATATACCAAACACATGCAACACTCCCAACCCTGTGGTGTCTGATTCCACTCAATTGAGTCAAACAAAATATTTGCTGGCATTTGTTATCCCATCATGTAACACTAAGAGACCAATGAATAAAGAAAATAATGTTAAGAATCTTATTTCTACTTTGCCATCCACTAGGTATCTCTGTGCAATCATTTCTGACTCTAACATCATTGTTTTGATTCTACAGTGTCTCATGCAGGAGCCTCTATGTCATCTGCTTCATCAGACACTGGAATGAGTCCCTCATCATCATCTCCCCCACAAAATGTCCTTGCTGTAGAATGCAGGTGATAAACATTTCTCTGCCTTCCCAGCAGTTTGCTGCCATGGACATAAATTCCAAAACCCTGAAATAGAACCACAGAGAGCACTCAACTGGTTTGACATTGCTAAGTATATCCTGTGTACTTTTCCAGGCTGGATTGTATCTATTCCCTTCTCTCTTGTTTTATCTTGTTGCAAAAAAAAAAAAAAAAAAAAAAAAAAAAGCTGATTAATAATTGAAGGTTAGGCAGCCTGCCATATTTGTTATAATTTTTCCTCTTTATTTTTTTCATTTTTTGTGATATAGAAAAAAAGGGCACTTAGCAAATTTGAATTTGTAAAATAAAGCTTTTCAGGTGTTATAGAAATCATAGACAAGCAAGTGCACATGGTAAACATCAAAATATTATCCAGCTGAATAGATACTGCTGCACTTTCACTAAGATGTATTTGTACACTTGGTGAGTAGGGGGTTTATGTTGTGTTTTTTATTGTTGTTGATGTTTTTGTTTTTGTTTTTTAATTTCTGTGGAAGCACTTGCTATTTAGAACTGCCAAAGTATATGTTCAGCAGTGTGCCCAGGTTTAAAGGTGTAAATGGGACAAAATAAATTGTGAAAGGAAGTGTAGTTGACTGAAAACTACAGTTGTAATAAGTCTTCCACTTTTTATAGGACTTTTGAGCACACAATTATGCAAATATTTTAATGTTTATTAATGTTTACAGTGGAATTGTGAATAAGTTTTCAGTGGACTATCTTATCCCTTGACAAAAATATTTTGTCTTTTTTCTATGTAATTTCAGAGTTTTTATTTTGTTACAAAAATACAAAAATGAAATATATAACAACAATGAAGTTATTTAACAAGATTTCTAAAGCTGAAAATTTTGTGTAAAATAAGGTATTATCTTGCAACTTGTTAAATATATTTATTCAGACATTGGATGTTGTATTTTTATGTATTTTTTAAAATATTAATAAAATTGAAAAAAAGAAAATTCTAGGTTAATTCACTCTTTGGATGACGCTAGCTCTCAGCTGTCCCTTTTACAGGAGGGGTACCTCCAGCAGCCTGGCCTGTACTGAAGGGAGTCTGTCTCAGTCCTTCAAACAGAATAGAACTATAAATGGGCATCTGGATCATTGAAGTATGTCCTTATTTAGAAACTTTGGCAGTCCTAGTATTTAAACTGTTTTAAGGATCAAATTTTTGGTTGCCCTTCAGAAATTTTGTCACAGTTTTATGTTTGCTATACTGCCGAATAAATTTATATCTCCCAAAGTTGAGATGCAACAACTAAGTAAAGCAACTATGTATGCTTTGTCTGTGAATTGTTCCACAGGCTGATACATTTTGTAAATAATTCTTCCAAAATCATGTATTTAAAGCAGTTTTGCATATACATTATGTAAAAAGTGATTTTTTAAAAGCAATTTTTAAATTCATGTTTGTACATTGAAAAGGGTTTTTTTTAAACCTCCTTTTCTGTGTTTAATACGCTGTAGAGTATAACCTAGATGCTCTAGACTGTATATCAGGATCTGATTTACAAGAACAAAGTCAGAGCTAAACACTAGTGATGGCATAGCATTACTGAAATCATTGTTTCTTAATTTCATTTTACCACATTGTGAACTTGTGATTCAGATTCCTTCCATTTTCTCAGAGAATTAAAAACAAAAAAAAGTACTCTTGTAAAATGCACTTTTCTGTCTTTTCTTTGCAAAGCAGAAGTATTTCAATGTAAAATAAAAATGGAGCTCAGCGGTCAGTATTAATAAAGGCTATGTTTTAAACATAGGCTTTATATTTTTAGTTTTCATTTAAGTTGTTGCTTTTTCCCCAAATGCCAGTAACTTTATAGTTGGAAAAATCAGATTTCACAAAACAAAGCATTTCAGTGTATTCTTCAGCCTTTTAATTAAATATTTCTAGTACTTATACAAATAAAAAATGTGTCATTCAAATCTAGTTGAAACTAGGAAGCAACCTTAGATTTAGACACTGAGATATTTTCAGAGGCAAATCAGTAAATCTGAGATAACTAAGTTTTCAGTTTGAGTACTGTCTATCCCTTCTAATTGATATAAATTTGGTAGTGAAGTATTGGGGTGTTGCTACAGAGAGTAAATGATATATTCATTGAATAAATATGTAGACACTTTAAATTCCTTTCATTTGGGGCCTGGGAAAAGTTATAAAATTAAGTGAATGTTTACTAGGCATTACAGTTCAAATATTGGGCATGTTTTGAGTTTACCTAAAATTTAGATAGTTCTTACATGTGACTAAGAAAGTAAAAGGGCAAAGACATTCTAATACCTAAAATGGAAGGTTTTATCTGTAAAATCAAGATATTTAATTTTAGTTTTCCATGTGTGCCTTTATTGTTTGCTGTTTTTGTAATAAATATTCAGTTTAACTGTCTTTTACTAGGAAAGATGGTTATACTTAGCACATTTAGAAGACTACTACATACTATCTGTGAAATTGCTTTAAATTATGGAAATTATATTGATTAAGCTATTAATTTATTTATGTACCTTTCTTATGAGCCCTGTAAGTTAACAGTTATCAAATTATGAAAACATTTAAAGCTAACTTCAGCAGCACACAAAACCCTTATCAGAATTAATTCATCAACAATTTATTGAGTATCTTCTGTGTGGCAGGTATTATGCTAATAATGCTAAGCCAGGAGCCACAAAAGTGAAGAAGGTCCCTGTCTTCATGGAATGTGTAATCAAATGGGGTAGATATTAAAACAAGTGACCTAATATGAAGTTTTGGTGTGCCATGAGATCACCTAATTCAAGAGCTCAACTAGTATGAAGGCTTGCTTGGGTGGTCTGGAAGACTTTGCAGAGACAGTAACACTGAATTTGAGCCCCCGTGAGGATTATTTGACTAGGAAATGGGAGGAGAGAGATGGATCCTCTAGCATTCCAAGCACATAGGGAAGGAGAATTTGGTACTAAGGAGCCAGGGTTAGAGCAGACCTGGGACAGGGGCCAGGTTAAACAGAACCATTCAGGTGCTGCTCAAACTTTGCAACTGCCCATCTCTACTTCTTGCTCTTCTGTTCCTCTGCCACTCTCATCCCTTGCCCAGAGCTGTCTTTTTTCTTTCTTTCTTTCTTTTTCAGTTGTAGATGAATGCAATACCTTTATTTTTATTTTTATGCCTCACATGTGCTAGGCTAGAGCTTTTACTACTGAGCCACAACCCTAGTCCCTAGAGCTGTCTTGAGCCACATATCCATAAAGTTTTGGCTGACTTCTCACCACCATAGAATATCATCCTCTTGTTTGCCCTGTAGTGTTTTACCTGAGAGCTTACTTGTTACTATGTTTACTTGTCCATGTGTGCTTCTGCCCTACTAGATCATGAGTTCCTTAAGTGCTCCTTAGTCATGGGTGTGTCCCACAAAGTGCCTGGTCCTATCTCTAATAAAGTAAGGTAGTCAAAAATTGTTTAAATTGAGAAAAATTACTCTCAATGCTATTGTTTCTGTTTTGTTATTAGTGATTTTTATACGCAAAGCCAGAAATTCAAAAGAGGTGTTCAGGGTTCTTTTCATCAAGTGGTGGCATTGAGGTCCAGGAATGGGGCTTAGTGGTAGAGTGTTTGCCTAACAAGTCTAGACCCTGGGATCAGTCACCAGCATGGAAAAGGGGAAAAACCAAAGAGATGAAGTTGAAATATCATTTGGAAAGTATAGGATAGACTTATATAACATTTCCTCTCCAACTGAAATTATTAATTGATGAGTTGCTTTTCCTTCTCTCCTTCACTGTCATGTGGTTACCCACAGCCTTTTATTCCATTAAAGGAAGGATACACTGTGGTAGCAATTATCAGTGATGAAGATTGAATAATTATTAGAGTGGAGTTTGCAATCCAGCAAATATGTACTTTAGTGTTTTCACAATAAAACTAGAAATTTTTTTAGTCCTTTATTTATTTATTTATTTTACAAAATCAGTTGTTTTCCATGTTGACAAGCACAAAAACAAAACAAAACAGAAATGCTGTTCATTCATATGGGACCCATTATGTATCTCTTTAAATAGAATAAGAAGGGTAGTACTTATAATTTTGTTATTTGTAGTTAAAGTAATTATGAAGCTATCTTCATTTTGTTGTCTGTATTATGCAGAATTCATTTTGAAAAGTACTATTGTAAAAAAAAGCTTAAGACCTGACATGTTAATATAATAAATAATTATTTGTATAAGTAATTGAATTTCTTCTCAAAATAAATTAAACAAGATAGTATAAGTATGTCCCATGCAAAAATCACAGTGGTTTCTGAAATTAAAATTTAATTGGACATCCTATATTTCATCTGCAAACTCTACACTGGTTCCTTTTCTGTCATAACCTAAGCATATGTTTATTAGCCTCTAGATGACCATTTTTGGTCACTGATGAGGTATAACAAATTGCTATACTTTCTTTTGATTTCCAAGGATTTTTCATGATTTTTTTATGATTGAATTTTAGAATTGGATTGGCCCTGTATATAACTGAAAACTAAGACTTTTCTGGAGGTGTTGTGTTCTTTTGATTGGACCCTGTTCCCACCAGTGGTTAACTGCTTTCAGGAGTTCCCTCATATCTATCCAAACTTACTCTCAAATAAAAACATAAACTTGCCTATGACAAGCCCTTTACAATTATGAATAAAGCCACTATAAATATTCACATGCAGCTTTTTGTGTGAGCATGTTTTCACCCTTCTTGGTTAAATACCTAGGAGATTGTTGGATTATACCACTGTTCTATCTTACATTCCTACAAGCAGTATACGAGAGTTCCAGTCGCACTGCACCCTCGCCAGCATTAGATACTGTTTAATGTTGGGTGTGTGTGTGTGTGTGTGTGTGTTAGCCATTCTAATAGGTGTGTAGTGGTATTTCTCTGCTTTTAATTTGCATTCCCAAAATGCAGTGATGTCATGTTAGGTTTTTTAATGTCTGACACCCTCGAGTGTTGAAAAGTATGTAAAGAATTGCCCTCCTCCATGCACTGCTAGTGCAAGTATAAAATTTATACATCTATTTTAAATTTAAATCTAAATTTAATCTAAAAATAAATTTAATTCACTAAAATCTAAAATTATTTAAATTTAAAAGAATTTAATACACTAAAGAGAAGGTTTACCTTCTATAAATACAGTTCATTTGCCCTGTAGAAAATCTGTGTATATCTAAGGAGATTCGTATTAAGACTATTCTTTGCAGCATAGTTTGTGTGATCAAAAATAGGTGGGGGCATACACCTTTAATCCTGTCAACTTGAGAGCCTGAAGAAGGAGGATCTCAAGTTTGAGACTAGTTTTAGCAATTTAGTGAGACCCTGACTCAAAAAGACTGGGGTTGTAGTACAGTGGTAAAATGCTCCCGGGTTCAAGACCTAGAACCAGAAAAAAAGTCGGGGGTGGGGACCATCTTATGTGCCCATCAACAGGAGGATGGGTAAATAAGTTGTGGCATATTAATTAAAAGCATCCTAAGAGCAGTTAATGGGCTAGAGGTAAATATATAAATATAGGGTGAGCTTCCAAAAAAAAAAAAAAAAACTAGTAGAAAAACCAAGTTGCTAAATAATAAATAAAAATAAATTATTTCTACATCTTCTTCCATAAGATCAATAAAATTGATAAATCTCTAGTCAGATTGTTCAGGAGATAAAGAGAAAGAAAAAATTACCAATATCAAGAGTGAGGAATGTGACATACTACAGAAGCTATTATAAAGTTGACAAAGGAATATCATGAATATATTTATGCTAATAAATTCAACAACTAGCTGAAATGGAGAAAATCATGGAAAAACAGATTACCAAAAGGAGGAGAAAAAAAATTCAAGGTGTGCATGGCTACACTGATAAAGGAAGATATGACACTAATTCTATCCAAACTCTTCCAAAAAATTGGAACTTAGTCTACAAGGCCAACCATTATCCCCTTAAGAGCAACACTCCTAGTGACTTAACTCTTAAAGACTCCAGCACCTCCAGATAGGGCCACAGTGGCGCAGCCTTTAACATAATGGGCCTTTGGGGGACACTTCCAAACCACAGCATGTAAAATAACCAGTCAATGTAATTCACCATATTAAAAAAACCTTAGGATGCAGAAAAAGCATTTGACAAAATCCAATATCGGTTTCTAATAAAAGAAAACTTTGGCAAAGTGGAAAGTGGACTAAAAAGGAACAACCTCAACCTGATAAAGGAAAACTATGAAGAGCATACAGTTGACATCATATTTAATGATGAAAGACTGAATACTTGCCCCCATGATTTGGAATGAGACAAGGAGATCCACTCTCATCGATTCTATTCAACATTGTACTGATGGTTCCAACCAGAGAGCATTCAGATAAGGAAAAGGAATCACAGGTGCCTGGACTGGTGAGTTTAGCAAGATTGCAAGAGGTAAGATTAATATACAAAAATATCAATTGTTTTCTATACAGTAACAATAGTCAGCAATTGAAAATAAGGTAGACCTATTTAGACTGCATTTTGTTTTTTCTTATAGATAATTAAGGATTCATTTTGACATAATTATAAAAGCATGGAATATAATTTGCTCTAATTCAGTCCCCAGTACTGAATTCCCCTTTTCCTCTCCTCTTCCTCTTCCCTCCTGTTTCCTTCCCTCTACTCTACTGATTTTTCTGCTATTTACTTATAGTTTTTTAAATTTAGTGTCTTGTGCATTATTACTCTATGATTACACTAGTGGAGTGACTCTGAAACATGTGCAGCCAGAGGAATAGAAGTTGTGCTCCATTTGTGTACAATATGTCAAAATGCATTCTACTGTAAAATTAATTAATTAGTTAATTTTTAAAAATTTAAAAATAGTGTCTTGTGGATATACATGATAGTGAGATGCACTGTGGTATATTCATATATGTACATAGGAAAATTATGGTCAGATTCATTCCATTGTTCTTCCCTTATCAGATCTCTCCTCCCTTACTGTCAATCCCTTCATTTAATACACCAATCTTTCTTCAATTTTGATGGAATTCCCCTATTCTTTTTATCCCTTCTCTCTCTCTCTCCTTGTTTTGGACTAGCTTCCACATTCATCCTTTGACTTTTTTGGTCTGGCTTTTTTCACTTAGCATGATAGTCTCCAGATCCATCTATTTGGCAGCAAATACCATAATTTCATTCTTTTTTAAAAAATATTTTGTAGTTGTAGATGGACAGCATGCTTTTATTTTATTTGTGTATTTTTTAATATGGTGCTGAGGATGGAACCCAATGCCTCCCACATGCAAGGCAAGTGCTCTGCCACTGAGCTTCAGCCCCAGTCCCTAATTTCATTCTTCTTTATAGCTGAGTAATACTTCATTATGTATAAATACCACACTTTCTTCATACATTCAGTGTTGAAGGGCACCTAGGTTGGTTCCATAGCTTAGCTATTGTGAACTGTGCTACTATAAACATTGAAGTGGCTGTATCCCTATAGTATACCAATTTTAGATCTTCTCAATATATACTAAGGAATGGGATAGCTAGGTCATATGGCGGTTCCATTCCTAGTTAGTTAAGCAGTCTCCATACTGCTTAACTAGTTGCACCAATTTATAGTTTCACCAACAATGTATGAGTATACCTTTTCCCCCATATCCTTGCCAACACTTCTTAATTATTTGTTCTTAATAATCGCAATTCTGACTGGGGTGAGATGAAATCTCAGTGTAGTTTTGATTTGCATTTCCCTGATTGCTAGAAATATTAATCATATATTTATATGTTCTCATATATTTGTTGGCCATTTGAATTTCTTCTTTTGAGAAATGTCTGTTTAGTTCTTTTGCCCATTTATTAATTGGGTTTTTTAAAAAATATTTATTTTTTTTAGTTTCAGGTGGACACAATATCTTTATTTCATTTTTATGTGGTGCTGAGAATCGAACCCAGTGCCTTACGCATGTTAGGCAAGTGCACTACCATTTGAGCCACATCCCCAGCCCATTAATTGGGTTATTTAAAAAAATTTTTTTAGTTGTGGTTGGACACAATACCTTTTATTTTATTTACTTAAGTTTTATGTAAAGGATCGAACCCAGAGCCTTGCACATGCTAGAGAAACACTCTACCACTAAGCAATAAACCCAACCCAAGGGTTATTTGGTTTTTGATGTTAAGTATTTTGAGTTCTTTATATATTTTGGATATTAATGCCTTATCTGAGGAGCAAGTGGCAATGATCTTTTCCCATTCTGTCAGATCTCTCTTCACATATTTTTTCCTTTGTTGTGCAGAGCGTTTTTAATTTGATGCCATCCCACTTAACTGATTGTTAGTTTTATTTCTTGCACTTTAGGAGTCTGGTTAAGGAAGTCAGCTCCTGTGCTGATATGCTAGAGTGTTGGGCCTACATTTTCTTCTAGCAGTTGCAGTTTTCTGATCTAATTCCTAGGACATTGATCTACTTCGAGTTGATTTTTATGTAAGGTGAGAGATAGGGGTGAGATTTCATTATTTTACATATGGATATCCAGTTTTCCCATCACCTTATTGAAGAGGCTATCTTTTCTCCAACATATGTTTTTGGCACCTTTATGTAGATAAATATGATTATGTGGTGTCTTTGTGTCTTCTCTTCCATTGGTCATCATGTTTGTTTTGGTGCCAGTACATGCTGGTTTTGTTACTGTAGGTCTGTGTTATAATTTGATTTCTGGTATAGACAATCTGCAAGATAGTGACAAATTCTTAGACACATATGACCTATCCAAATTGAACCATGAAGATATAGAAAACTTAAACAGATCAGTATCAAGAAATGAAATTGAAGTAGCTATCAAAATCCTTCCAACAAATAAAAGCCCAGGATTGATGGATCCTCAGCCAAATTCTACCAGATCTTTAAAGGAGAACTAATAGGTCCCTCAAATTAGTTCATGAAATAGAAAAAGAGGAAATGCCAAAATTCATTCTATGAAGCCAGTATCACCCTGATACCAAAACCAGTCAAAACACATCAAGGAAACAAACTCTGGCCAATATCCTTGATGAACACAGATGCAGAGATTCTTAATAAAATATTGGCAATTCACATATAAAAACACATTAAAAAGATAGTGCACCATGATCAAGTGGGGTTTATCCAGGGATGTGAGTTTGGTTTGACGTATGGAACTCAATAAGTATAATTTACCACAAAAATAGAGTTAAGGACAAGAATTATATGATTATCTTAATAGATGCAGAAATAAATTGACTAAGTGAAGCACCCATTCATGTGTAAAATATTAGAAAAACTAGGGATAGAAGGAGTTTACCCCAACATTGTAATGGCTACTGTGCCAAACCCAAGGCCAACATTATACTGAACAGAGAAAAAAATGAAAGCATATCCCTAAAAATAGAAACAAGGATGCCCACTCTCACCATTCCTAGTCAACATAGTCCTTGAAACTTTAGCCAGATCAGGCAAGAGAAGGAAATTAAAAGGATACAAATAGGAAAAGAAAAGCTCAAATTGTCTCTGTTTGCTAACAATATGACCCTGTATTTAGAAGACCTAGCAATTGAAATTTTAAGAACACCATTCACATAAAATATGAAATACACTGGGATAAATCTGACAAGGTAAAAGATCTCTACAATGAAATCTATAATATACTGATGAGAAAAAATAAAGACAATCTAAATAAATGAGAAAATATACTTTGTTCATAGTCTTAAAACTTAATAATATTGTTGAGTTTCTTTTCTCCCTGAAACTATTTGAATGAGTCCCTCAAAATTTAATGTTTTGGGGGCTGGGGCTGTAACTCAGTGGTAGAGTGCTTATCTCACACGTGTGAGGTACTGGGTTCAATCCTCAGCACCACATAAAAATTTAAATAAATAAAGATATTTTGTGTATGTGTGTGTGTATATATATATATGCAATACACACACACACACACACACACACACACATATATATAAATTCATGGGTTAGAAACCTAATCCTCAAATTCAGACATTAATCATATATGGAAGTAGGGCCTTGGGAGATTATTAGGATTAGATGAGGTCATCAGGGTGGGGTCCCCACAATGGCATTAGTGGCTCCATAAGAGGAGATGGAGCTACCATGCTTGCTCTACTGTGCCATGTAATATCTTTCACCATGTTATGATCATCCAAGAAAAGCGTCCTTCAGATGTTGAACAGATGCCACCACCATGCTCTTAGGTTTCCCAGCCTCCAGAACCATGAGCAATAAAGCAATTATCTTTATAAATTACCTAATAATATTAGATGTTTTGTTATAGAAAAATAAGTGAACTAAGACAATCCTCAAATTCAGTGAAATCCTAATAAAAATCCTAGGTGGTGGGACTGGGGTTGTGGCTCTGTGGTAGAGGCTTGCCTAGTACAGATGAGGCACTGGGTTCAATCCCTATCACCACATAAAAGAAAAAAATTAAATAAACAAAATAAAGATATTGTGTCCACCTACAACTAAAAATAAATAAATAAAATTTGAACAAAGGGTTCTTCCCTCTCTTAAAAAAAAAAAAAATTCCAGGTGGTATTTTTGTAGAAATTAACAAGGTAATTATAAGACTCATATGGAAATACAGAGGAACTAGAATAACCAAAACAATTCTGAATAAGAGAATTAAGTTAGGGGCCTACCACTACCTAATTTCAATAATTGTTATAAAGTTATAGTGATCAAAACAGAATGCTCCTGGAATAAGAAGCTATATCAATGGAACAAAATAAGAGCCAAAAAATAGCTCTCACATATGTGGCAGAAAAGTAGTTTTTGACAAAGCTCCAGAGGCAATATAGTAAAGACAGGACAACATGTTAAATAAAAAAAAACAAAACAAAACAAAAAAACAGTGCTGAAATAATTGGACTTACAAATGTTTAGAAAACAAAATCTAGAGGTTGGGGATGAAGCTCAGTGACAGATGATTGACTTACACATGCATGAAGCCCTGGGTTTTATCTCCAAACAAAAACAAACAAAAATTTGGATTCCTACATTGTACAATATGCAAAAACTCAAAACAGATCACAATTTTAAGTAGATCACAAAATATATCCAAAATCTAAAACTATAAAACTCTAAAATAAAACATGGGTGAACTTTTTTGTGACCTCCTGCCTAACTGGGTTAGGCTCAGATAGAACACCAAAAGCTCAATCCTTAGAATGGAACACAGCAATAAATTGGACTTCATCAAAATTAAAAGCTTTGACTTCTTAAGATACTATTAAAAGAATAAAAAGACAAGAAACAGACTCTAAGAAACTATTTGCAAATCACATGTCAGATTGAGGATTTGTATCCAGAATATAAAAAGAACTGTCAGAGCTCAATAGTCAAAAAACCAAACAATGCAGAGCCAGGTGCAGTGGCACACACCTGTAATCCCAGCGACTCGGAAGGCTGAGGCAGAAGGATCAAAAATTCTAAGCCAACCTTAGCAACTTTAGCAAGGCCATAAACAACTTAGTGAGATCCTGTCTCAAATAAAATTAAAAATAAAAAGGGCTGGGAGTGTGGCTCAGTGGTTGAACACACTGGGGTTCAATCACTGTACTTTTAAAAAGTGGACTCTTTAGTCCATGTTCTTCATCTAGGAATATACGTAGATGGTAAATAATCATTCTAAAAAAAGGTGTTAGAAAGAGAAGAAGAACCACAGACTGGGAGACAATATCTGCAAAAGATACATCTGTTAAGGGATTGTGTTTTAGTCCATTTTCTGTTTGCTGTAACAAAATACTTAACATTTGATAACTTATATAAGAAAAGGGTTTAAAAGGGGGAAAAAGGCTTATTTTAGCTCATGGTTCTGGAGGCCAGGAAATCCAAGAACATGCCATTGGCAAACCATTGGCAAACACATTGGCTTTGTGTTGCTTCAATTCATGATAGAAAGTGGAAGAAAAAATAGGCACCTGCAGAATAGAGAAAATTTGAGCATCTTTACCTTATGTAACTAATGCAAGGTATCAAAAGCAAGAACTCACTAGATGTGAAGCTAGTCCCACAGGAGTGGCATTAATCTCTCTCAAACACCTAATCAACACATAAAGGCTCCACCTTCTCATACCACCAACATGGGAATCAACTTTCAACATGAGTTTTGGTGGGGGGGAAAATCACACCCAAACAAGCAGGCTTATCCAAAATGTACAACTCCTAAAATAACACTAAAAAAACAACCTGATTTTAAAATGGGGAAAATATTTGAACAGGCATCTCATCAAAGAAGTTATAAAGATTGAAATAAATATATGAAAAAAAATTTTCAACATCGCATGTAATCTGGAAATGATGATTAAAACAATGAGATACTACTATACATTTACTAAAATATAAACAAAAATCCCTAATACTGACAATATCAAATGCTGGTGAAGATATGGTGCAACAGGAACTTTCATTCATTGCTGGTGGGAATGCAAAATGGTATAACCACTTTGGAAGACAATTTGGCTGTCTTTAGTTTCCTGCTAAATGAAACAATTTTACTACACAATCAAGCATTTGTACTCATAAGTATATATTAAAAATAAGTTGAAAACTTATGACCACACAAAAACTGGCACATGACTATTTTTAGCAGCTTTGTTCATAATTTCCAAAATTTGGAAGCAACTAAGATAACCTCAAGAAGGTGAATGAACAAATTGTGGTACATTTAGGTACTAGGGTACTCATCACCGAAAAAAAGGAGCTATCAAGCTATGGTATGGAGGAGACAAATGTACATTACTGACTGTAGGAAGGCGATCTGAAAAGGCAACATACCGGATGATTCCAACTGTATGGCATTCTGGAAAATGCAAAACCATCATGGACTGGGGATGTGGCTCAAGCGGTAATGTGCTCACCTGGCATACGCGGGGCGCTGGGTTTGATTCTCAGCACCACATAAAATAAAGATGTTGTGTCCACCGAAAACTGAAAAATAAATATTAAAAAATTTTGTCTCTCTTTCTAAAAAAAACTATCAAATCAGTAAATATCAGTGTTTTCAGGGGCCCGGGGAGTGGGAGGGATAGTTAGAGAAAGCATGGGTGATCTTTAAGACCAGGAAACTATTGTCTATTATACTACAATAATGGGTATATGTCATTATACAGTTTTTCAAACCATTATACATTTGTACATCAAGAGTGAACTCTAATACAAACTGTGTGTTCTGAGTAATAATGGTGTGTCAATGTAGATCTATCAGTTGTACCAAATGTACCATGCTGGTGGGAAGTGTTGATCATGGAGTAGGCTATGCATATATGTGGGATACATGTATAAACTGTACCCTCCAGTTAATTTTGCTAAGCCTAAAATTGCACTAAAATTTAAAAAGTCGCTCATTAGACATGGAGGTACATAGCTGTAATCCCAGATACTGAAGGATTACAGTAGCTGAGATAGGAGGATTGTAAGTTTAAGGCCAGTCTGAGCATCTATCATTATTTTGATAAATATATATAAAAATATACATATCATTATTTTGATAAATCTATTTATCAAAATAAAAAGGGCTGGGGATATAGTTCAGTGGTAGACCATCCCTGGATTAAATCCCTGGTAACAGCCCCCCCTCGAATTGTTCATCATTTGGCATTAGAGAAATGCAAGATAAAACCATAGTGAAAGTCAACTACACACTAGAATAGCTAAAATTAAAAATATTGAGCATACAAGCGTTGGCAAAATAGGGAGGAACCAGAATTCATATGTATTGTTGATGGGAATGCAAAATGGCATAACCAGTTTAGAAAAATGTTTCTTATAAAAAGATACATACCCTTACCATATATTTACTCAAGGGAATAGGAAAAAGATGTATAGATGAAGCCCTCTGTGTGTGTGTGGGGGGGTATAAGTATGTACTATATATTTATAGTAGCCTTATTTGTAATAGTTTAAAATGGGAAAGATCTAAATATCCATGAACATCAGATGAATGGTGGAACAAATTTTGGTGTATCCATACTACTTACAGATGAAATTAAACTATTAAATCAGCCTGGGTGAATCTCCAAATAATTATGCTGAGTGAAATAAACCAGACAATAAAAGATGGAATTATATAATTCCATTTATATAATACTCTGCAAAATGCAAACTAATTTACAGTCAAACAGTAGTGGTAGCATGGCCAGGAAGGCAGTGGGGAGGAAGGCCTTACAAAGGTTGGAGGCTGGGGATGCAGCTCAGGGGTAGGGCACTTGCCTTGCACATACAAATCTGGAAGTGCTTAAGGAGGTGCATGAAGAAAGCTTTAGGGATGATGGATATTTTGATTTTAGTGGTGCTGTCAAGATGTATGCATGTCAAAATTTATTAAATTGTATGCTTTAGATAGATTTAATTTATTGTATATCAGTCATCCCTCAGTAGAGTCATTTAAAAGAAAGAGCTATCATCCAGCATAGCATGCTTTGGGTACAACTATTAAACTCTCTCAACATGGCAAGTAGTATGGATACACCAAATTTGTGGCCTACTGATCACCAAATAAGCTAAAGTGGTGTCTATATCTAAGAAGAAAATATCATTTACAGTGGAAATTTTCCTGAAAATTTCAATTACTTTTGTTCTTCTCTCTCTTTTTTAAATTTGGTAGCAGGGATTAAACCCAGAGGTACATGACCACTGTGCCACATCCCCAGCCCTTTTAATTTTTTGAGGCAGGGTCCTTTTAAGTTGTTTAGGGCCTCACTAAGTTGCTGAGGCTGGCCTGGAACTTGCGATCCTCCTGACTCAGCCTCCTGAGTCACTGGGAACACAGGTATGTGTCACTGAGCCTCGCTCAATTATTTGTCAAGGTCTCTGTGGCGATTTTAACCTCAGTAATGTGTTTATCACTGCTGTAATAATTCTCCTCCCTTTTAATTCCACTCTTCACTTTGTACCTGAACATCGTCCCTGGCTCCAGTTTCTTTACCCTTATCCCTCCCTGCGGACAGGGATTTATAAGGATCTCAGAAAAGGCTGAGAATTGAAGAGGGCAGTAGAGAGAAGACATATGCCAAGATTCTGAATCCAAAACTAGTCCCAGATCACCAGAAACACTACAAACTTCTCAACAAGACTAAGTTATCATCAGAGAAAACATACCTAAGAAAGCAGTGATCAACTACCCCTGCTAACCCTGAAATGATATTTAACTTACACGTGCTAATTCTAATATCATGAGGGCAACAGCTACTTCTCAGACACACCGAAATTCACAGCAGTGAGGAGCACCTTCCGGTGCACACTATTAATATCACAAGAAAAGGAAATAATTTAGTTTTTTATTTTTAAAAATAATTTTAAGGTGTTGATGGACCTTTATTTTATTCATTTATCTATATGTGATGCTGAGAATTGAACCCAGTGCCTCACACATGCTAGGCAAGCGCTCTACTGCTGAGTCACAACCTCAGCACTAGTTCTTAGGTTTTTATTTGCTTGCCTTAGTTATAAAAACTCTGGGGGCTGGGGTTGTGGCTCAGTGGTAGCCCACTTGCCTCACATATGCGGGTCCCAGGGTTCTATCCTCAGCACCAGATAAAAATAAATAAACCAAATAGAAGTATTATGTCCAACTACAACTAAAAAAAGAAAAAAGAAAAAAGAAAAGAAAAAAAAATATTTAAAAAAAATACTGGCACTGGGGGCAAGTTTTTAACTTTCTTTCTGCTGTATCTGCTGGATAAGGTAAATATCTCAAAGAAAGACATCTAAGCAGCAGGTATCACAGGTCTGTCTGAGCCCCTTTTTCTCTGGGACCTTTTGACTGTCAGGCCTAGCCCCGCCTAGCAAATTATCTGGTTTTTTTTCTAGGCCAAATATTGCTTTAGAATGGAATTGACCAAATTATGCTGTGTTCATGTACCAATGTGTAACAATGAATCCTATTATTATGTACAATTATAATGCACCAATAAAAATATTATTGCTTGGGCTGGGGCTGTAGCTCAGTGGCAGAGCGCTGGCCTAGCATGCATGAGGCACTGGGTTCGATCCTCAGCACCACATAAAAATAAACAAATAAAGGTATTCTTTCCATCTCCAACTATCAAAAAAAAAAAAAAAAAATTTAAATATATTATTGCCTAAAAATTCCTCCTTCTTCCCACTATTGGGTTAAGGTAGTTGGAGGTCTGCTGGATCCTTTCAGATGACAACAAAGACAAGTTTGGGAAATACGGGGTAGTGTTATAAAAGCTGTTAACTGAGATGATCAACGCTGATGTCAAAGTCTACTAAGGTTTGTAGGTGAGGGAGCAGAGGTCTAAGGAGGTCCCATGTCCCCAGAAGCACCATGCCCAGCATACTGTGATTTGCCTCAAATAGGCATAAGGGCAGGGTGTGTCTGGAGAGGGGTTCAGAATTTGGAGTCCGATACACCTGGGTTGGAACAGAGCTCTGCTACTCGCTGGCTGTGGGGCCTCGCACACTCGTCCTCTAAGACCCTCGGTTTCCTCATCAGTCCACAAGCCTAGCTGCAAGGAGTCAACGCGCCGCTGGGCGCGCCTGCATCGGGGCGCACGGAGGCCCCGGGTCGGGCCGACACCCCTCCTCCGCCCGGCGCGCGCCCAACGCCTGGCTCGCGAACCCCGCGGCCGATGCCGTGCGTCCGCTCCTTCCTCGGCCTCCTGGGGGCCCTGGCGGCCGGCGGCGCCGTCGCCTTCCTCTGCTACTGTGTTTACTTCGACCGGAAGCGGCGTGGCGACCCCGAGTTCAAGCGCCGCCTGCGGGACAGTGAGTGCGCCGGAGGCCGAGGCGCCGCCGGAGGGGCGGAGCGGCCGCGGGGTGGGCGCCGGGCGGGCCGGGGCGAGCTGGGCCTAGGGCCCCGGGGCCCCACGCCGGCCTCGCACACCCCGCCAGCACGTGCTGCGTTGTGTTCGCAGAGAGAAGAGCCCAGCGGCCGAGGGCCGTGGAGCCCTGCGCGCAGGTGAAGAGCGTCGGAGCCCGGGCTGGCGCCGTCGGCCGCGCCGCGTCCCCATCCACCCGCGCCGCGGCCGGACACTTAGTTTTTAATTTCTTACATAACCGAGGGGAGGAAGGAAAGGAGGACACCGAGGGGTTATAAAACGGCAGCTGTGACACTGTAGGGCCACGCGCTTCTTTTAATTGAAGAGGGAGAAGGCGCCGTGGCCGGCCCAGAGCCCAGAGCTGCACGGGACGCTGAAAAGGCGCCGAGGCCTCGTGACACCAACTTCCAGAGCCCGCCTCGCAGGGCCAGTCTTCCAGCTGGTTGCAGAATGCATCTGCGTCTCTCTAGGAGAGAATTTGATTTGTCATTTTAAAAGATAACCTTTGCAGTCACCTCCGTGATTGGCTCAGCTTCAGTTAACTCCCGTCAGCTGAAAAGTGCCACTGAGCGTTCTTAGGCTTCTTGTGTCCAACTTAAGGAATTAAGCTCACCTTCATTTTTAAGAAGTACTTTTAGTTGTAGACTGGACCCAATGCCTTTATTTTACGTAACTTATTTTATGGTGTTGAAGATTGAACTCAGGGCCTTAACACATGCTGGGCAGGCGCGCTACCACTGAGCCACAACCCCAGCCCTCCACCCGCATTCTTTCTTTCAGTCAGTCAACACCTGTTTGAGAGCCTCTTAGGTATGAGGCATTCTCCTAGGCGGGGCAGGGATCTGCAATAGGGGAATAAGAATAACCCCCAAAGCAAGGCCGTGGACAGAGCCAACAAATGCACCAAGAGCTCAGAGGAGGAAAGATCATTTTCAGGGTAGGATTACCAAGGAAGGTGTGCAGTTTACTTATTGTTCTGCTTTAAAGTAACAGTTACTTTGCACCTGAATCTCTAACTTAGGCAGGGCTGGTGGGTGTTTTCCTGCCCCATTCAGCTCCAGTCAGGTGACTCCAGGGCCCCTGGCTAGGATCCTGTGAAGAGTCACTCCCTCACATTTGGCAGTTGATGTCTGCTGTTCCCTTACCTGGGACTCTTGGCCTGAGCACCTGAACATGTCCTCTTCATGTGGCCTGAGATTCCTTATTGTATGCTGGGCTGGGCCCCCAGGGGCGAGCAAGGACATACACATAGAATGTTACCGAGAGTGAGGGGAAGAGTGCCAGAGCATAGGGGGTCATGCATTGGGGGATTTCTTGCATTATTGAGGCCTACTTCATTCCAGGCAGAGGACATAAATTCCTCTTGAAAGGAAAGGTTCCAAAAGCATATGTGGAAGTGGGAATATTACTATGGCTATTTTAAATAAATGCAGTTTTTCTGAAGAAGACTTTGGAGAAAAAATGCCATTGAACTGAACTAGGAATTAAGTTGGGAGATGGCATTGGAGGAATTTGGGTTGTGGGTTCAGGGAGGCTAACATTCAGGATGGAGGGAGCTAAAGGCGCACAATGCAGCATAATGCGAAGTGGGAATCTGCCACACCTACCAGTAAATCAGTTTGGCAAAGGAGCCACAGTGAGGAATAGTGGGAGGTGAGGTCAGGGATTAAAGAGCTGAGTAGGGATGGAATGAGGCAAGGCTGGCTTGAAGGCAAGGTTAAGGAAAGACTCAATGGAGGGAGTTACTGAGCAGGAATTTTTTTTTTTTTTTTTTTTTTAAAGGAGGAAAGAAAAAAATACTTGATCAGGCAGGAGTGTACTAGATGGTTTGGAAGAGAACAGGCTATTTCAGTAGTATAAGTGAGAAGTAATAAAAATTCTAAGTTATAGTGATGTCATTGAAGACTGGGAAGAATAGTTCATGCTGACAGATAAAAGGATCTGGGGGAAGCCAGAGTCACAGACTTCTGAGATTTAGAAGTGAGTCATTTACAAAATAAAGGCCCAGATGCCTTGGTTAAGGAAACTGGCTGGGGGTGTCTAAGGAACTGGATGTGGGATTAGAGATGCCTTTCCCAGCCTGTTTGGGACAGTCTAGAATAGCTCCATGTCCTTCTCCTCCGTTGCCCTTATTCATGGTTGACCTTGAACCTTTGTGTGATTATTTAATGGTTTTCATTTTTTGTATCAAGGAGGGCAGACCTTGTCTTTTTTTTTTCTTTTCTTTTTTTTTTTTTTTTTACTGTCCATTCCCTCTGTGTCTACAGAACTATTTGGCATATATTTATTGAATATTATTTATGGTAGGCAGAAAGAAGCAGCTTGTCAAGGCACAGACTGTGAAATTGCAGTCTTCAAGATGTGCTGTGGCTGGAGAGATAACTGAGTGGTAGTTTGGTATCTTCTAATGGGGCCTTAGAATGTCAAACTGTAAAGTCTCGACTTTTCTCTGTTATAGTGGATAACCAATGATGATGACTTTCAGAGAATAGATGAAAAAACATTTTTGCGGGGGATTGGTCCTAAGAGTGCTTTACCACTAAGTTATACCCCTATCCCTTTTTATTTTTTATTTTGAGACTGTCTTGCTAAATTGCTAAGGGATGGAATGAGGCAAGGCTGGTCTTCAACTTGAAATCCTCCTGCCTCAACCTCCTGAGTATCTGGGAGTAGCCCCTGCACCCAGCTTATTTTGCTCTTTTTTTTTTTTTTTTTTTTCCCATACTGGGGATGAAACCCAGGAGTTCTCTACCTCTGGAGCTACATCCCAGTCCTTTTTATTTTTTTATTTTCGAGACGGTCTCACTACGTTGCTTAGGTCCTTGCTAAATTGCTGAGGCTGGCCTCAAACTGGAAGCCACCATGAGTTTTTGAATAATATAAAGAAAGAAAATTTGAATAATATAAAGAATAACTGCATTTCTCATACGTTGGAACCAAGGAGTGCTGTACCACTGAGCCATCCCCCAGCCTTTTTTGTTTTTTGAGACAGGGTCTCTCATGTAAATCACTGGAATTACAGGTGTGTGCCACCATGCCTGGCTTGTTTTACTTTTTTAAAGAAGGTTAATCTGGTGCCATTGTGGAGATTGGAGAGGATGAGAGAAGTTGAAGGCAGGAAAATCAGTCATTGGCAATCAGGAGGGGAAATAATGAAGATTTGCATTATATCAGTGAAGAAGATGCAGAAGCAGACTTTTTCAAATGTTCTTTCATATAATCTTGCAAAAACTTTTCTTGTTTTGTTGATGAATAGCCTTCAGGCAGAAGAGAGATGTCTTTTCCTACTTCTTCTAGAATTTTTTTTCCTTCTCACCTCAGGACTTTTTGTTTCCGAAAGTTTGTTTCATGGACCATCCTTATTAGATTCACCTGGATTATTTGTTAAAATATGCAGATATTCTAATCCTAGCACCAGCAATTCTATTTCGGTATGTCAGGGGTGGCTCAAGGAATTCTTATGGGCAACCAGGTATTTTAGACTTTTATTTTTATTTTTGCAGTGCTGTAGGTTTACTGATCCTTAGCTTAAAAGGTGACCTCTCTCCAAGGTCATCCCATTTAAAAAAGATTATTCTTGGGGAAAACAATTACCTAAATTCTCTGGATATAAAAGACTAAAGGTGAAGTAACTGGTAGTGTAGTTAATATTTCTGGGCCAGGGTTTGCCTTGAAACATCAGCCCTAGGCTCAGTACCAATGATGATGCCATCTTATGGCTATGCTTACCTTAATGAACCAGGCTGCAGCAAACCAAAGCATCCTTCTAATAGTCACCAACTGCCTGCCAACACCTCACCATGTCCTTGTGAGCCTGTGAGTTCAGAATCCTTACTATAGCTTCTTGCCTCCCTTACTAGAGAGTTACTGCTACCTGAACAGATATCAACCAAATGACCAAAGTGATCCCACAAGCCAGAAAAATAATTACAATATAATCAATAGTCACTGTTGATCCAGGCAAGAAAATAATATTGCAACATACAAAGCTACCTTTGTTATACGCATTGTAGTAGTATTTCTGCTGTGTATTTAGTAGTTAAGATAAAATATGGATAAGAGTTATTGCAAGCATCTCAACCTACTTTGATTCATTGCTGTGTATTTTTATCATTTGAAATTACAACTCCATTTTAGGAAATTGATTTGAATACTATAAAGAAGAACTGCATTTCTCATACGTTGGATTTAGAGACTAGGTTCAAGGTTTTTTTTAAATAAAAATCAATTTTGATCAGTAACCATATACTTTACAATCTTTACTCATTGTTAAACATTTTAAAAATCTTTCAGTTTTGGGATCCAGCACCAAATGAAAAACTACAAGAACGTTTTTTTCAAGAGATACAGATGGGAGAACTTTGGCTATCTAGAGGTAAGAATGTAAACATTCCTTTGTGAGTTATTTATGATAATTTATGTTCAGGAAATATTATTGATTAGGATTTGTATGTCAAATAACTAGCTAGATGTGTTAATCAGCTTGTTGCAGTTAAATTGCCCAGCATTTTCACTTCATTACACTAACACCCACCCCCCCCCTCCCAACCACACTACAATAATTAGTGTTCAAGTTTATGTTGTAGTCTGAGAAGTAGACAGGCAGGGAAACAAAGCCATGTACGTCTCATTTATTTTTATGTACAATTCTGAATATATGGATTTTCAAAACGACTTTTTTTTTTTCCTTTGCACCAGGGGTTGAACCAAGGGGTGCTGTGCCACTGAGCCATCCCCCAGTCTTTTTTTATGTTTTGAGACAGGGTCTCACTAAGTTGCGTAGGACCTCACTAAGTTGCCAAGGCTGGTTTTGAACTTGGAATCCTTCTGCCTCAGCCTCCCATCACTGGGATTATAGGCATGCACCACCTCACCTGGCACCCTTTTAAATTTGAGACAGGGTCTTGCTGAATTGTTCAGGATGGCTTTAAAATTATAGTCTTGCTACCTCAGCCTCCCAAGTAACTGGAATTACAGATATGACTTAAATAATATAAACAGGAGTGACTTTTACACAAGGTAATAAAGCTTAAGACTTTCATTTACATAGCCCTTTCCCAAAACCCACTAACAATATTTTTATTTATAACTTTATGTACCTTTTCTTAAATTGTCTGTGTGGGCTCATAAAATCTCAATTCCTCTCTAGATACTTTCTGAATATAGGGGCAATTAAAATATATAAAACTTTTCAGCTTTAAGTATTATTACAGTAGGATAGATGTGGGGAAAGAAAATTAGAATTATAACTTGAGAGAAAAAAATTCATAATTCATGGTCCACATAATGATGTTTAAGTCAACCATGAACTGCCGGTATAATGGTATATACTACATAGCTAGGTATGTAGTAGGCTATATTTTCTAACTTGGTGTTAACTACACTGTATTTTTCACTAATTGTATTATTTTTGTATTTTACACAGTAATGCAGTAGTCTAATGGTGATGCATTTTTCATAATGTATCCCCTTAGGATTGGAGGTGTGGCTCAGTGGTACATGCTTGCCTAGCATGTATGAGGCCTTGGATTTGATCCCCAGCAGTTCAGGGGGAAAAAAAAAGTATCCTCCATGTTAAGCAACACACAATTACTTATTTGATCATATTTTATTCCTCTTTATGTTCAAGTGCTACCATGTAATAATTTAGTTAGATTTAGAGGTGGATAAGTTATTGATGTTATTAGAACAAAAATTGCAATCATTGGTTTTACAATTTTTTCCCTCTCTGTGATCCCTAAAGTGATTGACTCTTTAAGATTATATTATATACTTCTGTATAATGTAGTTTGCAATTTTGGCTGCTAGTTTAAGTATCATCAAACCCCAAACTGATTAAATCAGTCTCTGGAGGTGGGACTCTGGCATCACCATTTTTTAAATCTCCCTAGGTTAATACAGTATAAATCCAAAGTTAGAACAAGTGTTGTTGTTGTGTTTTTTTTTAAATATTTACTTTTTAGTTGTAGTTGGACACAATACCTTTTTTTAAATTTATCCATTCTATGTGGTGCTGAGGATCAAACCCAGGGCCCCACATGTTAGGTGAGTGCTCTACTGCTGAGCCACAACCCAGCCCTATAGAACAGGTGTTCTAGTGGTAAATTTTCGCCCATTTTTTTGCAGTTTTCTCAACTTTTCCCATTCTCTCTGCCACTAACTCCAATTTTCATTACTTTGCTGTCAGATAGAACATGCAGGTTGAGTATCCCTTATCCAGAATTCTTGGGACCAGGTTCTAACTGTGGAATATATACATAACAAAATGTCTTAGGGATAGGACTTAAGTTAAAAAAAATGGAATTCATTTATCCCATATACACCTTATGCATAGCCTAAAAGTAATTTTATACAAAATTTTTAGTGCATTAGCATTTGAAATGTGACCTGTTACATGGAGTTAAGTGTGGAATTTTCCACTTGTGGCCTTATGTTGGTGGTCAAAAGTAACTTGATTTTGGCTGGGTGAAGTGGAGCATGCCTGTAATTCCAGCTACCTGGGAGGCTGAGGCCGGGGGACTTTATGTCTGAGACCAGCTGTGGCATTTCTTCAAAATAAAAGGGCTGGTGATGTAATTCAGTGGTGAAGCACCTCTGGGTTCAGTCCCCACTACTATTAAAAAAAAAAAGTTTTCAATTTTGGAGCATTATGAATTTTCAGATTAAGGATGCTTTATAGTTCTACAACCATTTTAATTGTGGTTGTCTATGGAGCCAGAAATTTTGATTGGTACTTCTGGGGAGCTGGTGTAATTTAATTTATTGGCTGGTTGACTTAATTGACCAAATTGTTTTTGTATTCTATTAGCACCTCAATTTTTTTTTTTTTTTTTTTTTAAAGAGAGAGTGAGAGAGGGAGAGAGCGAGAGAGAGAGAATTTTTTTTTTTAATATTTATTTTTTAGTTCTCGGCAGACACAACATCTTTGTATGTGGTGCTGAGGATCGAACCCGGGCCACACGCATGCCAGGCGAGCGTGCTACCGCTTGAGCCACATCCCCAGCCCCAGCACCTCAATCTTGAGAGCAGGTACTACTGTGTTTTTTCTTGTGGTATTGGGGATTGAACCCAAGGGTGCTTTACCACTGAGTGACATCCTCCACCCATTTTTTAGAATTTTTTGAAACAGCCTTGCCCAGTTGCTGAGGCTGGCCTCTGACTTAGTATTCTCCTGCCTCTGCCTCCCAGGATGCTGGGATTACAGCCCTACACTACCACACCCAGCTTTTTTGGTTAAAAACAATACAATTGAAGAATTTGATTTAATGCATCACCTCCATAAAGCTATATTGTTATAAATAATAAAAGCCTTAATGAAAATTTCTAATGTTGGAAATGTAAAATTAACTATCTGGAAAGGCACAAAACTTGTCTTGCAACCTACATATTGCTTGTATCTACGTCAGGTCATGTCCTTGTGGTCTTTCAGTTTAATCTTCTTGGGAATGTATTTTTATATGAATATGTGCTTTGTGTAGTTTTTATATGACCATTTATTTCAACCAATAAATGGAAAATTTGTTTCAGTTAGTGGGAATCTATTATTATAACTGTAGGGAAATGTATTTTTAAGTTTCCAAGTTGTATGAAGTTGGTCAAATTTCATTCCTTAGGATTATATAATACCTGAAGACAGGCAGCATACTGTCTTCAAAGGTCAAATTTAGCTTCTATTCCTAACTGTGGCATAAAAATAATTTTGAAACCTTAAGTCAGTTCACTGATCTTTGCATTTCCTAAAAGTAGAACAAGGGAGTGAAACCAAGTTGTTCCATGTTCTGACTTGCACAGAAATATTATGGTTACTTTCCAATCTTCGCATATAGCCAATCTTCCTAATGCATTTAAAAACAACTACTTAGACATTAGAGTTTATAAATCTCTTATTCTTTTCCCTCTAGATATTACTTCATGTTATGCTAAATCTTGCTTGAAGTCTTTGATAATAGGATCTATTTTTAAAAAGTTTAATTTAAATCTCCATCAAATCCTAAAACAATTAAATCAGAATCTCTGGAGGTTAAGACTTTAGGTTTAGCAGGAGCATTATATTTCATCTTTTAATATTTCACCTGTCACACAGATAACTCATTAATAAAAGATCACAACACTACAATACTCATCATCCACCCCTTATATATACAATATAAGAATGCACTTCCAACAGAAAGAGGACCCTTGTTATAGTTTGCCTCACAAAATTATTCCTATTGCACTTTTAACATTGTGACACTCAATATTTCTCCTCACACTTGAACTCTATTCTTCATGGAACTTGTCTAAATATTATTGATGTTTTTAAATCCAAATTGCTTTTATTAGTAGTTTGTAGAATGTGTATTTTGAAGAACATTAATAGTTTGCTGAAAACTTAAATGTGTTTCAGGGGACTGTAGAATGGGAGTTAAACATCTTAGCAATGCCCTTTTATTGTGTGGGCAACCAAGGGAACTTCTGAAGGTTTTCAGACATACACTCCCTCCTCAGGTATTTGAGATGCTGTTGCAAAAAATCCCCCTTATTTGCCAGGTGAGCATATTTTTAACTATCTTTGTGAAATATACACAGTAAATAACCATGTGGACTTGATTACATAGAAATAGCAAAGTACATGAGTGAATTGCCTGAAGTTTAAGAGTAAAATATCTGAAGTTTTGGTTGTTTCCTTTGCTTTAAGATTAAGCCAGCCTGTTTTTCATGTTTTGACTATAATGAATTACATATTTTTTTAGTATTTGTTTTTTAGTTATAGGTGGGTACAATATCTTTATTTTATTTTTATGTGGTGCTGAGGATCCAACCCAGTGCCTCATGCATGCTAGGCGAGCACTCTACTACTGAGCCCCAGCCCCAGTTCTGAAATACATTATTTTGTTATTATACTTGTTTCAGCATTTCTGCTTTAAAGCAGAACAAACAGTATTACTTTACTTCCCACAAACATGACAAAACATATAAATCACTTTGGTAAATTTAAACATTTAGGCCAATTAGTGTTCCCTTAAATAGAAGTTTATATTGGTAACAAAATCCATTTATAAGCCAATTGATTAAGATATTAGTTCTCTTACATTTACCAAACTCTTTGGTATATTTCTGTATCAACTAGAATTTCCTGAAAATACTTGGCTGTTTCAGGATAAATCTCAAGATACTATTTTAACTCTGGTTCACTTTTTTATCTACTGATCTCATGTCAAGACCTGCAATAAAGTATATATTGTTGGTTAGATTCAGAACCATTCATGTTGGACTCTCAGCTTTTGAACAAGATACACAACAGTTCAGATTCCACTAAACTCAAGCTAGTCTTGGAATGTTTCCTGAAGACATATGAAAATGTAGCTAGGATAAGAATGTATAATGCCCATCCTGGCAAAGGAAGGGAGGCAAGAAAAGGATCATGAATTGGAATGATTAGCAAGTAACTGTTTTATGTATTTACCAGCAACTTGAGGCAGAAATGAATGAACAGGAATGCTTGGAGGATGGATGATCCTGATTGAAAAACATTTCAACGTATCCACAGTCCAGTCAGAAAACTATGGTTCTACATAGCATAAACAACTGCTTAGTGATATTTCCATTTATTTCACTTTTAGAATAAAAATTTTTCTATCTCATACATGATTGGACACATATTTTGCTTTAAAATTAACAGTCACAATGGAAGAAACAATGGTTTATTTTTCTAATCAAGGGACCAAGCTGCAGAATCTTAAGGCCTCAACAAATGTATCTTATTATTTTCTCTGAACCATAAGATCTTCTATTTTGATTATTCTTGGTGAACGATATTGTTTCTTCATTGGTTTCCATTGCCAAAGAGTCACGACAGGTGGTTTAACATGGTGCCTACTGCTTTCAGGGGATTCCATCACATGAATCCTCATTTCCAGTGCAACAGCTGTTGGCAATCTTTCATTGAAAGTCCATCCATCAGGATTTCTCTTTATCGTGGTTGACCAAGGAGTCCTGCTTTGGCTGCCAGGGCTTCATTCTGCTGAATATGATATTCTTGAAATCTCATGGATATTCTTTGTGTCATTTTTAAATATTTCTGTAAGCAATGTTCTGAACAGGTAATCTAGAAAAGGGAAGATCCAAGAAGCAATGTGAAAGTATCAGTTTTTTAAAATGCACATATTCTAAAAGAACAACCAGTAGGAACTTTGCTTTTCTTTTAAATATTGGTGAGCTAAGTAGCACAAATGGGTAGCAAGTGACCATAGCTTTAAATTGTTGATATAAGAATTAACATATACTAAATGCCTACCAGTTTGTAGGCATTAAGAACTATGATAGGTCCTTGTCTTTATGAAGCTTCTGAACTAGATTTTTTTGTCAGTATATTTTAATATTAACTGAAAGCCCAAATTCCTATCCTCTTAGTGAATATATACTTAGTAGCAGGTTTGTTCCTTTTTTAATAAGAAATCCCATTCTCAATATTTTTAATTCTCAACCTTTTTACTTTTTAACAAGAATATTACATTAGCATCTCTCCTAAAATGTCAGTTATTTAAGAAGTACTTATTGATGGCTGGTTATGTGTTAAGTTCTTGTCATGAATGTTACCAATATAAATGTTTTGATGAGGATATTAAAAGTTAAGACTTCTAATAGGATTGGGGTTCAGAACCCACCTATGCAATATGAACCACCACTTTTAAGCTTTGCTTTTTCCAATGCCAACCTGAGTTGTCAGGGACATAGAAAGGCTGTATTGTTTCTTTAGCCAGGCCATCTCTACTGAAAGGTAATTATTAAGAATCTTTGTGGTAGACAATAACTCAGCAACCCCAAGTATCTTCTCTAAAAAGTTCTGTCTTGGTACAATGTGACTTTCACATTAAATCTGGCATCATGAAACATTCTATGCTCATAGATCCTTGGCAGCTTCAGTTCCTCCAAGCAGTGGCTCATAAAAGGCACATAAAAGGCAGCCCAAATTCCTATAAGTAGGAACAAGTGAAATGCTTAGGGCATCCTATTGTTATGACAAACTTAGAAATTTAGTGAGCAACACTTTTCATACCTCTTCAGGTTTTACTTCTCTTGTTGTAAAGTCTTTTACACAGTCCAAAAAGCAGGTTTCTGTAAGTTTATTGTAGGTTCCAAGGAATTCCCTAAACTAAAATAGAGAGTTCTTTAATACTCAGTTTTTGCAACAAAGACGCTCAAATACAATATTTTGTATTTAAACAAAATATCTTGTCACACTTGAAACCATAGATTCTCTTGCTAACTTAAATAGGTGTAATATGATCTATAAAATATCGTTTACTTGTACATTTTTGCCATCTGAATATTGACCAGAATAAAAATATAAATGTAGTCAGGTGTGGTGGTACATTCCTGTAATCCCAGCTACCCAGGAAGATGAGTCAGGGGGATCACAAGTTCAAGGCCAGCCTGGGTAACTTAGTGAAACCCTGTCTCAAAACAGAAAGGGGTAGGGATATAGCTTGGTGATTGACTAGCATGTGTGAAGTCCTGGGTTCAATCACCAGTAACACACACACACACACACACACACACACACTCTCTCTCTCTCACACTCAGAACCAGTTGCAGTAGCCAGATGTACATGCCTATTGTCCCAGTTACTTGGGAGACTGAGCCAGATCACTTGAGCCCAGAAGCTGGAGACCAATATGGGTAACATATGAGACCCTGTCTCAAAAACAAAAAAAAACATGCTTCATATAATATCTGTTCTTAGAAATGAAATACAACACTTATGTTGTGAAATCTAACCTGGTTGCATCCAGTAGTGCTTTACGTTTTGTTCCCCCCAAATCCCGTTCCCTTAATTATAATACCTTACCTGTTTTATCTGATCAGATTCTGGTATTTGTGTAGCCATATTCTTTTGGTATGTTTATTAGTCACCTGATTAAAAAAAAAAAAAGGTCAATCTACAGTTTTTGCTCTGAACTCTAGTGTCTTCTTAAAATTTCTTAATTATTCCACTGGTTGACAATTTAACTCTGATCTGAGCTGCTAATGATTCTTTTACTATAGGTAAATGTGAAGTTTCAATTAATTCTTAACAAACACCATGCACTTTTAAATCAACAATGCTCAAGAAAGATACTCAGAATTCCAGAAGATGCTAAAGGAAAATTTCTGAAGTTATACATTCTGGAGTTCATAAAGGGCAATCACAAAGACTTACTAGAAACTTCTGGTATAACTTGGGGGCAACAGAAAGGAAAAAAAAAAAACTTTCTAAATTACTGAGGTTTACACATATCCTAAATGTAGGACTTCAGTTAATCTAGATTCAAGAATGTGTATCTTGTTTATTTACTGTATTCTAGCTAGTTCTAAAAAGTTTGAGCATATCATATGAAAGGTTTATATAAAATAAAGCTGTTTAAAAGAGAAATTAAACATCATGTAAAAGGAAGAATAAGCAAATACTGATCACATACACTGTTATGTTATGCGTTATATTCAGCTTTGAGTTCCCTAATAAAGCAGAAAAGATAAACTATATGTATGTATGTTTCTTATTGGATCGTCAATTACTTAGTTGCCTTGAAAAGCACAAATACTAGGAAATTCAAGTTTAAGGCAAAGCATATGACACTACTATCAAAAAATTAACATTCTCATTTTTAGTAAAACATATAATCAATGTTAATTTCACTTTAACCCCTCCCAACCATGTATATAATTTCCCCCCTTCTGTATTTACTTTTCCCTCCTCTTTTTTCCTTATCCGAATATTGTGATAACTACTGATTTTTTCTTTAGAGAGAGAGAATTTTTAATATTTATTTATTTTTAGTCCTTGGCGGACACAACATCTTTGTTTGTATGTGGTGCTGAGGATCGAATCTGGGCCACACGCATGACAGGCGAGCGCACTACCGCTTGAGCCACACCCCCAGCCCCACTACTGACATTTTTAAAAGTCATAAGCAAGGGAAAGCATTAGTTCTTTTCTATTTGGTACGCTAGTCTCATTTTAGATGTTATAGCTCATAGTTTTCTTTGGAGTAATGATTAATAAAAGGTGTAACTGTGTATATCAAAGAACTTTGGGTTTAGTAACAAGACAGACAACCCTTCCAAATCCCTTTTTATCTGCTGTTGAACAAACACTTAGTAGAAATTTTAAGTGAGCCCAAAGTTTAGGGAACTAGTGTTCCATAAACGCCTTGCAAGTTAACAAGAATGCTCTTTATTCCAGTTTTATTTCAGTGTTATAAACAATATATATATATATATATTTTACTGTAGAAACTATTTGGATAAACACCAAGAATTAATTAAAAGTAACCATTTTTCAGATATTGCTGTATCACCTATATGTTCCAGGTAAGGTACTATCCATTATATTTCCCCTTAGTTGTATGTAAATGATCAAACACAGATTCCAACCCCTCCAAATAGGCTTGCACAGAAATCCAAGCCTATTTAATCATCTTCCAGTATCATCATCAAACTTACATTTAGAATCTTGGCAGTTATGATTCTAATTCATTAATTGGTATATGTTCATTCAGTAAACACTTAGTGAATGTACTGAGGACAGTGGTAGTTATGAAACTAGCTTCTGACACTATGCTTCTGAGACAAGATGCATTTTTATGGCTGCTATAAAACACCATTACCCAGTCAAAGAAACAGGATTCCATACGTATATCATGCAGTGATAATTGTTTAGGACATGTGCTTCCAGGAAGATGGCGCAGCTGTGTCTTTCCTCATTCCTTTAACATGTACAACTAAAAAATCTACATTATATGTAAAACAAATATAAGAAGACTTTTGAGAGGTGGATAGAAGGTAGCAGACTGGTTAGGACCTTGGACTCAGAAACACAGGGGTTAATTCTCTGTATTTTTAGTTCTTTATATAGACTTAAAAGCTGAAGAAGCTGGCCACCTGCAAATGGGGGCAGTTAAAAAAACAAACAAACCCACCACACACCAAAAGCTTGGTCTGTAACCAAAATTGCAAGACAGAAGACTAAATTTAGGCAGTAACCACTATATACCTAGCAAAGTCCACAGAAAAAACTGTCACTCTTATCCCTACACACATCAGCTTAGGCCAACTGGGAAGCCTAGATTTCCATCTACAAGGAATGTAATGAGGTGCTCCAACACCTATACTGTAGTGCTGCCAGAAACGGCTGGTTAGGGAAAGGGTCATTCATCCTGCCAGGCAGTATAAAGACCCCCATCCCACAACTAACACCAAGTGTCAGTGGAAACCAGACAGGGAGACTAGCTTCCATCCCAATTTCTTTCCTCTGGGATAGTATCAAAGAAGGTCTACTTGAGATTCAGGACTTGAATTACTGCCCCATGAAGATTAGGCCATATGCCCTACTGTGATATCAGTAGAGGCCACTGGGGAACAGTAATGAGGTACTCCAGTCTTTCCCAGCTAGGAATGCCTGAAAGCATTCCAAATTCAACAAAAGACATAAACCTAAAATTCAAGAAGTTGAATGAATCCCAAGCAGCATAAACCCAATGAAATCCACATCAAGTCAAATACCTAAAATTTAAAAATCAAAAAAATCTGAAAGCAGCGAATGAAATACAACATCTTTCTATAGGTAAAAACTAATCAGGATAATAGCACATTTCTCATCAGAAACTATGGAGGCCAGAGGAAGAGGAACAAAATTTTTCAAGTGCTAAGAGAAAAGAATGGTCAAACCAGACAAATGTATTTAATGAAAGTATCCTTCAGGGATGAAGAAGAAACCAAGACATCCTCAAATGAAGGAAAACTAGTAAGAATTTTTTGTCCACAAAACTGCCTGAAATAATGTTTAAAGATTTTAAACAGAAAACATTAAAAGTAATGTTGGGACATAAAGAAGAAAAATACAGTAATAAAAAGAAGTTCAGTATAATACATTTTCCTTCTCTTCTTGAGTTTCCTATCTTATTTTCATCAATTATAGCAAAAATCACAAGACCATTTAAGGTGGTTCTAAATATATGTATGCAATAGCTGGCTGCAGTGTGCGTGCCAGTAAATCCTAGCGACTTGGGAGGCAGAAGGATCACAAGTTCAAGGCCAGCCTTAGCAATTTATTGAGACCCTCAGCAACTTAGTCAGACCCTGTCTCAATATAGAAAATAAATAGAGCTGGGGCTGTAGCTCAGTGGTAAAGTACTCCTGGGTTAAATACTCAGTACAGATATTCATCAGAAAACTGTAGGTAAATCAAAATGGACCACAGGACTGCAGGAAAAGAAACAAAAACAAAAACAAAAAGTAACAGGTTTAAACCCCTAGTAGATGGAAAAAAACAAAAACCAAAAACAAAACCTCAATTTAAATATGCCAGTTAAAAGACAGACTGGGAGTGGATTAAAAAATATCATCCAGGTATAAATGGTCTACAAGAAAGTCTTCATATTTAATGATATACACAGGTTAAAGACAAAAGGATGGAAAAAGTTATACAATCACAAGAAAGCAGGACTTTGGATTAGACAAAGGGGAATGAAGGAAAGAGAGAGGGGATGGGAATAGGAAAGACAGTAGAATGAATTGGACATCACTTTCCTATGTTCGTATATGACCAGAGTAACTCCACATCATGTACAACCACAAGAATGGGAAGTAAATACTCCATGTTTGTATGACATGTCAAAATATACTCTATTCTCATGTATATCTAAAAATAACAAAAAATTAAAAAAAAAAGAAACAAAGCTATTCTAGTTGTAATTTAAGTGAATTTCAATTAAAATAAATGAATTTAATTAAATGTTTAAAATATATTTGTTAACAAGGAATAAATACTCATGATGTTACAAAAAAAGAAAGCAGGAATAGATAATATCAGAGAAAGTAGATTTTAGAACAAAGAAAATTATTAAAGACAGAGACACATAGGGGTTGGAGTTGTAGCTCAGTGGTAGAGTGCTTGCTCAGCTAGTGTGAGGCACTAGGTTCAATTCTCAGCACCACATAAAAATAAATAGATAAATAAATAAATAAATGGTATTGTGTCCATCTACAACTAAAAATAATAATAAAATAAAAAAGGACATATAGAAAAATTTATCAAGAGATATAGCAATCCTTAATATGTATGCATCAAACACAGCTATAGTTGGGTGGGGTGGTGTACACCTGTCATCCCAGCTACTAAGGAGGATAAGGTAGGTGAATTGCAAATTAGAGGTCAGCCTCAGCAACTTGAGAGACTATTTTAATATTTCTGTCTCAAAGGAGAAAGAAAGAAGAGAGGACTGGGATATATCTTAGTGGTAAGTGCTTGCCTAGCATGTGTAAGACCCTGAGTTTAAACCCTAGCACTGAAAACAAAACAACAACAACAAAAAACTGCATTTCTATATGTTAGCAACGAATATAAATGCACACTGAAATTATAACACCAATGACAATTACTAAAAAAAACCCCCAAAAACGATATGGATAAAAGTATGTTTATGTATAAAATGCTAATAATTAAGACATAATAAACAGACGTGTCATGTTTTCACAGATTAGAAGTCTTGAAAGAGTAAGGATGTCATTTTTCCCAAGACTGATATGTAGACTTAGGGTAATTTTAACCTTGAATTAAGTCTGTTACCTTATATAAAAATCAATTCAAAATGGATTAGGGACTTAAAGTAAAATATAAAATTATTAAAATTTTTAGAAAACTATGAGAACTCCTCAGACATTAGTGCTAGATAACATCAAAAGCATAATCTATAAAAGGAAAATTTTGATAAATCTGATTTCAGCAATACTAAAAACTTGCTTTGTAAAAGATACTATTAAGAGGACAAAAAGACAACCACAAGGCAGGCATGGTGGTGCACACCTGTAATCTCAGCTTTGGTATCTTACCAAGACCCTGTCTCAAAAAAAAAAAAAAAAAAAAAAAAAAAAAAGAAAAAAAAAATATATATATAAATATGTAGGGACGGAGAGAGAGGGCTGACACTGTAGATGTAGCTCAGTGATACAGAATCCCTGGGTTTAATCCCCAGAATTTAAGCATAATAATTACATATCATTCACTCTACAATTCTGTTCCTAGGCATTTAGTTTAGAGAAATGCAAGCTTATATTCATACAAAAATCTGTCCCTGGTTATTTATAGAAACTTAACAGTTGAAAATGGAAAGAACTCAGATGTTTTTTACTGAGTATTTGGCTAAACAAACTTCTATCTATACTATGGAATACTATTCAGCAACAAAAAAGAGGCATGAATACATACAGCAGCTTGGAGAATGATGCTGAGTGAAAAGTCAATCCGAAAAGGTTACATACTGTATAATTCCATTTATGTAACATTTTGAAATGACAGAATTAAATAAATGAAGTCCATATTAGTGGGTGCCAATGGTTAAGGGGAGGAGGGTGAGATTGGAGTGTTGCTTCAAAAAAGGTAACATGAGAAAGCTTTATGATGGAATGTTCTGAATCTTGACTATATCAATATCCATATCCTGGATGTGATATTGTAGTCCAGTTTTATACAACGTTACCATTATGGAAAACTGGGTAAAGAGCATAAGATCTCTATATTATTTCTTATAACTGAATATGAATTTACAATGATCTCAGGATCAAGAGTTTAATTTTAGAGAGAGAGATTGCATAGTATTATAATCCCTGCCCCCAAACAAGATGCAGCAAGGTAAATGTTGTTAGCAAGAGATCCAAATTGGGCTGGAGTGGTGGTGCATGCCTGTAATCTCAGTTACATGGAAAGCAGAGGCAGAAGAATCACAAATTTGAGGCTAGCTTGAGCAACTTAGCAAGATCCTGTCTCAAAAAAAATCAAAAAGGGGGCTGAGGTTGAGGTTGTAGATCAATGGTAAAACGCCCCTGGATTCACCTTCAGTACAGTGTACCTGTCTCTGAAATTTACAGAACATTTAAAAACTTTATATGTTCTCTATCTCTAACTTCTGTACTGAAGTGGATGGGTAGAATTCCAAGTTAGACTTCTTTTGGATTCCCACTCAAAAAACAGGAAAAGATCCAAGAAATGGTAAGATGACTTTATGAAATTAGTATGACATGAAACTTTTTTGTGGGAACTTAAAAAATACAAGGACAATAAAATATGTATTAAGGAACTTGCTTTACCAGCAGGAATCTGGCTCAAAGTACAAAAGGCCACCCACCTGACCTGAGCTTTCTCACTGTATCTAGGACATGAAGCAAACTGGATTTTCCACACCAAAAAAAGAAAAGAGATCTGATTTCCTTAGAATTAAAATCTTAGAAAATTTACACGATGACTAATATAATAATCTAGTTCTCTTATTCCTATCCTTGTATTCCCTCAGGTTAAAATTCATGTTTATTGACTTTTTCATCCAGAAGTTAGAGATAGAGAACATATGAAGTTTTTAAATGTTCTGTAAATTTCAGAGACAGGTACACTGTGCTGTGTCAGTACTCCCAACCCCCTTGCTATGCAATTCATGATGACAAATGGATATCATTGGGAAGTCTTTGGCAAGATATAGATGAGGAACACCCCAAATGATACTGGTATGAATTTCTTTTTTGAATTTTTTTTTTTTAGTTATAATACCTTTATTTTATTTATTTTAGATACAATACCTTTATTTTATTTATTTACTTATTTTTATGTGGTGCTGAGGATTGAACCCAGTGCCTCACACATGCTAGTCTAGTGCTCTACCACTGAGCCACAACCCCAGCTCTTGTGGTTTGTTTTAGTTGTCTTTTAATGTACATTCCTTAAACAGTCTTCTCCTTTAAAAAAAAAAAGTTTATTATACTATAAAAGTAATATAATCTACTGATTATACTCAAAGACCACTGCTAACATTATGAGTTTTTCCTAGAATCATTTGATTATGTATTTTATTTTTTAAAACATTTCCTGGGCCTGCACTTAAACTCAATATTAGCTAATAGTCAGCAAGGCCCCCCAACCCCCGTGTCTGGAATGGAACCCAAAGCTTTGTGCATGCTAGGTAAGTGTAACCACTGAGTACACCCCCAACCAGCAATTTTCTTTTCTTTTCTTTTCTTTTTTTTTAGATGTTGATGGACCGTTATTTTATTCATTTATTTATAAGCGGTGCTAAGAATTGAACCCATGCCTCACACATGCTAGGCAAGCGATGTACCACTGAGCTACAACCCCAGCCCCAGCAGTTTTCTTAACTCTGCCTAAATCTCCATTGCTTATTTATTCTCTGTAGTGTTATTATTATCAAGATTATGATGAAACTAACCACAGACAAGTATTCCTAGTAAACAGTGGAGATGCTCAAATGAATGATTTTCAGATTCATTCTATAGTGTGAGGTCTTCTAAATCTTTTACCATTCATTGTGTAGGTTTTTAATCCTGAGGTATACTGACTGACAAAGACCAATAGCCACACAAAACTGCTGATGGTGAGAACAGGTTGCAACAATGTGGCTGTCTTTTTATTTGATTCTTTGTTTCTTTTCTTACAGAAAAGGTTTTAATTCTAGAGGCAAATATCCAATCAGGAGTTAGTGTCAGGTTAAATCCCTGAAAGCTGGTGTAGGAGAGAAGGGATAGAACTCTAGCTTACCTCTTATGAATGATGATAGTAATGCTTAGTTTTGTGCCAAATGATATATATTATAGAACCAGCAAACTTAATAGTAAAGGGAGATCTTATCAGTCATCGAGCTCAAACCTTTTCTGATGCATGAGTTTCCTTTCTGTTCTGGAAAAGTGGTTGTCCAGCCTTTGCTTGAACGTCTGTCTCCAGTGAGGCCTGATTTCTTACCTGAAAAATTAGGGTGTTATAGTATGACTGCTGAGGCCCTTTGGAGCTCTAAAGTCTTTCTGATGAAATCTAAAGTTCTGTGGCGATGTTATTTTTAAAAAAGTTTCTTCTTTTTTAAAGTTAAATGATACATCAGGTATTTTTCTTTCTTGCTGTAATGGGGATCAAACCCAGGGCATTATGCATGCTAGCATGCACTCTACCACTGAGCTACATCCCCAATACCCCTATTCCCCTCTATTCTGAGACTACAATTCTTTAGTATACTTAATGTCATCCTACATATTATTACTTCTTATATGATTCTTCTAATAACCCTGGGAGGGAAAGTTCGGAAATGTCTACATTTATAAGAGACCACTTTACAAACAGTAACTGCAACAGTAGGGGCCTAACTAAGGTGTTGTTCAAACTTTAAGCAGTGTTTTCCCTCTTACACCTTAAGACCTATGTTTCCAATAAGCTATTATTTAGAATACCATTTATCTAAAATACATTCTCCAAATAGACAAAAATGCTGTGAGCTCTCCAGACCCTTTCTTCAGCAACTGTTATTTTTGCTTATATTTTTTCACATTTATTAACCATGTCTATTATCTCTTCTTAATGCACATAGTAACTTCCCTAAATTATTTTCCTTTCCTTCTCAGAAAGGAAATCCATTTAGCAAAGAACAAAAGAGATTTCAAAGGCCCCAGAAAAATTTTATTTCAGGTGAATATCATCACATAACAATTTCCAGAAATGTATAATACTGAATAAAATAAATTAACCAGGACATGATGGGGAGATACCTTCCATTTCTTTTTAAAAATCATATGCAGATTTGTACCAACTTTGAAGCCAAATCCTAATTCTGCTCAAACTTAGTTTACAATAAATGATTCTTCTGATGTCCTTGGCCCTATCAATAATAATTGCTCCTGGTCTTTGAGGATTTGTACTGGTAATTGGCATCTTACGGTTCAGGCAAAGATCATATAAAACCTCTGAGTGACAAGCAGTTGAGGAACAGGATATATCTATGATCTTAAAGCAGCTCCGTAGGTTACATATCACAGAAAGAAAAGTACTCCTTCATGTTGGAAAGATCATAGTCACTATTCATATTAACCAAGTGATTAAACCTACCACCACATACATTGAGTCGTGGCATTAGGTATTTTATGTTGGGACCCACTAAGGCACAGAGCATTACTTATGTGGCATTCTTGTAAAAAAAAAACAAAAAGCTCTTTGATCATTAGGAAATAATCAGGAAAATCCACAATGTGCAATAACTGAAGAAAACTGGCTGGTCTTTTAAAAAAATGCAATGAAGAAAAGGTTGATGTAGATTAAGAGACTGAAGAGTATTGAGAACTATACATAGTGTGTGAACCTTGATTGGGACCTGATCAAAGAAACTTTTTTTTTTAACATAAAAATAAACACTTCCTGGATAATTGAGAAATTTGAATGTTATCAAGTATGATAATTTATTGATGTTGTGTAATACAATGTCCTTAAGGAGACACATGCTGAATAAATTGTGGTTAAAGTTCATGTTTGCAACTTACTTGCAAATGGTTCAGCAGGAAAATTTTATCTATATATGCGTGGAGAAAGAGTGGGGAAAAAAAAGCAAATACATGTTAAAAAAAAAGGAAAAAGGGGGGGAAAACGCCCTTCTGACCCATGGTTTTTTTTTTTTTTGTATCAGAGCTATCAGTGTCTTTGAGGTCAAATGTCTAAACTGTTTTTACTAACTTGTTTAATATAACCTAATAGGAATCACATGACCCTTTAAATTATTTGTAGCAGATTTAGGAAGTTATTTTAGTCAGATTTAGGTTGTCTAACAATAACTCTAATAACCCTAACAATGATAACTCATTGTTAACCAGAGCAGTTTTGAGAGATAATCATACTGCTTTCAGACTGGAAAGACTGACTTCAAGATATAAAGAACTGAGCCTTGGGCACTGGAGGATGACATTAAAGGGATTTTTAAGATCCAAATTATTCAAGTCATATTAATAAATGCCTTTGCTTAATAAATGTCTTAGAGATAAGAGGGGCAAGATAAGGTTTTGTTCCCCCCCTTTCACATTCACACCCAAGTTTCACCCAGAAACTATGGAAGTTAAGTGATCATAAGGTCTCTTGCAGCTCTGACATTGTTATTCTTTTAATACACTTATGCAAACTGTGAACAAATAGGTTCAACAAAAAAGACCAATGTCAATGGGGAAAATGTAACTGACATAATAGTTGTTAATTACTGAAACTCATCAAGATGCAAAAATAAGTGAAATGTTCTCCAAAGCTGTCCCGTAGGTCCATTTTAATTCTAGACGTCTATGAAAGTAGGCAGCTTTTCCAACGGATTACATATTTTACTTTGATTAATCTATTTTAAAGCCTACACACAGCAAGGCGAAAAGGGAAGGCTCTAAGCAGTGCGTCTTCGAAAATGAGCAGATAGCCCTGGTAGTCTAGAAAGGACTGGAGTCTAGAAAGGATTTTGCAGTTAAAGGAGGGACTCCAGCATGTCAGCGCAAGGTCGCGGCATAGAAAACCTTACAGCCCAATTCTCTGTCCCCGCCAAAGACCCAGACTCCCCAAACCTGAGCTTGAGGTGTCTCGGGGCCTCAGCTTCCCACCCTGGCAGGCTGACGAGGCCGCCGCGTAGGTGCGCACCGGTCGGACGCGCTGCCCGAGTCTGCAGCCCCCGCGGCCCACACACATCGCGGCCGCTCTCTCCCGGGACCCTGCCACCGTTCTGAAGCTGACCTCCGCCCCCCACCCGAGAGCCCAGGATTCTGAGGGCAGAGAAAAGAGACCATACTTAATCACAGGCTCTCGCATCCGACTGGTAAGAGGCTGAGGGGCTGCAATGCAGGTGGAGTCTGGGGGCTGAGGGTCGGGGTCAGGGTGCCGCCGCCGCTGGATGGCACAGAACACGTGGGAGCGGTGATGTCAAACAGTACTTAAACTCTTTGACGCAGATTCTTTACGACGTGGGGAAACCTAGGGAAAAAATCCAGTACCATAAATGAATTCTGAAATCCACTAAAAATTAACTTCATGGCTGGATGCTTAACCAACGCTCTCTATTCCTGACTCTCTCTCCCTACGACCCGAATCTATTGAAGCTCTTTGGAAGACTAATTTACTTAATCCCACGGTCCTAACGGTCTTCAGGAGCTACAGCGAAAACAATCCCTAATAAACACAAGTAGTGTTACCAGTCAGGTCAGGAGCGCTTCAGTCGAAAATGAGTCCCTCGAATTTTACCCAATATCTTAATCTTGTAGGGAGATGTGTTGTCTTTAAAATAAAAATAAATTCACATCTCTTTTAAGGTTTTAACAGTGCAAGTTTGTTTCCACCCGGACAGGGATGGAAGGGCACGGGAGAGTACTTGCGTTTTGGTTGGATGTTTTGGGCGCTTTTCTTGGCGCGCATGCGTGTTGTGTCTCAAGGGCGGGCTTAAAGGGAAGTGGGTGTTGACGCGCAGGCAGTAGAAGCTGTTGTCAGATCAGACCACTGACTGCGAGGTTGCCGGGTTTGCTGGAGACCAGAGTGAATTTAGGCGTCCGGTGATTGCATCTGGAGGCGTGTGTAAGACGCTGTCGGTGAAGAAAGCTTTTAATCTTATGTGGGTGATTTTTTTTTTTTAAACAGCATTTCGATTTTGCCTGCTTGACTCCCTCTTGAACAAATTTTAACCCCGTTTCCACATTTGTTTGTTTTGCACTGCCAACCCTCAGGTTGGGGAGGGCATTAACTTTGCTGTTGCTCTGTGGCCATTCTATTGTCATCCCCTTTTAGATTAATTGGCTTGGTGCATTAATAGACTCAGTGAGTTTTATGGCTAAATATGACCTAGTCGTCTTTGGTCCTGGATTAAGTACCAAAAGTTAAATTCCAGCTTTGTGAGTATTCTCCTTAGACATTTTAATTTTTAAGTTAATGACTGCATATTCATAATCACTTTTAATTCACGTTCTTTTTTTTTTTTTTAATATGCCCCTTTTCCCTTCTTGTATTCCCTTAGTCCTCAAAGAGGTGGAAGTTTTATTCAGAAGTCTTATGAACACAGAAGAAAGTTCTTCCATTCAGAATTGTGGGACTAGGTTTCTTGCTAACAATATGAAAAGCTCTGAGTTTAGCCCGGGAAAGAAAAAAAGGGTTAAAATGCCCGCGAGGAGACTTCGTGAGGTCCTTTCTCCGAATCAGGAAGACAATTTGGCTTTGTGGAAAGATGAGTTGCCCCGTGTTTCTCCAGTGCTGTCTGCAAATAAACGTCCTCCTGTTCGAATGGGGACTAACTCGAATGGAACATTGCATGGTATGTTATTCCATATACTGTAGTTTTTCAGCCAGTTTTCTTTTTTGTAAAACTTAATCTTTATTTTGGTTATTGTGCATCAAAATATAGGGGATTCTTAATGTTTAAATTCAAAAGTGTAAGATATTTCCGGCTTATACCAATGTTTAAAAACTGACCCTGTTCCCTGGGAAAATGGCCAGGCATAGAGGGTCCACAAAATGAATGGTTTTGGTAAATGAATAACTTTTCCTATTGTGCTTTTTCTTCGTGTCATGTTTGCATATTATTCTTGTTCACGTTTATGATAGACATGCTTAACTTGTATAATGAATTAAATTTCCCCCAGTAGTGCTCTTTACCAAGTGCTCTATAGTACTATCCACTTTGGCATAGTATAAACACAACTTAAGTCATTTGATGACTTCTTTGTTTCAATTCATTTATCCTGTCTGGAGCTCAGAGAAAATGAAAACATTATGTTTTTACCCACTTTACTATAAATTCTACTGGTTATTGTAAGGATAAAATTGATGAATATAAGCTGGGTGTGGTGGCACACACCTTTGATTCCAGCCTCTCAGGAGGCTGAGCAGGAGGATGGCAAGTTTGAATCAGCCTGGACAATTTAACAAGATCCTGTCTTAAAATAATAAAGGACTGAGGATGTAGCTTAGTGGTAGAGTTTCCCTAAGTTCAATTCCCAGTACTGCCAAAAAATAAAAAATAAAATAAATAAACAACAAAGTGCTTTAATTTTATTTTTTTAATTTTTATTTTTTTTAATTTTTAATATTTATTTTTTAGTTATCGGTGGACACAACATCTTTGTATGTGGTGCTGAGGATCGAACCCGGGCCGCACGCATGTCAGGCGAGCGCGCTACCGCTTGAGCCACATCCCCAGCCCTAATTTTATTTTTATTTTTGCAATGCTGGACATAGACAGTTGCTCATCCCAGGCAAGCACTCTACCACTGAGCTATATCCCCAGCCCTTCAAAACACTTTTATAATGCTGGGGTTTTGGAGTACAGCAATGACACCATAATAGGCTCCTTGTTCAATCAGGCTTTCATATCATGTTCATATTTTGTTCCTGGGAAATCCCATAGTTTGCCCATATCCAATAGTGAACTGATGTTTTTTTTCTTTTTGTACTGGGGATTGAACTCAGGGGCTTAATCACTAGCCACATCCCCAGTTCTTTTAAAAATTTTATGCAGAGTCACGGTCTCACTGAGTTGCTGAGGGCTCACTAAATTGCTGAGGATGGCTTTGAACTCGTGATTCTCCTGCCTCAGCCTGTGGAGCTGCTGGGATTACAGGCATGTGCCATTGCTCCCAGCTTAAACTGATGTATTTTAAAACATTTTATACTTATGTCTCTTTATTGTTCATACTGACTCCTATTTTCCCTAATTATTTTTTCATCCAAAGTATCTGTCAAATATAGAGCTTATAGTTCTTGAGTCATGCCTATAATTATAGGTAAGCTACTGTTTTTAAAAACACTCAAATTGATTCCTTTATTTTGTTAGGTTCTTCGGATATAACTTCTTCTAGAAATTATCACAAGCCTCCATTAGAAAATTCTGCTATATCAGAAAGCGTAAGCAAGAGTCCTTAAATATGTTAATCATGTTAAAATTTTCATTATTGTCAAACAATATGTTCTTATGTTCAATTAGCAACATGCCTTGTTTTTCTTTATCATGTGTGAAGAGAAATGTTTCATATACTACAATTGGAACTTGAATATGTTTGAGATATTAAATATGTTTACTGGATTGTTAGCCTCATTGTTTATTTTTTAGAAAGTTAACACCTGTTAACTTTCATCAGTGGCTAGCCTTGAACAATTTTTTTTGTATGATATTTTTCCTTTCCCCTTTCTAATTTAGCAGGGGAAAAAAAAAGGGTGAAGGACAACACTGAGTAAATCTAGTACTGTAAAAGGTCATTGTGTTTTAATACTGAATAGGGTCCTAGAGATGAAGTCTAGAATTGCACACATGAGCAGAAAGCTATTTGCCAGTAGGTGTCAGAGAAGCTTTCTAAGACTACATAAGATCTCAGTAAAAAAGAGATCTGTGATTAATTTGTGATCTTTCGCCATTCATTGATCATTCTTATCTACTCCATTTGATTAACAAAGAGTCAGATTTTCACATTTGAACTGAAGCAACTGAGATGTTAAATAATTATTTATTTAGTTAGTTGTAGTTGGACACAATACCTTTATTTTATTTATTTATTTTTATGTGGTGCTGAGGATTGACCTAGGGCCTCACACGTGCTAGGCAAGCACTGTATCACTGAGCCACAACATCAGCCCCAATAATTTATTTTACTACAAGTGGCAAATCAAGAATTGAGTCTGGATCTCAGTGCCACATTTGCTTGTTTGCCCATTTGCTCATTTATTCTCTTCTCTGACAGGATATTATTGACTCATTGAACAAATCCTTGGGTAGCTTCAAAGTACCTAAGCATTGTGTAATGTTGGGAAAGAAATATACAAAACACACAGTCCTGCTCTCCCAGAGCACAGTAATCACAGTTAGTAAATGGTATTGGTAAGGAATAAACCATAAAGGTTATTTAATTTTTCACTTTTTCCTTTTATATCCCAAAGGATTTTTCTAAAGATGTTGTAGTGCAGAGGTTACCTTTGGATAAAACAGAAGAGAGCAACAGACAAAACGGTAAAAGAATAGAATTGACATTTCTTATTGTGGTAAAATATACATAAATTTTCCATTTTAACCAATTTAAAATGTATAGTTTGTGACATTAAGTATCTTTACGTTGTTGTGCAACCATCATCACTGTCTATCTCCAGGACTTTGTTTTTTTAATCTTTCCCAACTGAACTCTATGGCCATTAACTACTAATTCCTGCCTCTATGAATTTGACTATGCTAGGTACCTAATATAATTGGACTTATTCAGTATTTATCCTTTAGTGTTTGGCTTATTTCTCTTAATGTATTGTCTTCAGTATTCATTCTTTTTTTAGCATGTGTCAATATTTTCTTTTTAAAGGTAAAATTGATTTCTGGATATTCATTCAACAAACTAACAGGTTTTTTATTATTATTACTATTATTATTATTATTTTGAGTGCTGGGAATTAAACTCAGGGCCTCATGGATGCTAGGCAAGCACTCTACTACTGAGCTATACCATGTTATTTTAATTTTAATTATTCTCTCAAATTAAGTTATTAATACACTCAAAAATCCAGAAAAGTGTTTGCAATAGTAAAGATTATTTTAGTATTACCAATCTATTATACAGGTTTGGTATTGGATATACATTATTATTATTTACTTATTTATTTTTTGTGGTGCTGGGGATTGAACCCAGGGGGGCTTTGTGCATGCGAGGCAAGCACTCTATCAACTGAGCTATATCCGTAGCCCCCATTTATAAATTTTTTTTGTAAATTCTGAACTCAGGTTTTGTAGGGTCAGATAATAGATTAAAAATGTCCATCAAAAAGTTTTATTTATTGGCAAATTTTAAAGCAATTTTTTTTATTCTAAGTAGTATTAAAATTTTATCAAATTTTCCTTGATCTTTTGCAGTGGAGATTGAACCCAGGGCGCTTTACCATTGAGCCACATCACCAATCTTTTTTTTTTTTCCAAATGTTTTTTAGTTGTCAATGGACCTTTATTTATTTTATTTTTTAAGATTTATTGATATGTAGTGCTGAGAATTGAACCCAGTGCCTCACATGCTAGGCAAGTGCTGTACCACTGAGCCACAACTCTAGCCCCTAGTCCTTTTAATTTATATTTCAATTTTTTTTAAAAAATATTTTTTAGTTTTACCTGGATGCAGTATCTTTAATTTTTTTTTCTTTTACTTTTATGTGGTGCTGAGCACTGAACCCAGTGCCTCACATGTGGGAGGCTAGTGCTCTACTGCTGAGCCACATCCCAGCGGCCTATATTTTAAATTTTGAAACAGGGTCTCCCTAAGTTGTTGGGGCTGCTCTTGAACTTGTGATCCTTCTGAACCTTCTGAGCCTTCTTTTTCTTTCTTTTTATTTTTAAGAAATCTTTTTTTTTATAATTTTTTTTAAAGAGAGAGTGAGAGTGAGAAAGAGAGAATTTTTTAATATTTATTTTTTATTTTAGTTATCGGCGGACACAACATCTTTGTTTGTATGTGGTACTGAGGGTCGAACCCGGGCCGCACGCATGCCAGGCAAGCGTGCTACCGCTTGAGCCACATCCTCAGCCCCTTAAGAAATCTTTTCCATGTGTAAGATTTAATTCTCAAGCATAATAAAAACAATTCTCTATAACACAGGCTCTTCTCTATATAAATCTGGTCGAAGGAGAAATTCATATAACATAATATCAAATATTTACTTTGGTTTGCATAACAATTTCCTCAGCATTTTATTTTATTTTTTTAAATGTGGCAAAGTACATATAACATGACACATCTCATCTTAACTATTTGTAGATGTCCTTGTTTCTCAGGTATTTTTGATACAAATTTTTCTAGTATCTAGGGTTATGACTATTCTTGCCTTTTTTAAAAAAATATTTATTTTTTAGTTGTAGGTGGACACAATATTTTTATTTCATTTTTATGTGGTGCTGAGGACCAACCCGTGCCTCATGCATGCCAGTCGAGTGCTCTACCACTGAGCCACAACCCCAGCCCCTATTCTTGCCTTTTTAAATTGAGAAATCCTATTATTAAATCCTAAACATCCCCCCACCCCCAATAAGTACTTATGATTGAACCTAGGATCTCAAGCTTGCTAGATGAGCTCTTCATTGTTGAGTCTATCCCTGGCCCTTTCAGAAAAGTTTGTTTTTAGTTTGGGATAGGTCTTATTTAAGTTGTCCTGGCTGGCCTTGAACTTGCAATCCTCCTGCCTCAGACTTATGAGGAGCTGGAATTATAGGCACATACCATTGCATCTAGTCCTAAACATTTTTTTTTTTAAGTTGATGGACCTTTACTTTATTTATTGATATTTGGTGCTGAGAATTGAATCTAGTGCCTCACAAATGCTAGACAAGTACTCTACCACTAAGCTACAACCCTAGCCCCCTAAATATTCTTTTAGTTTAAAAAAGTGGGTTATGATTATGGTGGCATACCTCTGTTATCCCAGCAACTTGGGAGCCTGAAGCAGGAGGATCACAAGCAGGAAGATCACAACCCCAGCTCCTTTGTTATTTTTTTCATCAGTATGGCTAGAATGAGACCAGCCTACGCAATTTAGTGAGGTCCTGTCTCAAAATAAAAATAAAAAGACTCGGGGTGTGCCTTGGTGGTAGGTGGCCTCTGTGTTCAATTTCCAGTACCCCCAAAAAAAAAAAAAAAAAAAAAAAAAGATGAGGTTTTGTGAGTGGCTTATTAAAATTTAATGAATTTTTGTTATCTCAATTTTGCAGCAAATGATATCTGTATTTCTCAGTATACCATGGGACAGAAGGATGCTCTAAGAACAGTTTTAAAGCAAAAGTAAGTTTCATTTACAGAAAATAGTTGTACCATGTTTGTGTTTAAAATCAACGTCCCTTGTACTTTGGAAATACAAAAACCTCTTCACTACATAATGTATTGTGAGATGATATATAAAGCATTTCTCATAGTTTTAGGCACATATAAAGTACTCAATAGCTATTAGTCGTTGTTATAGAAGAGGTTCTGTGCTAAGTGTTTTATTACATTAACTCATTTAACACTCTCAAATCCCATGAAGTAGATTCTGTTATAATGCCAATTTTATAGAACACATGAATATGCATAACATAAATCCTGTGACAGAGATTCTGTTGCATCCCAGTTTTACAGAATCCCCATTTTATGGATGAGGAAACTGAGACATTGAGCTTTTCCCAGGGTCATGGCAAATTGTTACTGGGCTGGCATTTAAACCCAGGCATTCTACCTTCAGAGCCTGCATTCTTAACCAAATCATGATACTGCTTGTAGCAGTGGTCAAGTAGTGCCTTATACATAATACTTATTATTTACTATCAAAGAACCTTTAGGTTTTTTCCTGGTCAAGATATGAGGAAGAAGCAAACTTCATACCTTTATGGAACAAAATACAAAACCAACCCTGACAAGAACTCATGATAAACATGAAGCAAGAATACATCTACTAGTATGAAGGCAATTTTTGTTATTTTATTTTATTTACTTTTAAAATATTTTTTAGTTGTAGTTGGATACAATACCTTTATTTTAATAGGTGCTGAGGATCGAACCCAGGGCCTCGCACGTGCTAGGCGAGCACTCTACCGCTTAACCACCAGGCTTGCTCCCCAAATGCAGCTACTTTTAACTGTTACCCCTTTCTTCTAGAGAGTATTTTATAAATTAAAATTATATGCCTATGTTCCTATTCTTGATTTATTAAATTTAGACTATACTCATCCTCATATGATAGTATTTAGCTGTCTTAACTACTCTCTGCCATCCTTTTATTGTTGTTATCTAATACTTTTAATTAAATGAACCATTGATTATGTGGACATTACGCACTATAAGTGGAACAAGAGCCACAGATTTACAAATACCGTTTTGTTCAAAAAGTTTTAGTATTTACAAAAATAGAGAGGATAATTTAATGCACCGCCATACTCCCATTGTTTAGCTTTAGTTGTTAGCATTGTTTTATTTTAATTTCTCCTCACTCCCTTACCCAAGTATTATTTTTAAACCTATCTCAGAAGTAATTTCATTTTATCTGTATTTTAGTAGGTGTTTCTAAAAGATTAGTATTTTTTCTTTTCTTTTTAAAGTTTGTTCTCAGGCTGAGGTTGTGGCTCAGCGTTAGAGCACTCACCTAGCATGTGCAAGACCCTGGGTTTGATTCTCAGCACCACATAAAAAGGAATAAAAGTATTGTGTCCAATTACAACTAAAAAATAAATATGAAAAAAAATGTTCTAATTAGTTATACATGGCAGTAGAATGCATTTTGATGTAAAAGATTAGTTTTTAAAAAGGCAGTGCCACAATATTGTTAATATACCAAAGACATAATACTAGCTATTTCTTAATATTATCAATCATACAGTTAATATTCAAGTTTCTCTGATTGTCCCATAATTTTTTGTTGTTGTTGTTCATTTCTTTGTATCAGGATCTAAAGAAGGGCCACATGTTGCATTTGATTGATGTGTCTTTTTTTTTTTTTTTTTTTTTTGGTACTGGGTATTATTTCAGGAGCACTTGGCTACTGAGCCACATCCCCAGCTATTGCGTCACATGACTAAACTGGTCATTCCAGCTGAATTTGGGGAATAAATAAAGACACAGACATAGAAAGTACCTTTTCTTTAAGTTCAATGACTGCTCCTCAGCCACAGCTCCCACAAGGGCAGTGCATGCAAGAAAGAGAGCTAGGAGCACATGCTGAACCCTTTTATTGGGGAGAAGCCATTCAAATGAGGCAAGGGGTCAGGTTTTCATGGGGTTGAGTCTAACATCCTGATGTCTTGCTGTCAGCAGGTTAACTGACATCTAGGAAGCCCATGCCCATCTTATGTGCTGTGTGGGGATCAAAGGCAGAGGCAGAGGCAGAGCCAGCACCAGGGAAAAGATGCTTACTTTCCCTGCCCAGAGGGGCAGCGTTGGTTCAGTCCACTTTGTGTGCTCAATGCTCATAGTTGACATACACACAACCTATGGCTGGTTTGCCACTTCTCCACATTCTTGTCGATGAAATCCAAGGGGCGCTTGGTTCCTATGTGGCATTTATTTATTTTAGCCCTACTTTGTATTTTATTTAGAGACAGGGTTTCCTGAGTTGCTTAACACCTCGCTTTTGCTGAGGCTGGCCTTGAACCCAGGATCCTCCTGTCTCAGCCTCCTGAGCTGTTGGGATTACAGGTGTGTGCCACCACTGTGACTGGGGATAAATGTGTCTTTTAAGTCTGTTTTATTTATTTATTGCTTTTGTGATGCTGGGGAATTAAACTGAGGGCCTCATGCATACTAGGCAAAAAAACTGAATAAGCTGGGTGAGGTGGTGCACTCCTGTAATCCCAGCCGCTCTGAAGGTTGAGGCAGGAGGATCTTAAGTTCAATGCCAGCCTCAGCAATTTAGCAAGACCCCAAGCAACTTAGCAAGACTATGTATCAAAATAAATAAAAAGGGAAGGGGTGTGACTTAGTAGTTGACCACATCTGCATTTAGTCCTCAGTACCATAAAAATTAAATGAACAAACAAAACTTGAACAATAGAGAAATGGCAGGGAAAAGAGAAGAAATCAATTCTACCAGATAAAAATGAATCCAATAAAGTAAAAAACATACACAGTAAAATGTTTTTAACTGGTTCTTAGAAGTTTAGAAGTATAAGCAACTTCCTGACAAATTTAGGTCAGAAAAATGATGGTAGAATACATGAATTAGAGATAAAAAGAGTACAAATAATAGATTTAGAGGAGACAAAAACAAATGAGAGTACAATGTAGTTACATGCCTCAAATTTAAAATTCTAGATGAAATTAAATGATTCACCAAGAATAATCATAGAGCTAGATTTTAATAGGCCAATTGCTAAAAAAAATGGAAAATGCTTTAAAGAATAAACCTTCTAAAACAGTGATGATTTTGTTTGAATTCTTGGAAAAATATTAAGAAACAGATTACACTTATGCCATTCTGCTCCAGTACAGAGCATGCTATCCATGTCGTTTCCTGAGGCTAACCTAACCCAAATACCCAAAGCTAAAATTTAGTTTTATCCTAAGTGTTTTTGTTTCGATCATGGTAATTTTTCCAAAAAGTTCGTGTAATAAAATCATTAAATCAACTATTCATCTGATAGCTAAAGATAACAATTTTATTGATGTGTTATTTCTCAAGTTATAAATAGGGTATGTATTTTGTGTTAGAAGATCAATACATAATAATGAAATAGAGTTTGGCTCAGGAATGCAGCAATGTTTTAAAAATAATAATTGAATTTTTTAAGGTACTAAGGATTGAACCCAAGATTTCACAGATGCTAGACAAGTGCTCTGTCACTGAGCTACAACCTAGCCCCCTTTTAATTTTAATTTTGAGATGGGGTTTCATTAAGTTGCCCTGGCAGGCTTCAAATGTGGAGTGCTCCTGCATTAGCTTCCCGAGTATCTAGGATTATAGGCTAATGCCAGTATACCTGGAAATAATTGCGAATTCTAATATAGCAATTATTATGCTCTCTGCATTGGTTTCTCGTTTTAATCTTTACAAAAGCCTGGAATGTCTTAAAATGTTCCCATATTAAAAATGAGGTTCAGGCTGGGGTTTTAGCTCAGTGGGAGAGCTCTTGCCTAGAATGTGTGAGGTGCTGGGTTAGATTCTCAGCATTACAAAAAATAAATAAGTAAGTAAAATAAAAGTCCATCAACAACCAAAAACAAAACAAAAAAGAGGCTCAGGCAGTTTTAAGCATTGCCTCACTAATAATTCATGATTCATTATATATTTATCATTGGAATAAATAAGAAAATATGTATGACAAGCACTAATGATTACATTTAATAAAATGTCATGCTCATTTCTTACTTACCTTACCATGCACACAAACCTCTTTAAAACTAACAATAGAGTGATAGATTCAGATTCTTAATATGAAGAAAATAGTTAATATCCTGTTTAATAGTAGAATTGAGAGCTCATTGTCTTTTTGGTTTGGTGGTACTGGGGATGGAACACAGGGCTTCATGCATGTTAGGCAAGCACTCTCTCACTGAGCCACATCCCTAGCCTTCATTGTTTCTTTTTGTTATTGTTTGTTTATAATTTGGAAGTCCTATCTGTGGCAATTAGAAAATAAAATGAGATCAGGTATAGATATTGGAAAAAAGGAGGAAAAATTTACATTGTAGAAGATATTCTGTACTTAGAACAAAAAAAGTTATAAATATTCATGATTAGAAATCTGTAGAAACTATGTGAGGAAGTATGAAACTTTCCTTGGGAACTGACAAAGGCTAGGATATATTGAGATACTCAACATGTTCTGGATGGGAAGACTTAATACTATAAAAGTCCCATTTGTCTAAAATTAGCTTATAGGTATTGCTATAGTCATTGAATTTTGTTTTAGAATAATTGGTAGATGGAATTTAGCCAAGTAATTTTAATGTTTACTTGGAAGAACATACAGCTGAGAAAAAGTATATGTGTTTATGTGTTTTTATGTGTGCCTGAACATTCTGTTTATTTTTCCAATGTTAATTTTCCAAAATTATTTAAAAATGAATTTTCTAAAAGTAGCTTAGCTATTCTCAACTGTACATATTCTATATGTTTGTATTCTTTGTTTTTGGTGCTAGGGATCAGACCCATGGCCTCATACATGCTGGGTAAGGGATCTTTGACTGAGCTATATCTCCAACCCCTATATTTATGTAACTTAACTGTAGAGTTGTGACAAAATGGAATGATGTAGTACTTGTCCTATTTGATATTATCATGTGCTTTAAAACTGTAAATAATGCACGATAATAGACCAGAATCTTTGAGAAATGAAGAATCTGGCCAAGTTGTCTAGTACAAGGAAAATATGAATTCTAAGGGCTGGGGATGTGGCTCAAGCGGTAGCGCGCTCGCCTGGCATGCATGCGGCCTGGGTTCAATCCTCAGCACCACATACAAAGATGTTGTGTCCCCTGAAAACTAAAAAAAAAAAAAAAAAAAAAAAAAAAGAATAAAAAATTCTCTCTTTCTCTCTCTAAAAAAAAAATGAAAAGAAAATATGAATTCTTCTAAAGGAGTTTGGACTTTAAGAGGGATGACAAATCATTAAAAAGTTGTAAAAATAAGATACATTTTTAAAAAATGTTTTTTTTTTTAGTTTTAGGTGGACACAGTATTTTATTTTTATGTGGTGCTGAGGATTGAACCCACTGCCTCATGCATGCGAGGTGAGCATTCTATCACTGAGCTACAACCCCAGCCCCAAGATGAGATATATTTTTTTAAAAGACTCACTCTAGTAGTGGTATGAAATAATGATTTGGAAGGGGGCTGGGGTGTTGTCCAGGAAGTCATTTGGCTGTGGAATTTTCAGGGGTCTCTTTGACAGAGAGATAGGTCCTAAATACATTAGGAGGGGTGGGATGGAGGCATAAATCATGCTAGGTTAAATAGTAGTAGACAGATATGGAAGCTGATTTGTGTATAGAATTGATAGATGTGAAGTTGAGGAAGGTGGTAAGAATGAATTCCAAAATTTTGGCTTGCATAAATACATGATTGGTAGTGTCATTCGTTAAGAAAGGGAATCCTTGGGAGAATAAATTTCATTTTGAGTGTGAGGGTTCAAGATACCTATGAAGCATTCAGGTAAAACTCATTCTAGAAAATTGAATATAAAGATCAAGTTTTCAAAAGGGTCAAAACTAGAAATCCATATGCAGAAGTCATTAGTGTGTAGATGACTACTACTAGTAGTAGTGTAGTATCAGTGTGTAGATGTATTGCTCAGAAGTAAAGAAAGATAAAGAGTGAAAATGTTCACTAAATTTAGCAAGAATTATTAGCGAGCTTGGTGAGAACAGTTGTAATGTATATTGGTTTATTTAATGGATTTAGGAATAAAGAAACAAGCTCTAAATAAAAGTTTAGAAGAAAATAATTATTTCTGAATGGGAGGATTATGTACATTTACCTGTTTTTTTTTTTTTTTTTTTGTGTGTGTGTGTGTGTGGTGCTGGGGATCAAACCCAGGGTCTTGTGCATGTAAAGCAAGCACTCTACCAACTGAGCTATATCCCTAGCCCTTGCCTGTTCTTTATACTTGGTGCTGTTTACATTTGCTACATTAAAAATAAAGTTTAAAAGCCTATAAAGATACAGTGACACACACCTGTGATCTCAGCTACTTGGGAAACTGAGGCAGGAAGATCTCAAGTTTGAGGCTAGCCAGAGCAACTTAAAAGAAAAAAGAAAGAAAAAGAAAGCCTGTATAGAAGAAGCTATCTAACCTTATAAGGTTATGTTGGTCAAGGGTAAGTCACTTTTAGACTTTAGACAAGAATACTAAAAGACAAGGAATATCCTAATTAAACTGTCTTAGTAGACAAGACATTAGAGAGAGAGAGAGAGAGAGAGAGAGAGAGAGAGAGAGACACACACACATACTCACACACACAAATATTCCCTCAATTGGTTAAATATTTATTGAGCATCCTGTGTATCTATACTTTTGTTAGTTGCTATTCCATATGAAAGTAGTCTCTCTTCTCTAGCTTGTTTATGGCTTAGTTGGAGAGATTGTGTGTGTGTGTGTGTGTGTGTATATATATATATATATATATATATATATATATATATATATAAAACTTATCAGGATTTTATATATTATAGAACATATATCAAGATTATATATACATATGTATATATACATATTTATACATGTATATATAATAATCTTGAGAGAGATTATATATACACATATATATATATATACATGTATACACACATATGTACGTGTGTGTATATATATATATATACACACACACACACACACACACACATATATATTATATCTCGACAGAGCAAGCGAGAGTGAGCGAGAGCGAGCACATGTGCACGTGGGAGAGGGAGAGAAGTGATGGTTCCTTTCAGAATCGTGATAGGAAAGAGCTTTGCATTCAACATATTGTTAAATTGTTCTGTACAGATATTAAAACAATGGAGTGCCTATGTTTCAGGCGTCATGTGGTATAGGCAATAAATACAAAAGTACTTAATGAAGAGAGAGATCAATAGAAACTGTTATAAAGATAGGCTTATTGGGAGAGGTAAGATTTAGATTGCATCCTGAAGAGGAAGGATATCGTAGTGAGTTGAGTGGAAGAAGTTTGAGAGAGCAGAGAAAAAAGCATCGAGTCAATTGTGAGCTTAGTGCTGTATGTGTAGTCAGTAAGGAGAGCAGTATGATTCCAGAGAGAGGTTGTTTTGGGTATATATAGGAGGGAGGTATATATAGGGATGGAGGATAAGACCAGAGTATGGAGGGTATAGAAAGCCAAACAGGAAATTTGCTTATTCAGCTTTTTATAAGGAAATTTCTGAGATTTTTGAAGAATGGAGACATGAGTGGAAAGTTTTTAAGCAAATAAACCAAAGAATGAAACATGTGGTTGGTAAGAAGTGATGAATTTTCTAGTAGAGAAGAAGAAAGAAGGGAGAAGTACTAATCCAAGAAAGTTTTAGAGTCATGGGAAAACCTCTGGAATTGGGCCTTGTCACTAAATCTGTGATTTCCATCAAGTGCACCCCATTACCTCTGTGGACCTCAGTTTCTTCATGTAAAAATTAGAAAATTAGGATAGATGAACCACCTATGAGATTCCCCCAACTCTATAGTTCTATGACACTTTTCATGTAATTGTGATGAAATAATTGGCGAAACTTGATGACTCTATTGAATATGAGATGATAGGAAGATAGAGAAGTAAAGGTGACTTCAAAATTTTGAGACTTAGAGAAGAATGATGCTCTTAGTAGAAATGGGGAAATATCAGAGGGGTAAGTTCAAAAGTTCTGAGCTGTCTTTAAAAATCAAGCAAGGGAATAAAGCCTCTGGATATGGAATGTATTCCTGTTGATTTTATTTATACTTATCTAGGGATTATTTGATTTTGTCCATGTTCTTTTCATTTTTTCTTAGAGCCTAAATATAGAGCATAAATGGACAGATTCTTTTTTTTTTTTTAGTATTTAGTTAATATGTGTCTATTTACTGCCCCCTCCTATTATTTATTTATCCCCCCATTTATCTATCTATCTGTCAATCTGTTTACTTACTTTTGGGGACAAGATCTCACAAAGTTGCCCAGGCTGGCTTTAAACTTGGCAATTCTCAGCCTCCAAAATTGCTGGAATGATAGGTGTATACCATGGCATCTGGTTTAGGTCCATTTTTAATCCAGGCTATTTAGTGATGTCTTTGATGCCCATTGGATGATATTTAATTTAATCTAAATGAGTTAAAATTCAGAAAGTTTCTTTCAGCAGTTTTAATAATTGTTTTTGGGGATTTGTGCTAAATGAAATAAGCCAGGCACAGAAAGAGAATTACCACATAATCTCATATGTAGAACTGGAAAAAGTTGAATTTACAAAAGGTAGAGAATAGATTGGTGGTTGCCAGGGGTTGAGAGTAGGGAGAATGGGGAGGTGTTAACCAAATGGTACAATTTCAGTTAGGATGAATAAATCCTAGAGCTCTATTTTATGCCATGTAGTGATTGTAGGTAATAATATTTATTGCTAGGAGGGCACCTTTTTGTTCTTATTCCCCACCCTCCCCACCACCTGCACATACACACACAGATAATTATGTGAGGTAATAGATATGTTGAGTAGCTTGATTGTGGTAACCTTTCACAATGTATAAATATATCAAAATATGTTGTATATAGTAAATATATATAATTTTTATTTGTCAGTTATGCTTCATTAAAGCTGGATTAAAAGGGGGTAAAGTATACATCAATAATGTTATATTTCTTTTTTCTTTCTTTTTTTTTTTTGTGCTGGAAATTGAACCCAGGGTACCTCACACATACTAATCACATACTCTACTACTAAGCTATACTCTCATCCTCTAATGTTTACAATTCTTCTAAAAGTATTTAGAGAATAAAATTATCAGTACTTTAAAAACAGCAGTAATCCCTCTTGGGTTGTTTGTTTTGGGGGAGTAAAACTTGGTATTTAAATTCTTAGAATGTTTTTCTTCATGTCTTAAAATTACCTTCCTCCTCCTCCTCCTCCTCCTCATCCTCCTCCTCCTCCTCCTCCTCCTCCTCCTCCTCCTCCTCCTCCTTCTCCTTCTCCTCCTCCTCCCCCTCCCCCCCAGTGGCACTTTACCATTCCCAGTTCTTTTTTTATTTTGAGATCTTATCAAAATAATCAAAATATCTTATCTTTTATATTGAGAACTTATCAACTAAGTTCCTGAGGGTCTCACTAATTTGCTGGGGTGGGCCTCAAATTTGTAATCCTTTTGCTTCAGTCTCTCAAGTGGCTGGTATTACAGCCATGCATCACTATGCTTGGTTTATATTTCTTGATTACATATCCTTATAACTGTGACCATGCCTTTTCCACATATATATAAGTCCTATTTTCTGAAATAACATCACTGCCTTCAGGGAATTATCTTATATCTTTAGTCCTTAGTGACTCAAACCTTGATAAACTTCATTAACAAAATGACTTTGTTTGATATGCAATTTATTTTTTTTTCTTTTTTGACCCAAGGGATTGTACCCAGGGCTACTTTATTACTGAGCTACATCCACAGCCCTTTTTACTTTTCATTTTGAGACAGGTCTTGCTAAGTTGCTGAGGGTCTTGCTAAATGGCTGAGACCAGTCTTGAACTTGTAATCCTCCTGTTTCAGCCTCCCAAGTCACTGGGATTACAGGAGTGTGCCACCATACTTGGCAGATGATTTAATTTTTAAAAATCAAGAAAATTACCTTCAGCAGATGACCACTTACAGGTATTTCTTGAAGTGGTTCAGCATAGCTTCTTGAATATATTTTATTCCTTTTTTATTGATAGAGCGCAAAGCATGCCTATCTTTAAGGAAGTAAAGGTACGTCTTTTAGAAGATGCTGGCACAGAGGAGAATACTGTTACACAGGAGACTAGAACTTCACCAAGTGCCATTGATTCTGCTACAACTGTAGCTGCAGCAACTGCTGCTGCCATTGCAACAGCAGCTCCACTGATAAAGGTATATTTTTCTCTCCAGGTATTCTGAATATACTTTGTGAAATTTTATAAAAATAACTGTTAATATGCTCTAAGTAGTTGTGTCCAGCTAAAGACTAAGAACATTCTGGTTGATCTCAAGTTGAAAAAATTTTACCATGTGTGGTTGTGTATTATTTCTCGGAAGTTATGAAAATTACCGTTTCATTGCTCTGATGGTGCTAGTGAATCCGGGACTTTGTAGCACTGAAAGTCACAAATCCTAGGAAGCGTCTTAGTTCTGGGTAACTTGGATGATTGGTCATCCTTATTTGAGAACTAGAAGACAGCTTAGATTACGTAGACCTAACCTGTTAGTTTGTAATGGGAAAGGAAAACCACGACACAGGAGGAAAAAGATTTTAGAGCTAATAGGTGGGAGAGCCAAGATGAGAACTCAAGACTGCTTACCTAACTCAGTTTTACATTAGTGAAGTATAAAAAATTGTTTTCTTGCTATTTCTCTTTAATTTCCACTTAAGTATTTCTTATTTCAGCATTATAAATTTCTATGAGGCAATTTTTTTTACTGAGAGGATACATAGATCTAAGGATTGTGTTCTCCTACCCTTTACTTTTTAATTTTTTTCCTGACTTTTACTTTTGTGACTCTAAAAATAAAGGCATCAAATCATCAGAGATATAGTGAGTAAAGGTTCTACTTTAAAAATTTCTCAAATCAGTTGCTATAAATAACCTTCTTTGTAATTGACCATATTTTATTATCTTTCTGTACTACAATATAAAAAATTATTTTGTAATTTTTATCCTTTTAGGTGCAGAGTGATTTGGAAGCAAAAGTTAATTCTGTTACAGAATTACTTAATAAGTTACAGGAGACGGATAAACACTTACAACGTGTTACAGAACAGCAAGCAAGCATTCAGAATAAAGAAGAGAAATTACATTGTCACGATCATGAGAAGCGAATGAATGTATTTATGGAGCAGCAAATTAAGCATCTTGAAAAATTACAACAGCAACAAATAGATATTCAGGTATCTATAAGAAAGCCAGTATACATTTCACAATTTTTTTTATCACTTGCATATCCAAGTTAATTTTCATTGCTAATTGTAGTAGTTTATTAGATTGTAACATTTTTAGTTTTTAAATTATGATTTGCTTGCCAGGTGGACCAGAGTATGTATGTTCTAACTTAAAGTATTGCTTAGTTATTTTTTCCTCTTTTTGTGGTCTTTTTTTTCCACACTTTTTTTTTTTTTGGTAGTGGTGATTAAACCCAGGGGGTGCTTACCACTGAGCAATATCCCCAGCTCTTTAAATTCTTTTTATTTAGAGATAGGGTCTTGCTATGTTACCCAGTGCTGCTTGCTAAGTTGCTGAGGCTGACCTGGAATTTGTGATCCTCCTGTCTTAACCTTCCAAATCACTGGGATTATAGGCATGCACCACCACGCCTTACTGTTCACACCATTTTTAAAGGAATGATTTGTTTATATAAGCAGTTCTTAGCTTGAGAATGTGCATCATAATCACTTGGAGAGCTTTATAAAAGTACACGTGCTTGAACCTCTCAGATTCTGAGAGAGCAAGTCTGAGGTGGTACCTGCCAATCTTGAAAACTCTGATTCTGATGTGCACTCTTGGATGAGAACAACCTTCTGTACATATTTGCTTCTGTATATAATTAATTAAAAGAATGACAATTTTTAAAATTTAATTTAATTTTTTATTGTAATTTGTTATATATGACAGCAGAATGCATTACAGTTCCTGTTACACATATAGAGCACAATGTTTCATATCTCTGGTTGTATACAAAGTATATTCACACCATTTGTGTCTTCATACATGTACTTAGGGTAATGATGTCCATCTCATTTCACTATCTTTCCTACCCCATGCCCCCTCCCTTCCCCTCCCACCCCTTGGCCCTATCTAGAGTTCGTCTAATCCTCCCTTTCTCCCCCTCTCAACCCTACTATGAATTAGCCTCCTTATATCAGAGAAAATATTCGACATTTGGCTTTTGGGATTGGCTAACTTCACTTAGCATTATATTCTCCAACTCCATCCATTTACCTGCAAATGTCATGATTTTATTATCTTTTATTGCTGAGTAATATTCCATTGTGTATATATACCACAGTTTCTTTACCCATTCATCTACTGATGGGCATCCAGGTTGGTTCCACAGTTTAGCTATTATGAATTGTGCTGTAATAAACACTGACATAGCTATGTCCCTTTAGTATGCTGTTTTTAAATCCTTTGAGTATACATTGAGGAGTGGACAGCTGGGTCAAAAGGTGGTTCCATTCCAAGTTTTCCAAGGAATCTTTATACTGCTTTCCATATTAGCTGCACCAATTTGCAGTCCCACCAGCAATGTATGAGTGTGCCTTTTTCCCCACATCCTCGCCAACACTTATTGTTGTTTGTATTCTTAATAGCTGTTATTCTGATTGGAGTGAGATGAAATCTTAGAGAGTAGTTTTGATTTGCATTTATCTAATAGCTAGAGATGTTGAACATTTTTTCATATATTTGTTGATTGATTTTATATCACCTTCTGAGAAGTGTATGTTCACTTCCTTGGCCCATTTATTGATTGGGTTATTATTATTTTTTTTGGTATTAAGTTTTTTGTGTTCTCTATAATATCCCAGAGATTAGTGCTGTATCTGATGTGCATATGGTAAAAATTTGCTCCCAAGCTGTAGGCTCTCTCTTCACCTCCCTGATTGTTTCTTTTGTTGAGAAGAAGCTTTTCAGTTTGAATCCATCCCACTTGTTGATTCTTGATTTTTATTTCTGATGCTAGAGGAGTCTTTTTAAGGAAGTCGGGGCCTAATCTCACATGTTGAAGATTTGGGCCTCCTTTGTCTTCTATTAGGTGCAGGGTCTCCAATCTAATTCCTAGGTCCTTGATCCACTTTGAGTTGAGTTTTGTGCATGGTGAGAGAAAGAGGTTTAATTTCATTTTGTTGCATATGTATTTCTAGTTTTCCCAGAACCATTTATTGAAGAGGCTATCTTTTCTCCAATTATGTTTTTGGTGCCTTTGTCTAATATAAGATAATTATAATTTTGTGGGTTAGTCTCAGTGTCCTCAATTCTGTGCCTTTGGTCTCCGAGTCTAGTTTGGTGCCAAAACAATGTTGTTTTTGTTACTATTGCTCTGTAGTACAGTTTAAGGTTTCGTATAATGATACCACCTGCTTCACTGTTCTTGCTAAGCATTGCTTTAGTTATTCTGGGTCTTTTATTTTTCCAGATGAATTTCGTGACTGCTATCTATTTCTATGAGGAGTGTCATTGGTATTTTGATTGGAATTGCATTAAATCTGTATAGTGCTTTTGGTAGTGTGGTCATTTTGACAATATTAATTCTGCATATCCAGGAACTCAAGAAAGATTTTTCCATCTTCTGAGGTTTTCTTCAGTTTTTTTCTTTAGCATTTGGTAGTTTTCATTGTAGAAATCTTTCACCTCTTTTGTTAGGTTGATTCCCAAGTATTTTATTTTATTGAGTCTATTGTAAATGGGATAGTTTTCCTAGTTTCTCTTTCAGAGGATTTGTCACTGATATACAGAAATGCCTTTGATTTATGGGTATTGATTTTGTATCCTTCTACTTCCCTGAATTCATTTACTAGTTGTGGAACTTTTCTGGTGGAATTTTTTAGGTTTTCTAGGTATAGAATCATATTGTCAGCAAATATTGCTAATTTGAGTTCTTCTTTTTCCTGTGTGTATCCCTTTATTTCTTTTGTCTGTCTAATTGCTCTGGCCAGTGTTTCAAGAACTATGTTATAGAAATGGTAAAAGCGGGGCTGGGGTTGTAGCTCAGAGGTAGAGAGCTTGCCTACCATGTGTGAGACTCTGGGTTCGATCCTTAGCACTACATAAAAAATAAAAATAAAGACATTTTGTCCACATATAATTAAAAAATAAATATTAAAAAAAAAAGAAATGGTGAAAGAGGGCATCCCTGTCTTGTTTCAGTGTTTAGAGGGCATGCTTTCAATTTTTCTCCATTTAGAATGATGTTGGCCTGGGGCTTAGCATAGATAGCTTTTATAATGTTGAGATATGTTCCAGTTATCCCTAGTTTTTCTAGTTTTGAACGTGAAGGGGAGCTGTATTTTGTTGAATGCTTTTTCTGCATCTATTGAGATGATCATATGATTCTTATCTTTAAGTCTATTGATGTGATGAATTACATTGATTGATTTCCATATGTTGAACCAACCTTGCATCCCTGGGATGAACCCCACTTGATTGTGGGGCACTATGTTTTTGATACGTTTTGTATTTGATTTGCCAAAATTTCATTGAGAATTTTTGCATCTATGTTCTTTAGAGATATTGGTTTGAAGTTTTTTTTTTTTTTTCTTTAATGTGTCTTTGCCTGGTTTTGGAATCAGCATGACATTGGCCTCATAAAATGAGTTTGGAAGTGCTCCTTCCTAAAATAAATTGAAAAATATCTTCTTCTTTAAAGGTGTTGTAGAACTTGGCTGTGTATCTATTTGGTCCTGGGCTTTTCTTGGTTAGTAGGATTCTGATGGTGTCTTTTATTTCATCACTGTTTAAATTGTGTGTGTGTATATCATCCTGATTCAATATGGGCAAATCATGAGACTCTAGAAATTTGTCAGTGCCTTCGATATTTTCTATTTTATTGGAGTACAAGTTTTCAAAATAATTTCTAAGTATCTTCTGTATTTCTGTAGTGTCTGTTGTGATATTTCCTTTTTCATCACGTATATTAGTAATTAGAGTTTTCTCTCTCCTCTTCGTTAGCATGACTAAGGGTCTGTCAATTTTATTTAGTTTTTCAAAGAACCAACTTTTTTTGTCAATTTTTTCAGTTGTTTCTTTTGTTTCAATTTCATTGATTTCAACTCTGATTTTAAGTATTTCCTGTCTTCTACTGCTTTTGGTATTGATTTGTTCTTTTTCTAGCGCTCTGAGATGTAATGTTAGATCATTTATTTGTTGACTTTTTCTTCTTTTAAGGAATGAACTCCATGCAATGAACTTTCCTCTTAGTACTAAATACCTTCGAAGTGTCCCAGAGATTTCCATGCATTGTTATCTGTGTTCTCATTCACCTCTAAGAATCTCTTAATCTCTTCCTTGATGTCTTTTGTAACCCATTGTTCATTCAGTAGCATATTATTTAGTCTTCAGGTGTTGGAGTAGCTTTTATTTTTTTAATCTTATCATTGATTTCTAATTTTATTTCATTATGATCTGATCAAATGCAGGGTAGTATCTCCACTTTTTTGCATTTGCTAAGAGTTGCTTTGTGGTATAATATATGGACGTTTTAGAGAGGGATCCATGTGTTGCAGAGAAGAAAGTATATTCATTTACTGAAGGATGAAATATTCTGTATATGTCAGTTAAGTCTAAGTTATTGATTGTATTTTTGAGTTCTATAGTTTCTTTTTCAGATTTTGTTTGGAAGATCTATTCAGTAGTGAAAGAGGTATGTTAAAGTTACCCAAAATTATTGTGGTCCATTTGACTCTCGAACCTGAGAAGAGTATGTTTGATGAACGTAGACGTACATTGTTTGGGGCCTATAAATTTGTTATTGTTATGTCTTGTTGATGAGTGGTTTTCTTAAGGAATATGAAATATCCTTTTTTTATCCTTTTTGATTAACTTTGGCTTGAAGTCTACTTTATTTGATATGAATATGGAAACCCCTGCATGCTTTTGCATTCCATTTGTGAGTGGTATGATTTTTCCCAGCCTTTTACCTTCAGTTTGTGAATGTCTTTTCCTATGAGATGAGTCTCTTGCTGGCAGCATATTGTTGCAGCATATTTTTTAAATCCAATCTATGTTTTATTGATTGGTGAGTTTTGGTCATTAACATTCAGGGTTATTATTAAGACATGATTTGTGTTTCCAGCCATTTTTGTTTATTTTTGAAAGAGGTGTGTTAAAGTTACCCAACTTGACTTGCTTTCTCCTTTGATTAATTTTTCCTTTAGTGTAATAATACCTCCCTTTGCTCTGTGACTTGCAGTGTCAGCTGACTTCAGAGCCTGTGTGAAGTTCCCAGGTGCAGGCAGGCTAGTGCACATAGGGGACTATGTCTGCTGCTGTAGAGTCCCAAGATGGGGGCAACCCGGGGAGCTCCACATTGTTAGATCAGGGTCCACACAGGGGTGGCAGCTGGAGTTCCTACCCTGCTGGGTGTCCTCTGTGGTGGCTTTGTCCATGATTTCTGCTTGAATGGGTGGCCAAAAGTTCTTTGCGGGTTCAGCTGTTGGCCACTGGTCTTACTTGGGTATCCAGTAGTCCTGTGTGGATGAGTAGTTGGGAGACCTACTCAGATGCTGAGGCCTGGAGCCCTAGATGGGCAGGGTGCTTCCTGGGAGGGCGGGGAGTGGGAATATCATTGGTAGAGAAGCTGTATTCTCACTACTTGAATCCCATGTCAAGAAGCTATGCAGAATGCTGCCTCCCTCTGCCCCGCCATCTTGGATCTCCTCAAGAATGACAATTTGTAATGTCTTTTGAATATGAGGTTCTGGCTTATTACAGAAAGAAGAATTATCTTCTCAAAGAGCTGAGTACATAGTTACTTATTTCGTTTGGAATTTCCAAGTTTTGGAATACTGTTCAACCCTCAAACTTTATTTTTTTTTAAAGAGTGAATGCCATTGGGGCTGGGGTTATGGCTCAGTGGTAGAGTGCTTGCCCAGCATGTGTGAGGCACTGGGTTCCATCCCCAGCACCACATAAAAATAAATAAACAAAATAATGATATTAAAAATTGACACCATGTTTTAAAAAAAAGAGTGAATGCCATTGTATATTACTTTTTTTCCTGGTTAATGCACAATTTTAGAACTCAAAAAAATTATATTAAGTTAGAACATTCAGAAGAAAGTACAAAAATAAGCTTATTAGATTTTAATATAGTATCACAAAGTGAAGATTAAAGTGCTACAATTTTTAAAATTTAATTTTTTGTAATTACTATGACATATTAATTGTACAAATTAACGGAATTCACTGTCATGTTTCCAGACATCTTTTATTGATCAGGTCCATCCATCCTCCTTCTAACTGTCCCCTTCCCCACCCCAACATGTATTCCTCTCAGTCCTTAGTAATCCATCTTCTTTCAGGTTTTTTTCCCCTAATTTCCACATATGAGAGAGAACATGTGATGTTTGTCTTTCCGGCTTATTTAATGACTTATTTAGCTATATCCCCAGTCCTCCCATTCAATCCATTTATTTGCAAATGACAGGATTTTATTTTTCTTTATAGTTAAATAATATTCCTTTGTGTGTATATGTATATACACAAAGGAATATATATATATATATATATATATATATATATATATATATACACACACACACACACACACACACACACACACACACACTGTATTTTCTTCATCTATTCATCTGTTAAACAGGCATCTAGGCTGGTTCCAAATGTTGACTGTTATGAATAGTACTGCAAAAAACATGGGCATGCAAGAATTTCTTTTGAATGCTGACTTCATTTCTTTTGGATATATACCCAAGAGTGGGGGATAGCTAGAGCATATGGTAGTTTTCATTTTGGTTTTTTGAGGAAACTGTATCCTGTTTTCTA